>NW_026057577.1:79546345-79903579 GCF_023721935.1 Panthera uncia
CTTCCCTTCCCTTCCCTTCCCTTCCCTTCCCTTCCCTTCCCTTCCCTTCCTTCTTCCCTGTTGTTTGTCCTGGTGATGGTGGTATATAATGAGAGAAATAAGCTTCTAGATCATGACTGTTGCTGTTTGGGTGAAAGTTCAGAACAGTTTTCTTCTTCATTTATATGGAATTAGCAAGATTAGCAGTTTACCCAGGATGCAGATCACGTTCAGACCTAAGTTTCTGTATGTGGAAGGTATCCGTTGGTTCAACCTCATCCCTGTTCAGCAGCATTAGGTTCGGTTGCTCTCATAGAATCAGTCTTTGTCTTAACAGTTTAATCTTTCATTCTCCCATAGGCATGACAAGAAACACTGCCAAAATTTTTCACTGGCTCTACACCTGCATGTTCTCTTATGAGTAGAATGCTTCAGATACATTGCGTCAGCCTCTAATGATCCAAAACAATTCCTTTTTCACCCCATATTAGAATACTCCACTTTTTCATTGATTTATTGTTTTAGGGCCTTTCCTTTTTAGCTTTATATAATATGATATAATCATACTGCAAGTATGAATATATCAACTGTGTATTATAGAATAGATGATAGAATAAAATCAAACATTCTCTTTAGTTCCTGTATTTTACAACATTGCAACATAGTCAGTTAATATACCAAGATACTGGAATCAGTGTTAAGAGACCATTTCCACATTTCTGATAATACAAAGATCTTGCTCTTCTGACAGAAAGGCATGCATTCATTTGTTGATTTTTAATTTGCATACGAAATAATTAAGTGTATACTATGAAAATCCCATGGTGATCTAGGCACAAAACCTTTAAATTTTATGAACCGTCAGTTAGAGCCTTGAGAATCTCTGAGAGGCATACATTCTATGAATATTAGAATTTGAACATGAACTACTTAGTGGAGAGTATGCCAAAAACAGATCAAATAAACATAGAGTGTTCTATTCCAGTTCACATTTTAGTGCTACATGGAACAGGTTTCTAAACTTATTTTAGGTTAACAAGCTAATACTGCAGCTGTTAACTTTTTTCCCCTCAAAGTTTAATTTTGAGACAGAGAGAGTGTGCGGGAGGGCAGCGAGAGAAGGAGGGAGAAAGTCCCAACTAGGCTGCACACTGACAATGCCGAGCCCTATACAGGACTTGATCCCACAAACCACGAGATCATGATCTGAGCCAAAATCAAGGGTCAGATGCTTAATGGACTGAGCCACCCAAACACCGTGCAGCTGTTACTTTTACATGACAGGATTTGTCTTCTGGTTCATTCAGTTATTGGTAAGCATATGACACAGTTTGAAAAAATATATTTCTTTTTCCTTTCTATGCCTGAACTTTTGGGGCTTTAATTAATCAGATTTTACATTTGGCTTGATTTCTAATAAGGAAATGTACACAATACATTAATATTTATTCTAAAATTGTACATTTTCCCAAAGGATAATGTAAATAGTAAAACTAGTAAAAAAATAGCAAAAGTAGTAAAAAAAAATGTGGGAAATTACCATATTTGTCATACTTTAATGACATCACTTACCTGGTTCTCAAAGTCCTCCTACAAGCAATATGTACACTATTTTAAGCTACTTTTCAGTGTGTGGAAAAAATACATAGCCTAGTAAGAATCAGTAAAATAGTATAAAAGAGAAATCTTACCTCAGTTTATAAATTTTGGTGACTATGACTAAATTCCCTGAGTGGTGGTTTATAATCAGAATACCAATTAGAAGTCTACAAATTTTGAGAAATAGAACTCCAAATCAGGTACACTTTTCTTTTTAGGAAACAGGCTGACTATAGAAAGATACTGTTCCAAGCTTCATATGAAACTTAATGTTTACAAATAAAGTGTAATACCTAATTTCCCTGGTGTGCAAACTCCTTTAATTTTATTGTTATCCCAAATACTGGCATCCTGCTCAAAAAGTGTTGCTTTTGTTTTTTTTCTATAATCCATTTCTTCTTACATATTAATATATGTTAACAGTGGCATAAGGGGCTTTTTCAAAGTGTATGTCCCTTGGCTTCAAACTCAGAGGTTCCAAATACTGTGTGTAGGCTGGGGCTCAGATACATGCATTATAATAATGGAAATCTGATCCAAGTAGTCTAAGGACATCATTCGGTAAATACTACTTTAAGTACTCTAGTAAGTACTCTGTGGTGTTGGGGTTGTTGCTCAATAATTCTGAGACTCAATTTTCCATATTTTAGTAGATGGAATGATTAATCTAGCTCATAGTTTAGGTAGAGTTTTAGATGTATGGTAATTATGGCAATATTATCTATTTCTGTATTTGCCATTAGTCGGAATGATAGGACTCAGGATGAAATAATGACAAGCTTATTTGTGGATAATACTTTATACATCTCTGATGCTTCATACCTTGTTTCTTAATTGCTGCACATATACACACAAATTAAAACCAAAATAAAAAAAAAAAAAACATTGTACACATGAGAACCATTGGGCCTAAGAAAGAATAAATGACTTTTAAACTGAGAGTAGTACAAAAAGACTGAGATGGAATCTGAACTCAAGCTTACGGATTCTGGGTTCATTTCTTTTATGATTATACTGGAGTGAATCCCTACTATTACAGCTGTTTAAATCATGAGAGAATGAATTGACCTACCCATTCTGCTAATATTTATTTGGTGCTAACCATGAAAAAGGAAATATACAAGATACTAGATTCCAGCAGTTAATGAAGCAAACAAAAATCCTTGCCCTTAAGCAGTTTCCATTCTACAGTGGAGAGAAAACAATTCACAAAGGGTGTGAGCCATGTGTAAGTTGGAAGACAATGAAGTAAAAATATGCCTGCCATATGTGAGAAAATCAAGGAAACCCATGTGATTGTGACTAATTTGAAAGGAGAAGAACAATAGGAGATAAGTTAAAAAGTCTTAGATAGTTTTGTAGACTATCAGTAGGACTTTGGCTTTTAACATGAGTAAGATAGAAAGTCATTAAAGTTTTTTGATGAGGGAAGTATTATGATACAACTTATGTTGTACCACACTAATTTTGGTT
Source organism: Panthera uncia (assembly GCF_023721935.1). Classification (NCBI taxonomy): domain Eukaryota; kingdom Metazoa; phylum Chordata; class Mammalia; order Carnivora; family Felidae; genus Panthera; species Panthera uncia. Next base: position 79,549,397 of record NW_026057577.1, read on the forward strand.
GCTATTTTGAGATTATTGTGAAAGAATTAAGTGCATAAGTAGAAAAAAAAAACTAGAAAGTTTTTGAAATAAAAGACATAAGTAATGTGAGCCAGCTTGGTAGCTGTGGAAGTAGCAAAAAGGTACTAGATTCCCTATTATAGGAATAGAAACAATAGTATTTTCTAACAAATTGGATATTGGGTTTGAGAGAAAGAAATAAGAGATGACATTTTATCTACTTGACATTTTGTTGAGATGAGAACATGTTTTCTTGGAGGAAGCCCACAATTTTGGTTTGGACTTTCTAAGTTTGATATGCCTAGTAGGCATTCAGTTGTATATCCTAATTATGGAAATGAATTCAAGGACCTAGAGTTCAGGGAAAGATTCAGATTGAAGTAATAAATGTGGGAACACTCAGCCTATATATAAAATTACAGCCATAAGACTGGATGAGGTTACCAAGAGAGTAGACACAAAGAAAAAAGAAGAGATCCCAGGACAGAAGTTGAGGATGTAAGGAGGAACCTAAAAGAAAGATTGAGGAATATCCAGCACTGTAGGAGTAAAGCCAGATAAATGTATTACTTTGATACCTAGTGAAAAAAAAGTGCTTTGAAGACCGGAACATGATCAACTTTGTCAAAATGTCCAGAGAGATTGTAATCTTTCATGCTGTTTCTCTGGATTTTTCATAAGATAGGAAACATTTCAGTGTTAAGGGTTTTATAAAGGAGGCTTATGTTTAACATATAACTTTTGTTATCTAAGAGACAGTACATATTCTCAATGTTAGAGCCAATTTTCAGTTTGAAAACTTTGGTAGCCTAAAAACACTTTTCCTAAGCACTCTGATTTTACTTTCTCTTTATTTTGTGACCTCTGGGGACTTCTCTCTTTCTTTCTTTTTTTGTTTTCCTTTTTTTTAGCTGACCTGCATATTTTCCTTTCATTTGTTTTCTAATTTATTCTGCTTTTTTATGTTAACAGAGCATTGGCTTATCAGAATCAGATTTATATGATATTTTCTGGTATATTCTATGAAAAATTTATGTGTCTGACTCCAAACTAAACACAATGTAGAATAAAACCATGGTATGGAACAAGCCTGTCTTAAAAATAAACATGCTCTGTGATTTCAAGTTGAGGATCTTAGATAGTTCCCCTCTGGTTTGATAATCTCATTGTATGAATTAGTTCAGTCAGTAATGTATGAGGACTCTTCAGCACAATGAGTTCATGAAGTTAAATCTTAAAATTATTTTGCTAAGTTCTTTTGGTACTATAGAAGTGGTCTTTTTGTTTGTTTGTTTGTTTGTTTTTTGAAGGGGCTGTCTTATTTTTTTTGTCCTTGAAAAAAATGGAGTTAAATTGCCTTGATGTCATCTTTGCAAAAAAATTCAGGGGTTGGTTGAGTCTTGATAATATTAATCAGTGTTGAATATATCAGAATGGGGAAAAAAAAGACAAACGAGAACCGTTATCTGTTATTCTTAGCACCTAGATAATGGCTGGTGTCTATTTTCATTTCTTAACCCTACTTGTGCTTTCTGGGACACATAGTAGATTGATGTTCTACTTGGAGTCAGGTATCTCCATTTCTCTCTACCTTGACTTAGAAGAATGCCAAAGGAGAGAGCCACCAAGACATTCAGTCTCATTTTCACTTAGCATGCAGCCATTACAAGATTTTAGATCACTAAAATCTATTGTAAAGAAACTATAAATATAAATTTGAATAATTTCCCCTTAAACAAGAGAGTTCAGCTGATTTTGGTGATAGTTGCTTCCCAGAAGAGTCTAACCTCCCCTTATTAATAGTGAGTCTCCCCAAGTTAGCTGGTCTGAGAAGATTACACTTTCTAGAAAAAGGGTGAAAGTTTGGAAAAGTCCAAGGCAAAAGTCATGTCCACTGTGGAATAAAACCAAGGCCAGATGTGGGCAGAATAGTGTGAAAATGAGTAAAAATCTAAGGACAAGGCCAGGCACTTAGAGAATGTTCATTCAGTGCATCATAGTTAGTCTTATTATTATTGAACCAAATGGTTTTACATGGCACCAGTCAATGCTTTAATATTCATAAAGGATTTTTTTTTCATAGCAATCGATTTGGTACATAGAACAAAGGGTGGGTCTTCTTATCTTTACCAGGAGAAAACTTTATTGTTTCTTTCCATTTTACCACTTAGCCTTTACCACCCACCTAAGAACAGTACAAGATTGGGAGAACTCAATCAGGTTCAGGAAACTGAAAGTTTGTTGTCACAAAGTTGTTTTCATGGTTCCTCTTAAGGATGGAACTTACCCTGGTGTAACTAGCCAGGTTTAACATCAGGTAATAGGCACACTCATTTCAGAAAAAGAGTCTGGGAGGGAGGAAGGAGAGAAGGGAGGGTAAAAGAGAGGAAGGGAGGGAATCGAGGAGAGAAAGAGAGAGAGAGAAAGTATATGAGAATTTCTTTCCTGGCAACCAGAGTTGTCTTTCTTCTGACAGATAATGTTTTAAAGGGAGAAGAAAATTTTCCATAGCTTTTTTCCAGTGTAGATCACCTGAGGCTGCATTCTGATATTCACTGAAGTGATTATGGCCTTATTAGTAAGTCCTTGATGAATGGAATTTATTGATGGAATACCTGGAATTCTCTTTTTAATTTTTTTTTTTTTTAGTTTTAGAGAGAGAGAGCATGAGCTGGGGAGAGGGACAGGGGGGAGAGAGAGAATTTTGAGGGGACTCTAAGCTCAGCATGGAGCCTGACGTTGGGCTGCATCCCACCACCCTGGAATCAAAACCTGAGCCAAAACTGAGTCAGACGTTCAATCAACTGGGCCACCCAGGTGCCCCATGGAATACCTGGAATTTTTAATAAACATTCTCGGCAGGCTGAAATGTACCTCACAATATGCATAAATTTATAGGAAATGAAACTTTTCAATTCTACTTTCTGGGAAGACTTCAAGGGTCCAAAGCTAAAATCTATTTTATTTATTCAAGATGGGGAACTATCTTAAATGCTGATCTTATTCTTTCTCCATGTTTAGTGGTTTCTTAGATCAGCACTGAGACCAAAAAACAAAACTAAACAACCAAAGAAAAAAACCCCTCAACTTTCTGCTTGTGGTTCTTGTCTTCCTACTTTGCACTGCTTACTTTTTCCCCAGCCCTTCCTGACCCCAGCTGTGGAACCTTGAGTGGAGGAACTCTTTATATTCTGACCTAGGTATCATAGGGCCTGGATAAAGATCTATGTTCTCTTTCTTCTTACTGTAACATAGGCTCACCTGCATTTCAGTTGTTGTTTTTCTTAATTTAGAATAGCTGTTATTCTTTATACCTTATTGATTCATTCTGCTTTGACTTATACATAATTATTAGAACCAGTTATTATTTCCTTATAAGGAAATACATAAGTTGACAAAAATTCAATGTGTACTGATAGCTAATGTATGAAAATACAACTGTAATAGCCAGCTTTATGCTTTTTATAAAATATAACTATACAAATAGGAGAATATGATACTTAGTACTTATTTTACTTCTGTACATCCTTGAAAATTTTCCAAAACAAAGCACTTATCAGTTCACCTTTTTAAAAAAAATTTTTTAAATGTTTATTCATTTTTGACAGAGACAGAGACAGAGACAGAGAGAGAGGGGGAGAGAGGCAGAGGTGTGAGCAGGGGAGAGGAAGACACAGAGGGAGACACAGAATCAGAAGCAGGCTCTAGGCTCTGAGCTGTCAGCGTAGAGCCTCGTGGTGCTCAAACCCACAAACCAGGAGGTCATGACCTGACCTGAAATCAGATGCTTGGCCAGCTGAGCCACCAGGTGCACTTTTAAAAGACAGCCTTGCATTTGATGGTTTTGATGTACGTTATTAAACAAAAAGGATTCCTTAGTGTTAGACAGACGTGCTGTTTCCAGGATTTTACGATAGTAAAATATTATTTGCACCCAGTAAAAGCATATATGTATGATAAATATTTGAAGAAGAATTAGTAGATCAAAGATCAGATGCCTTTTGAATTTAATTAATTTCCTAGTTGCGCTTTGAAAGTCAGCGATTTATTTCCTCATCTGTGCTATAGATGTACTTATTTCATTTCCTTATTATGCATCGTAACTGTGTAGTAGTTGTTAATCTTATAGGGAAAATTTTATTCTAACATGGTTCTTTTTTTTAAAGTTTCTTTATTTTGAGAGAGATAGAAAGAGAAGAGAGAGAGAGAGAGAGAGAGAGAGAGAGAGAGAGAGAGAATGCGAGTGTGAGGCAGAGGGACACAGAGAGAGAGAATCCCAAACAGGTTCTGTATTGTCAGCTCAGAGCCTGACATGGAGTTCAGACCCAAGAATCGTGAGATTATGACCTGAGCTGATCAAGAATTGGATACTTAACCAACTGAGCCAACCCATGTGCCCCTATTCTAATATGGTTCTAATTTGAATCTCCTAATTATGTTGAATACTATTTTATGAATATATGTTTTGTGTATGAATTCCTATTCTGCACTTTTATTCATTTATTTTGGTACTTGTTCTTTTTCTTTTATAAATCAAACCATGTTTCTATGTTAAATGAGTAACTCTGTGTCTATCATAGTTGCTGCAAATATTTTATATTCTTGCTTTGATCAGATAACTTTTACATTGAAGGGATAGTTGTGGCACAAAACTTCTATTTTAATGTAATCATATCAGAGTAAGCAGATAAAACTTAACTCCTTGTTCCTGCTTCCACTGAGGTGTCTTGTATTTAAAGATTGTATATAAAATATATCTTATATTTTAGGGTTTTATATAAGATTTATGTTTATATAAGATTTATATTTATTATTTATATAATATTTTGTTTGAAAATAATATTTATCTTTGTAAAACATTTAAAAAACTCTCTGACCCCTTTTATTAATATAGTCATACCTTAAACTGATAATAAAATTTCCCTGCAGTATGATCACACACTATATTTAGTCTCTCATAAATAGAAATCTATACCATAAATTCAAGCCATATTCTGTATTCTATTTTCATGGTCATTATTTCTTGCTTTTACTTTATTGCTTACTGTTAAGAATGTCTTTAATAGTCTTAATTTTATAAAATCTTACCAGAGTTCAATTTATAAAGGCATTAAAAGAGAAAACAACATGGGATTTCAACAAGTATTTGTTTTTTTTTGAATTGTCTTAGACTGCTACTGTAGGCTTAGTGAGTTGGTTCCAGTCAAGGAATTTGGTTTTCTGTTAATACCATTACCTAAAGAAGCATGACTTTTGATAAAACTAAGTCACTTTTCCGAGACTGTTCATTTTTAATTTTCAACTTCTTTATCTACAAAATAGATATTATATAGGAGTATTGACAGGTTCCTGTGAGATTAAGTTAAATAATTTTAAAATAAATAATGTTTTTACTAGCACAAAAATGGACACATAGATCAATGGAAAAGAATAAAGAGCCCAGAAAGAAACCTGCACTTATATGGCCAGTTAATCTATGACAGAGGAGGCAAGAATATGCAATAGGGAAATGACAGTCTCTTCAACAACTGGTGCCTGGAAAAATGGACAGCAACATGCTAAAGAATGAAACTGGACCACTTTTTAACACCATATACAAACATAGACTCGAAATGGATTAAAGATGTAAATGTGAGACCTTAAACCATAAAACTCTTAGAACACAGGCAGTAATTTCTTTGACATTGGCTGTAGCAACATTTTTCTACACATTTCTCTTGAGGCAAGGGAAACAAAAGCAAAAATAAATTATTGGGACTACATTAAAATAAAAAGCTTGTGCACAGTAAAGGAAACCGGGAACAAAATGAAAAGGCGACCTAAGCAAATGGGGGAAGATACTTGCAAATGATATATCTGATACAGGTTTAATGTCCAAAATATATAAAGAATATATACTATTCACCAAAAAAACCAAACAATCCAAATAAAAAATGGGTAGAAGATATGAACAGACATTTTTCCAAAGAAGACATACAGATAGCCAAAAGACACATGAAAAGATGGTCAGCATCGTTAATTATTAGGGAAATGCAAATAAAAACCACAATGAGGTATCACCTTACACCTGTCAGAATGGCTAAAGTAAAACACAAGAAATAACAAGTGTTGGTGAGGATGTAGAGAAAAAGGAATCCTTGTGCACTGTTGATGGAAATGTAAAGTGGTACAGCCAATGTGAAAAACAGTATGGAGGTTTTTCAAAAAATTAAAAATAGAAATACAACATGATCCAATAATTCCACTATTGGATTTTTACTCAAAGAAAATGAAAAACTAATTTGAAAAGATATTTGCACCTCTGTGTTTATTTCAGCATTATCTATAATGGTCATGATATGGAAGCAACCTAAGTGTCCATCAGTATATGAATGGATAACTAAGATGTGGTATACACACACGCCCCACAATTGAATATTACACCACCATAAAAAGGATGAGATCTTGCCATTTGCAACAACATAGATGAACCTAGAGGATATTATGCTAAATGAATTAACTCAGAAGGAGAAAGACAGATACTGTGTGATTTCACTCATGCGTGGAATCTAAAAAACAAATGAATAAAAAAACAAATAAAAAGCAAAATCAGACTTATAAATGCAGAGAGCAAACCTATGGTTGCCAGAGGGAAGGAAAGTGAAATGATAGGCAAACAGGTGAAAGGAATGGAATGAATAAGTCATGGGAATAAAGGGTACAACCTAGGGAATATATTCAATGGTATTAAAATAACAGTGTATGATGATGGATGGTAGCTACACTTGTGGTGATTATAGCATGACATGTAGAGATGTTGAATCACTATGTTGCACACCTGAAACTAATGTAATATTGTCAACTATATGCAAATAAAAGTAAATAAATAAATAAAGTTTGTAAAAGTACCTTTTATACCCAAATTTTCAAAGTCTCAATTATTATCACTTGAATATAAAATTGGATGGATAAGTATTCAAATGGGTTGAGGTTTCTTTTTTGCATAATTAATCTTACATTTCTTTAACAATTGGTTAATTGAAATTGACTTAATTTTTAAGCATATGTTGTTCTCTGTCATTGATGAAGTTTAATAGGTCATTCAAGGACAGAATACACTGTGTCCCCTTAATATTACAGTCTCTTGAGTTATTTTCAGAACTAAAAACATGGTATAGTAAAAGTCTGTTAATTAGGTACATATGTCTAGTAACTGTGATCTTAGTCTATTTAAAACTTTTCAAGCTTTCTAGGCTTTGAACCTAAAATTATTAACACTTAAGAAAAATATATATGATGTATACAATTAATTGACTTTTTACATTATAGTTTATTTTTCCTGTTTCTATGAAGGGTATGGAGCTAAATTTGTGATAATACATATTGAATAAAGAATAGATATGATTCTAGAAGTTTCACTTTGAGATTCAAAATTTAACATTTATGTTGCTCCTCCATCTGCCAAAATCTCTTTGTGTGGAATCAGAATATACCCATTCTTGCAAGCACAAAATCTTAGGTCTGGCTTCTGTTTCACCCAACCCTTCCCTGAATCCTGTCAACTCTACTTTCTAAGTGAATTTGCTTTTCCATTCTGTCTGTGCTGCCGCTGTCTTATTTGAGTTTTCATCATTTATTTCACCTGGATAATTATAATGATTTACTATTTGATATAATTACCTCTAACTTTTTTTTCCTCTTACGTATTTTTCACAGTGCCACCAAAATGCACATTGAATCATGTTGCATTCTTTCTTAAACATCCACATTTTCTTCCTATTCCCTGTGTTCATATAACACTCCTATTCCTCTGTGAGATCTATAAGACTACCCAGAATCTTGCCACAGCTTATTTTTCAAGTTTCAGTATTAGAAATAGCAAATCGTCTTAACAATCAGATTATTTGTTATATGTTGCTTTGGCTGTCCCATTTAGTTGGAATTTCCTTTTTTCCACTTCTAGCCTAAAGTAACCCTATTTCTCCATTATAACACACATCAATGTCATTTTCCTATGGGAATATTTTTCTAGCCAAGTCCATGATTACAATTACTTCCTCCTTTCTTTATGGATCCTCCATCAACATTATTGGTATTTCTATATTTCTTTTGTAATTGCCTACTTATTATTAGATCAAATTTGGGTAAGAATCAGATGTCATTTTTTTCCCCATAGCTGTACTTTTAGTCTGTGGCTCATATTTGGCTCACTCTAAATATTTATTGTTGTTTGGAAAGAGGAATAATAAAAAAGAGAGCTCAAATGACCTGTGAAGAAGGGGAAAGAGATAGGGCATGTGAAACGGTATCCTTCACAGGGTAGCATTTTTTTATTCTCCCACAGTACTCTTGCCATTTACAATAAGTCTCATCATTCATAGGTTGTTATTACTGAGGTCCTCACAGAAGAAATATTATTCCATTTCTGGCTGCTCTCTGCAGCACTTATACTTCGTTATTTCCCTACGGACTTCATGTCCTTCAGTTTTTTTTTTTTTTTTCACAGTCCTTTTTTCTTCAGTAGTATCTGTGATGAAGGACTGATGCCAAGTAATCAACTTCACTTCTTTTAGAAAAAAAAATCTCAGTCTAAACTGATGGTTTATTTTATAGACAAAAGCATCCCTCCATATTCTGTGCAGAACCTTAGAAGCATTTCAGCACAATTGGTAGGATATGCCAATTGATGAAATGCCAAAGCTCCATAATGGAAAAATAAGAAAAATATCAAAATTCTTTTCACCTAAGAAATTGCTATTAGTTCAAGTAGCACTTAACTAGTGAAATGAATATGCCCCGGAGTACAGATTTCATCTTTGGCAGCTGTAATACCTAAGACCCACTGGCTGTCCTTTGTTCCTGCTTATTCAAAGAGTCTCATTTTATAGGGAGGATGATTAAATTTGTATTTAATTCCTCTTCTTTTTTTTATAATCATAAAATGAGGTGTTGGGTGATCATATAGGGTTCTTCCACTTGCAAATTCCTCATTATTTAATGTGATGTCAGTTTAGCTCATGGAAACACCTTTTGTGTTCTGCTACCCATTTTTATTCAACCAGAGTGCATTTTTATGACATACAACAGAGAGGAAGTGAATATGGGCATGGGGTTGAGGAGGCAAAGCAGAAGTTGGCAGATGGTTAATGATCCTTCTAGTTATATCCTCAGGAATAAGATGTTTTTTTAAAAAAAAAGGTACCTTAGTGTGTCATTATACAAGAAAAAAATAAATGAAGCAAGATAACCTGAATTGAGAAAGGTATTGCAGCACTTATATATAACTATGGAAAGGTTTCTGATAATTGACGAGGGGGTGGGAGTGAGGGGAAAGTGGGTGATGGCCATTGAGGAGGGCACCTGTTGGGATGAGCACTAGGTGTTGTATGGAAACCAATTTGACAATAAACATCATATTAAAAAAAAGAAAAAGATAAAATATATACACATTCCATCTACTTCCACTTGAATAAAACATAAGGAGTTTGGAAAGGCAGAGAATAGACTGTAGTCACATTTAATTTGTAGCTAGATTACGTGACACTGGTTTAGTCACATCCTCTCAATGTGCCTACCAGTAAATAGGGGTGGTTCTTTTGCTGATTAGCCATCCAGTGGATGATTATTTGTGAGGTTGCCAAATTTAGCAAATAAAAATAAAAAAAAAAAAAAACACTGAGTTAAATTTGAATTCAGATGAAACATTATTTTAAGTACAGTATATCCCATGCACTGTACTAAAATGTTCATTGTTTATCAGAATTTCTAATTTAACTGAACATTCTGTATTTTATCTAGCAATTTCTTATTAGGATATTAGAAGTCTCTTAAATAGGCATAGATTTTCTTCTGTTGTAGAAACATGTGTTAACACAAGATGAGCAAAGGATACAAGACATACCGAGCCTAGAGGGTATTTTCCTCCAAACACCAGAAGCCTTTAGCAAAAAAATTGTTAATTATACCTTGGTCTTCTTGAGCCTCAGTATGTTAAGCAAGAAAGGCCACTGTTGGATACATGTATACCCTGAGACTCCCAAATAATCCACCTGAGTCTCTGCCCTCAAGGATCTCTTGAAGGGAAATCAGGAGACATATTCAAGGACATTTATTACATCTTTGTTTACAAGGGTTCAAAATTGGAAACAGCTGGTTTCTCCATCAGTAGGAAAATACATACAAATGTATACTCTGTTCTTTGATTTTGAACACAGGGTAATGTGATTAACATGTGGGCCCTGGATCCAGTCAGCTTGGATTCAAATTCCGGCTCTACCATTTACTACCTGTGTAGCATTCTATAAATGCCTTAAGTTTTCTGTCTTCCATTTTGATCGTCTGTAAAATAACAAAATTATAAAAATGTAAATAAAATACATAACATAAAACATAACATCACAGTAATAAAAGTCTCCCCCATAGGACTGTTGTGAGAGTACAGCAAATTAATATATGTGAAGTATTTAACACAGCAGTTGACACTGAGATCACCTAGAAAACTTGGAAATATTCAGTAAATATCAGCTTCTATCAAAATGAAATATTATAGAAAAGTAAAATAAGTGAACAGAAAAATATGGACAATTAAGTAGCATTTATGTGAAAGAAAACAAGCAAAACAATGGTATAAATAATTTGATGCTTATGTATATAGTGAATATGTGAAACCATATATTAAATGATAAATATGAAATTATGATGGTAGATGTCCCTGAGAATTGAAGGAGGGACAGGTCTAGGGAATAGAATAGTTATTTATAAAGTTGTAATAATTTTATTTAGAAAACATGAAGGTAAATTCACAAAATGTTAATGTTTTCTAATTTTTCGTTTATGGATATTTGTTATTATGTCATAAGTAGTTTGCTGTATGTGTTCAAATGAATTAAAAAGTAGACAGTGTATAGATATAATGACTGGTAGTCTAATGTAAGTTATTTGTTAAAGTCTTGATTTTTATATGACATCTGCTGAATTAATGCGCAGATATGATACTGAAGAGTTTTATCAAATAATTTAACAGATATAACATTTATAGGAAGTCTAAAATATGCCAGGTGCATTTTAAACATACCCATCCTGTGAAGTGCATTTTGTTCTTCCAACTTCAGTGATGAAGCTGAGGATAACTTGCTGGTTGCCTAGACAAGAGGTGAGACAATTGGGAATCATATCTATGTCTGCTTTACTTCAAAGCTTATTCTCCTTTAATTTCATTTAGTGAAACCTAGTTCTATAAATATATGTCTATCCCACTTATCATAGATTAGTAATCTACTTTTAGAAACTTTACTCTCATGTATCTTGTACTTATTGAAATTGTACATGGTTTGTATATAATTTTTTTTTCAGTTCTACCCAAGCTATTAGCAGATTTTTTACATGGCCTTCTAGGCATTTAGGGGTAAGAAACATAATTTAAAACATAGAGGTTGTAAATATTTCAGTTTAGCATAGAATTTGGGGTCAGGATCTTCCTCGCATGTGGTATTTGAGTTTAAGAGCAATACCACATGAAGTTCTGTTTTTAAATAGAAAAAAAAAACATTGAACTATATAGTTATATTTTTCCAAATGTTAAGTTAGTTTTAGTCTTTAGGGTTTGTTTCTGAAACAGGTGCTTCTCTGATACTACAGAAAAATGTCCTGGTTAATCAAGACTCTATTATGTGACAGAACCTGTATGTGTACTGCATATATCCATAAAATACAAAGAATGAGGCTTATTGATGAACTCTAGATGCAGAACTTTGAAAACATTTTGAAATGTTTCATTTTGATTTTAATTTTAGCAAAGTTTTCATTTGTTAAACATACAAAGCATATAACCATAAAATTTAATATTGGCAACAAAATTAATTTATCATATTTCATAAACAGATTATAAATGCACAGTCTTAAGATAGTATAGAAGATGATAATTAAATTCATCTAAATCTGTAGTATTTAGGAAGAAAAGACTTACTCATTTAATCATTTGAGAATGAGGATGAGAAAAAGAAATGTCCAACCCCTTGGTTTGTTTTGAATGCTGGAGATAAGTGCAAATTTAATAATATAATAAGTAATGGATAATGTTTTTTCACTTGCATGATTTTTTAGTGCTTTCCAAAAAGCTTATCATAGTGAGGTAAATTTTTGGAATAAGACAAGTTCCAAGAAGAATTAAAAAGATAAGTAAATACTCATGTAGTATGTTCTCCTTATATTTTAAAAAGGGTCATAATCCTATTCAAATAAAATTATTGAAGATACTCTTGAGATATTTCTTCTTCTAGGTTTAATTTTTAGTGAAAAAAAAATGACAGGACTTATTCCATAATGTATTGCCTGAATATTTCCAAGGGATTTGGATTTGTAGACATGTATGATTTACTTTTTAAAATATACATTAAAATGTATATTTATATGTGATTAGTATAAATGTATGGTTAAATATTACTGACAGTGGATATGAGCCAAACAGCATGCATGTGTAAAAAGTAAAGGAATGATTATTCTCCACTTTTGTAAAAACTTAAAAAAACTTTTTTTTTTTCCCTTGAAGTGAAAATCTTGCATCATGCCAGGCACACAGTATGTGATAGTTGAAGATTAAGTAAATTAAACTAAATCATTCATTGATATTTTAAAGAAAATTATTTAAAGTAATATTTAATTTCTATATTATTCTAGCTGAAAAAAGGGATTAAACTTAACTTTGATAAATAACTTTTATACATGACCATAAAATTTCACATAATCTTGTTCATCTTCACAAATTTTCTACAAAATTCTAAGTGTAGTCTGTGAGGATAAATATTATATTTGTCTTCTAATTCTTTATTATATACCAAGCATCTGGGACAGGACTTGACACATAGTAAGCAGTCAATGAATGTTTGTTTATAATTGAAGGAAATATACAAATCAGAGCTTTTCTAGTCTTTTATTACATGTGCAAATACACACAGACACAGTTTTAAGTTTATACAGGGAGGATAGAGGAGAATAATTTTCAAATTCTCTGTATACTTACTGGTAGATTCATTTTATAAAATTTTGAGCAATTTTAATAATTCTCTTCACATGAAACTGTTTAGATTTATTAACTGTTTTGCATAAAAACTTCCATGAACTTAAGTAAAAGAAGGATTTTTTTTTAACTTGTCAGTCTATTTTGACTGTATGAAAACTCTACCATGTATGCCACAATTGGAAAGGTTCTTTAATTGATGTTTGGTGATGAAGCTTTATCATTAGTTTAATGAAATTATAGTGTGGGCTAGTAAGTAACCTATTTAATTACAATGCTAAATTAATTCCATTAATGAAATATATCTGTACATAGTGTTCCTGTGCTTAGGCTGTGATTGTCCGTTATCATTCTTTTTCCAGCTTTGTGAATTATTGAGTTTGGCTAATTAAATTTCATATTATGAGGTGTACATTAGTAAGTATGGAGGAAAACACATCTTCTTTTTTCATAGAGATAATTTCTTGATTATTTGTTTAGTGCCTATGTAGCAAATATAGAAGCATCACAAAATTTTGTTTGCTTTTAGAAACATTCAACAAAATAAAAATATAATCTAGAAAATGAATTTCAATCAAATAACCTAATTCATATTGTGATGATATCTAACTGACCTCTCATTTACTGTCTGTTCTTTTTTAATGGAATACAAATTTATTACCAAAAGATCAGAGTCCACATTAACAACTCTACTCATTACTGTGATAATAACCCAGAAGTGTGATTTGCAAGGAAACAGTGGAGTGTCAGGGAAAAAAAAATCCTGGATAATGATGACTCATCATAGTGATCAAGAGTGTAATTTATTATCTTTATATTAATTTCAGGAAATCTAAGTGCAGATCTTTTAAAATTGAAACATAGTTTTCTTTTAATTTGTATCTTGTACAGTTTTCTAAAACATGCAGGCAGATCGCAAATTCAGGGAATGTTCATTGCATTCCAAAATAACCGTCTCAGAATTTTTATTCCTGATTTCCTCACAAGGGTGCAGGAGAAATCAGAACAAAATTAGAATGAACTGATGTATAACTGGTTTTCTTATCAATTGGCTTTTGTACTCATGGGTGACACATCCACCATTCTCTAATAATTATGGTTTAAGAATAAAATTCCTTCTTTTAAGCCTGTGTTTGAACTAATGTCCTGATGGGTGTACCTCAAGTCATTCAACAATAAAATTAAAATAAAATAAAATAATAAAATAAAATATAAATGAGGAAATTCAAGTAAATATTGCCATTTAATATCAAAATGATGTAAAATACACATCTTTAAACTTTTGCATTAAAAAGGAACTTTTAGAAAGGATCATTTTAGTTCAGTTGTACTGAGGGTGTTTTCTAGTTTGCCAGATAGCTTTTGGTTTTGAACGTCCATTTTATTTCTGTCTTATATCCATTTTTGTTAAATGAACAATATTTTCAACTGTACTAATATATCAAAGTTATTGATTCCTTCAAAGTGAGTTGCATAAATATTTCACTTCAAAGCACTTTAATACATACATAATATTTCTCAGTCTGCTCGCCGTGAATAACTAGTGATCTTTATGCTGCTGCTTGTTCCATTATTGCTTTCACTTTGCAATTAGGTACAATTCCACAGAGGGCTACTGTGAGTATGTCTGGCCCAATCTTTGGCAAGTATACACACAATTAAAGTTAGGGCTACCTTCCTGTCACCCAAGGTACAGAGAGATGCATTAAAACTAACAAAGCGATAAAAGGGGCCTGAAATTGAAGCAGTTTAAGAAATGACAGTTTAATGAAAGCAGTGTAAAAATACTATCACACTGATGGAAGACATCTGTCCTCTACGAATCTTGAATGATAGAAGGTTGTGTGGCTCTTAAGGAATGTGTTGCTAGCCTATGGTTATATCAACAGCAGGTCAGGCATGGCCTGTCTTCTTTAATATCATAGTTATGACTGTCCAAATGTATACCATTCCAGTCGATACTTTGGCTTCAGCATTGCAGTAGATTGCTTTAAAGTTCTTTTCACTGCCTGTTGGACTTTTTCAATGGAATGTGGGAATAATGCTGCTGAACCATAAGGAGAAAGAAAATAAATGCATTAAGAGCTGTTTGTAAAGCAAAAATGCTTATAAATATTGTAATTCTAGTTATTGTAATCAAAATGTGACATATTCTATTTCCTTGTGGTTTTACTAAAGCATGGTTGCAATCACAATTTCTTCATTTCTTTTGTTTTTATTATAGCAGGCAAGTGTTTGTAACAACAGTATATTAAAGATTATTGTGTGGTGAAAGGGTTAATGTTAACATTCATGGTATCTAAGTTACTATGACAGACTTTCACAAGAGAGAGGGGAAAATTATTTATATTCCAAATTGGCAATAAAAAAGTGGACTAGTCTCATGTCCCAAATTTGGAAGAAAGTGCAGGCTAATACTTTCAGTTAAAGATCATTATTTGTTTTTTATCTCTTATTCATTAAGAGGTAATTTTTGAAATCAAATTTTGCAGGTGAAAAGCTATAATGTAGAATAAAAAATTTCCTTGGAGATAAGAAAAAAATTGAATTGCTTCCCATCTGCAGAAGTAGTTAATCTAGGTGCTATTCAGACATGCTAAATGTTTAGTTATATGTGAGTTTAAAATAAATGTGAAAATTCTAGTTCTTTAAGGAGTTCATCTCCATTTATTCCATTGATGGGAATATATTCCTATTTTCTCCCCTAAGGTGAATTTATCAGGCCTATCAAGGCATTTTTAATCATTTATTGAGTCTTATCTATCAAATATCTAGAATTACATTTTAGAAGTGCCAGTAAGTTGGAGAGTAGGGTGAAGGAAGACATGAATACACAAGTATAGTAGCTATGTACACAATATGACTTTCTTATTTATGTGTCTCTTTTTTGTTTTGGTTTCATTTGGTTGCTGTTGTTGTTGTTGTTGTTGTTTGAGAAAGAGAGAGAGAGAGCAGGAGGGGCAGAGAAGGAGGAAGCGAGAGAATCCCAAGCAGGCTCCACACTGTCAGCGTAGAGCCTGATGCAGGGTTCAAACTCAAAAACCATGAGATCACAATCCAAGCCAAAAACAAGAGTTGGATGCTCAACCAACTGAACCACCCAGGCATACCTCTCAGTATTATTTTTAACAGAACATGAAAACTGATATCATAACTTGCATGTTTTTAGGTTATTAGCCTCTTTTCTGTGATCCACAGTAGTGTTATCTTTGGGAAAACTTCCCCATACAAATCCAAGCACACTTACCTGGTACCTAAACTTTGGGCTATTCATAGACTGCACCAAATTTTTTATGATACCTTCAGGAAACTTCAGATTGGTAAAAACTTTATTTCAGAGGGGAGTTCACTTGAACTTTCTAGGTTATGTACAGTAGTGATTTACATGTCACAATCATTTGATGAAATGGGAATTATTTGGAGACTTCTCAACATTTTTATATTATGTAGTAAAAATATTTTTGTGCAAGTCACTACACTTACGATAAGTGGACTTACCTAAGTGTAAAACTAGGTCAGATTTCATGTCAATACATTTTAATTCACATCTGTAATCCTACCCAGCAATTTATTTTCCAAAACAAATTTAGCTTAATATTGAGGTATAAATTACCCATCATTTTTAGAAAAGAAAATTCTATGGAGGGTTTAAATTTTAAATCTTTAATTTTTTTTCTGACACATACTATTAAAAGTAATTTTTTATCCAGTACTCTTCCATTTCCAATGATATTTGAATTTTCATGATATATTAGGAAGAAAACCTTAACTTGTGCTAAATGTCTTTAACAGTGCTCTTTAATATCTGAGCTTTGGTCAGAGCAGCATATAGTGTTTGTCAATTAAAGTAAAATGGATTTTTTGAAAGCAAGTCAATCAAAAACAGAATATATTCAGTTTACAAATAAGCTATTCATTTTACAAAGCTGTATTTAAGTATAAATGGAGGTAAGGAAAAATCTAAGAAATGGTTAATAAATGACATTCTATGTCTGCCATTTCAGTGTGATAATATTAAATATAAAAATGATGGATAAATATATTTTAAAATTCTATTATTTCATCTCTACTTCAGTTATATTAACATTTCCAACAGAATTTTTCTTATGGGGCGCCAGTCTCGCTCAGTCAGTAGAGCACGTGACTCTTGATCTTGGGGTCAAGAGTTCAAGCCCCACATTGAGTGTAGAGCTTACTGTGAAAAAATTTTTTTTAAATAATTATTTTTAAATATTTCATTTCTCTTGCATTTCTAAGTAAAATTTTTGGTTGTTTCTTCTGCTGGTAAAATAATGTGAGAGAGTTTGACACCTGTTTCTTACCATTTAGCATTACTTTAATTTACATAATTAAGGATTCATAATTTCAAGTAAGCTCAGTATGTCCTCTTTTATTCTAAGGAACCTGTATTCTAGATTTAGACTTTTCACTAATATGTTAGTCTCTGTTGTGATAATCTCTTTAAGCCTTCTTCCTATGAGCTAGAAAATAGAGAAGTGTTTTATACAAATCTCCTGTCTTGCCACAGAGAGTATGGTATAGATGTGTAGTTTTAGTCCAGTATACCTGGCTTAGAATCCTAGCTCTCGTCACATTGTTGATACAGGGCCTAAACTTCAGTAAAATCTCCTTAGTTTCAGTTCTTTTCCTCTGCTACATCCACTTAATTCCTTTTGATTATTTGCAACGTTAAGACATGGTCTTATAGAGGTCTACATACTGCAAATAACCTTTGTGGTATTATGATTTCACTATTATCAGAATAAAAATCTCAAATGCATAACAGATACAAATTTAATTTTCACTGTATCATTAATACAAGCAAAAAGAAGTATCACTTTCCAATTCCTATTTTGCTTTATAACCCTAAATATTTGGTTAACATGTGGGGTTTTAGCCCTATCTTTAACAAAGTCATCATAATATCCTGCTTCTTTAGGATTATTATGATGTTAACTTTCACAGCCCTCTATGAGACTACTGATTAAGTAAGCAATTTCCATGTACATTATTGTGCTTTGTTTCCAGGGGCCAGAAGCCTATGGGGCATCCTGTTCTTAATCTAAGGAGATTAAGAGAGTGAATACTACATTGCACATTACCAATCTAGAATCACTTAGACCCATCAATTATTCACAGCAAACACACACAGAGAAAACATTCCATGTAAAATTCTAAAGCAGAAGCTCTCATCAGCTGGAGTTGTCTTGCAGAATACTCCCCAAAGCAAAGACTGGAGAGCAGATATAAGGAAGGGAAAGTGTACATCAAGCCTCTGGGAAGCAGTAATGATAGTTGCAAGGACATTTTAATTTGTTTAAATTAGTTTTTAAATCTTTCATAATAATTTTTAAAGCCTAGCTTTTAAACTAACTTCTGAGTAAATAATCATATCCCTAACACAACTAGCCATCCAAAGAAAAGTGGGAATAGAAATTAAATAAAAAACATAGTCTAGAACAATTTCCACTGCAGTTGAGCCTTAAACTGATTTGTTACTAAAATAGTATTCTTTTTATTTTATTTTTTTAAAGTTTATTTATTATTGAGAGACAGAGAGACACAGAGTGTGAGCAGAGGAGGGATAGAGAGAGGGGGAGACACAGAATCCGAAGTAGGCTCCAGGCTCTGAGCTGTCAGCACAGAGCCTGACGCGGGGCTCGAACTCACAAACTGTGAGATCATGACCTGAGCCGAAGTCGGTCGCTCAACCAACTGAGCCACCCAGGTACCCCTGAAATAGTATTCTTAGTGTCTATACACACTATTGGGGAACAATTGGTATTGTTTAAATTTATAGGACTTTCTCTATTTCACTTGTATATAGATTCTTTAAAAACAAAGATATAATGGCACACGGGTTTTGGTATTGTACTTTTTTCTTTCAATAAATTATTTAATGGTACTCTGTCATGAAAACTATCTTTTCCTTTCCTTTCTGTATTTCCTTTGAGCTGTAAAGTCAAATACGCCTGTCAATTTTAGTAACCAGGAGATTTTAGTCAATTATTGGAACGAATTCCACATTTTATGGCAGGAAAATTTGGCTCATTGAAGATACACTGTAATCCTTCTAAATTTATCTGGTTACATCTTCCTAAATACTTAATAGCCCCATAGTATTTTGAAGGTCTTTAAGCCCCTCCTAATCAGTTACCATCTTTATATGTTGTTATCTATTATTTTGGGAGCTTTTCTTCCACCTTGGAAAATGGAAAATGTTATAGCATTAGTGTGTAAATATTCTATGAGCAACCTGAATTAATCTCCATTATCTCTTGAGGCAATAGCTGTTTGTCAAGTCAAAATTTCAGATTTTCTCTAACCAATCTGAATCTAGGTAAAGGTAACTAGCCTTATGCAAAATACAAATTTCAAGTGCAGTTTAAGCCATGTGATTTGTTGTTTTACATCTCAGCTTTGGCAAAGTGTAAAGGAGCAAAGCATCTCACAAAAGCTATATAATTTAAATTCTTTCAACCAGTCTGTTGATATGGGGCTTATGTGGTTTTAAAATTCAGACTTTAATTTGTAGGACAATTGTGTTTCTATAAATATAGTGGTCATATAAAGGGATGCATGACTATCAAAATTTGGTTATCTTACTATCTAGTGATTTTACTTATAATTTAAAAAAAGGAATATTTAATAATATTTCATATCTTTGACTATTAAAGCTACACTCTGGTAGCATTCTGATAAAGGGGAAAATGTACTTTCTGTTTCAGAGAAAATGTGAGAGACAGCAGAGTGTAAGATACTGCTATATCTCCTTCTTTTGATTACTCAACATCCTAACATCAGCATTAGATCAAAATCAGGAAAGTATAGAGTTATGTTTGTTTTGATATGTGTCTTTGTATGCAACTAGAAAGCCAGTCTTTCTGTGTAGAGAATGGTATTTATACTTTTTACATTTCTGATAGTATTCATAAGTGTTAGGAATTAAATTTAAAAGGTAAAAAAATGGTGTTCCTCATTTTACCTATTTTAATAAATGAGTGTGTGCCTATTATTTCAGAGGGACAGAGAGTAAGCACAAGAGTGAGAACTAGAGTGAGAAGTAGAAGGAAAGAGAGAAAGAATCATTTCCAGTGAAACTGAGTATAATTAATTTTTTGTATAATATGTAAAAATTGTCATAGTGATATGATTGCATGTTCCATGTAGAAATATTTTAATGAATGGTACAGTTAAAAAATATTTGTTTGCAAAAGAGCTAGAACAGCCAATATAATCCTGAAGTAAAATAAAGTTGAAAGGCTGAACTACACAACTTAAAGGCCTGCTATAAAGCTGCAGTCATCTAGATGGTGAGGTATTGGCAAAAGAATAGACAACTAGATCAATGGATCAGAATGCAGAGCCTCAAAATACACCCATATAAATATAGTCAACTGATCTTTCACAAAGTAAAGGCAATACAGTGGAGCAAAGATGGTATCTTCAACAAATGGTACTGGAACCACTAGACATCTACATGCAATAAAAAATGACTCTAGACACAGATCTTATATCCTTCACGAAAACTGACTCTAAATCGATCATAGATCTAAATGGAAAACGCCAAACTGTAAAACTCCTACAAGACGACATCAGAAACCTTGGGTATTATGATGACTTTTTAGATATAACACCAAAGGCACAATCCATGAAAGAAAGAACTGATAAGTTGGACTTCATTAAAATTAAAAATCTTATGCTTTGGCAAGACAATGTCATGAGAATGGAAAGACAAGCCACAGACTGGGAGAAAATATTTGCAAAAGTCACATTTGCTAAAAGTATATTAGACAAACTATGTGAAGAACTCTTAAAACTCAACAATAAGAAAACAAACAACCTAATTTAAAAATGGGCCAAACCTTAACTACCTCCCAAAATTCATATGTTGAAACCTGATCCCCAATATGATGATTTTGGAGGTGCACTTTTGGGAAGGTGATCAGGTCATGATGGTAGAACCCCCATGAATGGAATGAGTGTCCTTATAAAAATGCCTCAGAGAACTCTCTTCCCCATTCTACCTGTGAGGACACAGTGAGAAGATGGCCATCTATGAACCAGAAAATTGCTTCTCACAAGACACCAAATCTTCTGGAACCTTGATCTTGGATTTCCCAGCCTCCAGAATTATGCAAAATAAGTGTTTGTTGTTTAAGGGACCCAGTCTATAATATTTTTTCCTATAATAGCCTAAACAGACTGAGAGAAATGTCATTAAAAGAAAATATACAGAGGGGTACCTGGGTGGATCATTTGAGTGTCTAGCTCTTGATTTTGGCTCAGGTCATGATACCAGGGTCATGGGATTGAGCCCGGTGACAGGTTCCTTGCTGAGCATGTAACCTGCTTAAGATTCTTTCTCTCTCTCCCTCTGCCCCTCTCCCTGACTCACATGTTCTCCCTCTCCCTCTCTCTCCCTCTCTCTTTCTCATTCTCTCCTAAAAAAAAAAAAGATATACAGCTGTCAAATAAGCATATTAAGATGCCTCTTATCATACTCACAAGGGAAGTACAAATTAATACCATTATACCTTAGAATGTTCAAAACACAGAACACTGATAACACCAAATGCTGGTTATGATATGGAGTAACAGTGACTTTCATTCATTGCTGGATGGAATGTAAAATGGTACAGCCACTATGTAAGAGAATTCTGTGGTTTCTTACAACACTAAAACATCATCTTACTGTATGATCCAGCCATCATAGTCTTTTCCATTTACCCAAAGGCATTAAAACCACCACACAAAAACCTGTACAAGGATGTTTGCAGCAGCTTTACTCATAATTGCTAAAACATGCAAAGCCTCCAAAAGGTACGTCAGCAGGTGAATAAATTGTGGTACATCCAGGCAATGGACTATTATTCAGGTCTGTAAAGAAATAAGGTATCGACCATGAAAAGACATAGAGGAACCTGCAATATGTATTAATGAGTGAGAGAAACTAATCTGAAAACGCTACATACTGTATGATTCCAACTATATGATATTTTGGAAAAGGCAAAACTATAGAGACAGTGAAAAAGATCTCTGGTTGCCATAGGTTACACTGGGGGAAAGGTGAATTGATGGGATACAGAAGATTTGTAGGACAGTGAAAATACTCCATATGATACCATAATGGTAGATGCATGTCATTATACATTTGTCCAAATTCATACCATGTGTAAAACCAAAAAAGAACTATAAAGTAAACTATGGACAGAGGGTGATTATCATGAATCCAGGGAGGTTCATCCATTGTAACAAATATACCCTCTGGTATGGTATTGGGGGAATGCAATGCATGTGACAGGGCAGAGAGTACATGGGCAATCTCTGTACCTCCCCTCAATTTTGCTGTGAACCTTAAACTGCACTGAAAAAATAGTCTTAAAACATTTTTTAAAAACCACAAAGGCCACAATTTAGGATGCATACATTATATACGTGTGTGTGTGTGTGTGTATATATATATATATACACACACACACACACATATATATATACACACACACATATATATGTTGTAAAATGTATATATATTTACATATATATGTAAATGTTGTAAAATATTTTAAATGGCAGTTAATATAGGTATGTCACCAAAACTCCAATTTAATAATTTAATGTAAGAATCTTAGATAATCAAATTATTTTCTGTGAACTGCATTCTTCTTATCTGTCACTGTATGCACATAACTTTTTCAACAGTATATGTAGGTCTTAAATTACAATAGATAGTACTAATTTATTTGGAATCACATCATATTGAGGATGTTTTGCTTTTTTATGATGTGTGTGTATATGAAATAAGGTGCCCCTCATAGTTAAAGGACCATAAATTAATAAATTTTGGCTATATTAAATCCACATGTTTAGGTATTTGCACTTTGAGTGTATATTATATGTTACACATGAATATATTGTAAATGAGGGCACTTGGGTGGTTCGGTCAGTTAAGCATTCAATTTTTGGTTTCGGTTTAGGTAATAATCTCATGGTTTATAAGTTTGAGCCCTGTATCGGGCTATCCGTTGATGGTGCAGAGCCTACTTGGGATTCTTTCTCCCTCTCTCTCTGCCCCTCTCACATCTCTCTCTCTCTCTCTCTCTCTGAAAATAAACTTTTAAAAAAATCATAAATATATTACAAATGATAATAAGGATGACTATGGTGTTTCTTATTTATTGTCTACACAATACACATTCTCTTATTTAGTCCAAAGCATCCTCCTAGAAGGACACCTGGGTGGCTCAGTTAGTTAAGTGTCTGACTTCGGCTCAGGTCATGATCTCATAGTTTGTGGGTTCAAACCCCACATCAGGCTCTATGCTGATAACTCAGAGCCTGGAGCCTGCTTCAGATTCTGTGTCTCCCTCTCTCTCCCCCTATCCCACTCATGCTCTGTCTCTGTCTTTCAAAATAAATAAATATTTTTAAAAAAGTTTTAAACAACAACAAAACAAAAACATCCTCCTGAAAAAGGTACTGTATTGCTCCTATTTTGAAGTTAAGTAAACTGAGGCACAGAAAGGATGTCACCCAGCTAGCACTTAGCAAAATTTGGATTTCATCTCAAGTGTTATTAACAGCCATGTTCTTTACCACAATGCCACAGTTCCACTTGATGTCCACATGAGAGTCTGACTTGAGACATGTTTGAAATTATTCCTAAATTCAACAGATGTTTAGAATCTCATCATTTTTCTCTTGAGACAAAACCCCTATATAGTATAAGACATTTTCCAGCATCACTTTTGTATTTATATCTGTGATTTCAGAGTTACCTTCGCTCTCTGAGGAAACATTATTTCAGTCATCTTAGTTTTACAAAAGTGTACTTCTAAACAGTATTTGATAATAAATGTAAACAAAAGTGTTGTGGTTATTAATTTTGAACTAATCATATATATAAGTGTGCGATATACTATAAATTTTCAAGTGAATGAAATATCAAAATTACCACAATTTTATGATTACATTTCTCCTGAGCCTTTATTATGTATACATAGGATATTAATCATATTTTGGTTCAGCACTTGTTAAATATTTTTCTACATTTGCATTTAAAAGTAATTAAATTATGCAAACACTTTTTAAAAATGATATCAAGCCCATAAAGGCTACATAATGATATAGAAAAATATATACTAATAACGGGAATACAGAACACATCATGTAGAATTTATATGTATTCAAAGTAAATAAAATTATAAATAAATACTGGAAGTGAAAGTATAATAATATATGACATTAATAAGGCCCAACTTG
Source organism: Panthera uncia (assembly GCF_023721935.1). NCBI lineage: Eukaryota > Metazoa > Chordata > Mammalia > Carnivora > Felidae > Panthera > Panthera uncia. Next base: position 79,573,653 of record NW_026057577.1, read on the forward strand.
TCAATAATCTTTACCATGGATTGTGCTTTTGGTGTTGTGTCTAAAACTCATCACAAAACACAAAGTTATGTAGACTTTCTCTTGTTTTGTTCTAGGGGTTTTAAAGTTTAGCATTTTACAGATAAGTCTGTAATTGATTTTGATTTAATTTTTATGAAAAGTATAAGGTTTATGTGTTCTTCTCCCTCCCATTTATTTTAAAGATTATCGTGTCTCCTTTGCACCTTTGTCAAAAAAATCAATTGGCTATATTTGTGTGGGTCTATTTCTGAGCTTTTGATTATATTCCATTGACTTTGTGTCTATTTTTCAAGCATACCATACCATTTTGATTACTGTACCTTTATAATTACCCTTAAATCAAGTTGACGTTTCCAATTTTTTCTTCTTTTTTAATATTATGTTGGCTATGCTAGGTATTTTGCCTTTCCATATGAATTTTAAAATTAATTTGTCATAGGTACAAATAGCTTATTGGGATTTTGTTTGGGATTATACTCAATCAATAGACCAAGACTTGACATCCTAATAATATTATGTCTTCCAATTCATGAATATTAATATCTCCCCATTTATTTACATATGCTTTATTTTTCCTCAGCATTAATTTTTAGTAATTAGGTAAACATTAGGTAAAAACTAAGGAAATGTCAATAAACTATGGCCTTTGCTTAATAGCATATCAATATTGGTTCATTAATCTTGGCAAATGTACCATTATAATGAAGATATTAATAATAGGGGAACTGGATGTGGGTATATTGGAACTCTGTACTATCTTTGCATTTTTCTGTATTTCTAGAACTATACTAGAATTAAAGGTTTATATAAATAAGGAAACTTTTCATAGTAATTGGGTTGGGCAATTTTTTCATGAGTTTTTAAAGCTTTTATCATTATATTTATGTATTCAAAATGACTTTAATATTATAGTTAAGAAAGTCACTATAAATTACACAAATCTTACTCCTTGTTCTTAAAAAATAGTGAGTTTACATATAAAGAAATATTTTATATACTAATTTACTATGTGATGACATTAAATGCCAACTAAATCTTACCTCATTAGCCTAGAGTACTAGAAAAACCTACTAAAAAGTTATATTTGTTATAGGAATAATTTACAAACCAGGAAAATTTAGAAAAATAATACCTAAGCATTTACTGAAAGGAAACACATTTATTATTCTGTTATTAAATGCTGAATTACTATTAAGTTAAATATTTTTCTACTTTGTTTTTAAAGTATAGCTCCAGTCCTTATATCACAAACTGTCATCTACAAGTCATGTAAGAGAATGCATTTGTTAAATATTATAAAACATTGCAGAGCTCTTTTAGGGGATAGAATAGTTTCCTGTGACTGCATTAACAAATTGCCACAAATTTAGTAGCTTAGAACTTACTCTTTCTAGCAGAAGGTTAGCAGTTCAGCATCAGGTTCTAGAACAAATCAAGATGTCAGTAGGACTGCACTCTTTCTCTGAAGGTGTAGCAATTTGTTTCCTTCCTTTTCCAGCTTTAAGTGGTTGTCTGCATTTCTTTGTTTATAGTCTCATGATTCCAGCCTGTCTTTTTGTGTCACTTTGCTTTCTTCTCTTCTGTATATATATGATCTCTCTCTCTTATGAGGACACTTGTGATTCGATTTAGGTCCCATCTTGATAATCCACAATGATTTCCCTATGTCAGGATCCTTAATCACATCTGGAAAGACTCTTTGTCCTTGTAAAATAACCTTTAAATTTCCAGGGATTAGAGCCTGATGTCGTTGGGTGATCATTATTTAACCTCTTTAGAGGTCAAGGAGGATGATTTTCTTTGTGCATACTTAATTAACAATTAATATGGGCTAGTGGTTCTGTAAAGTGTTAAACAGTGAAAATTAAGGTTTGCATAATTACCCAGGGGATTTTTAGGAAATCTAGCATTGCACTTTGAAATTTTTTTCTTACTGCTTAAAACAAATACATGTTTGCATTATGTTTCATTGAAATATTTTTAGATTAGTCATAAGAAATCACCCTAGCTTGCCTTAATGTATTTGTGTGGGTTTTATTGTTTGTTAGTATGACTAATTGCACTCTAGACAAATGTGGGGACATTGGCGAAATTGGGAAACTTAAAAAGAAGAACTCTGAAATGCAATTTGGTTTCACTTTGTTGGGCAGCCAGTTTAAGCAGCCATACTTCTGAGATCTAGCAACTGAATAAAAATATCTAAGGATCTGTGCGAAAAGTCAGCCTCTGTCTATAAGTCTTCAGCATGGCACAACCATGGGCAAGTGTTGGGGGGGTGGAATATGTGAAGGTATGTTTTTGGTTGGGAGTGGAGAAGGTAAGATGGAGGGATATGAGGCTCTGCTCTTACTAATAAACAGGATTTGTTTGTAAGTCTGACACCTAATTGAATCATAGGCTGACTGAGTAATAGTAGAAAAAAATTTGAGAGCTCACCTAATCAAACTTATTCATTTTTCCAATAAGGAAATGACTATAGAGATGTGGATGATTATCTAATAACACCTACATAATTAATAATAGAGCAAAAATTAAAACCCAGGTTTTATGCTATTTTTATTCCAAAAGAGATTTGTCTTTCATTAAAACTTGACATCAAAATGTGTAAAGTTATAAAAATCTGGGGCGCCTGGGTGGCTCAGCCGGTTGAGGGTCCCACTTTGGCTCAGGTCATGATCTCGCGGTTTGTGGGTTCAAACCCCACATCGGGCTCTGTGCTGACAGCTCAGAGCCTGGAGCCTGCTTCAGATTCTGTGTCTCCCTCTCTCTCTGCCCCCGCCCCTCACTCACACTCTGTCTCTCTCCTTCAAAAATAAATAAATATTAAAAAATAAATTAAAAAATAAATTAAAAAGATAAAAATCAACATTTGCCAAATAAGAACTTTAAAAATAAACTAATACTTTTTGTTTTGTTTTTAGTGCAAGAGCTGGGTAGCTTAACAGATAAAATGTTAGCAAAATTTTCTCTATTATTTATTGATAGTAAAGTTTTCTTTTCCATTTTGTCCAATTGATTTTTAAAAGATTTTATTTATTTGTAATTTTTTTAATGTTTATTTTTGAGAAAAAAAGAGGGAAAGAAAGGGAGACACAGAATCCAAAGCAGGCTCCAGGCTCTGAGCTGTCAGCACAGAGCCCAGTGCAAAGCTTGAACTCATAGACCACGAGATCACGACCTGAGCTGAAGTCAGAAGTTTAGCCAACTGAGCCACCCAGGCGCCCCTAAACATTTTGTTTTTAAGTAATCTCTGTATTCAATGTAGGGCTCGAACTTCACAACCCTGAGAGCAAGAGTTGCATGCTCTACCAACTGAGCCAGACTTGCACCCCTCAAATTTATTGTTTTGAACTTTAAATTATTTTTGTTCTGGATTATTTGCTATTATTCAATAAATATTTTAGAGCTGAAATGAAATTTATTATAAACTAGACATAGTTGGTTGTAAGAGACTGTCAATCATGGAATATTTCATTTCAACGTTCTTATAGAAAAAAGGCATGAAGATCTATCTATTTCAGCATATCATTGTTTTTAATTCATCCTTTATTGATTCATACCTATTGAATCAGAGTGGGACCATTTAATGAATTACTTATATTAACAGCATTCATTAGACAATTCAAAATAAGCGATTAGAATATCTTAATGAACACCATAACTTTCATTCAGAATTTTTCCTAAGTGGAGTATGTCAAAATTATTTTTCCCATAAACTAATCAAAGCATGAAGCATCCTTAATCTTTAGAAATTAATGTTACCAAATGAACTTCTTTTAATAAAGAATCTCTCTTTTTAGGGGCACCTGGGTGGCTCAGTCGGTTAAGTGTCCGACTTCAGCTCAGGTCACGGTCTCACAGCTCGTGAGTTCAAGCCCAGCTTCGGGCTCTGTGCTGACAGCTCAGAGCCTGGAGCCTTCTTTGGATTCTGTGTCTCCCTCTCTCTATGCCCCCTCCACCACTTGTGCTTTGTCTCTCTCTCTCTGTCAAAAATAAATAAACATTAAAAAAATCTTTTTAAATTCTCCAGATTATAATCTTAAAAGCATGGCTACCAGTGAAAAATTTTCCCCCCACCATCAGAGTATTTGAAAACTCATTTTTAACTTTTTAAAAATTAGTCTTAATGATTAGAAATTTGATAAGTGATCTATGAAGACTGTACCAGCTTGTGAAGTACAATTTATCTTAAATTAAAATGCTCCCTTATTTGACAAGACAATAAAATGTTCTGTGTCATGCCATGAATTATATGAGTATACTTGTCAGTATAAATTTTCTGGCAATGGTAATAAAGAATTCTATCATTCATTTTATTGCTGGAGAGAATCTTCGTTTCTTATTCATACTAACACAGCATTTCCATTACTTCTCACAAAAGCGTTGGCAATGCTTCAAAATGAGTGTTATTATAAAATATTCTATTGCAGCATGGTAAATATAGGACTTTCTTTTCCATTTTGTCCACAGTTCTCCAAAGAGGACTTTACTTTGATTATGCTGATCACCTGGCAAGTGAGAAAAACTGACTTTCAGATTTTGCCTATTGAAAGTATGAATTTTTTTTTTTCTGGAAGTCGTCTCATACACCAGATTGCATTGTCATGTTGCAGACTTTGTTACTGCCTTCTTTGTTTTCACTTCAGCACTTGAGTATGAAGCTTGTTTGGAAAGGCATCAAATGCCTAGATACAAGGTAACATATTTAGAAGTCAAAGATAATAATTAATGTGTACTAAATAATTTAGTAAAATTCAAAAATATGAAACTCATTTATTTTTAATCACTAACAAGAAAGAGTCATAAAAGTAACTTTACTTTTTGAAGACTTTATGTTCTCTATTGTTAACAGTAGTACTGATGAGTATTGTTGAGCAAATACTTGATCTCTAACAGTAGTACTGATGAGTATTGCTGAGCAAATACTTGACAGTGCTCACAAGCATATAATATATATGAGTGTTGGTAAATTATGGTTCAAGGTTTTTCCAAAAACTCATTAAAATATTATTAATTATAAAAAACAAAGATTTCTTCCTGTAAAAGGTTTAGTATTTTTAGTATTTTGATTTTCTTTCTCTATCACTCAGTCTGTTAGACATCTATATATATTGCAGGATATTCACATCAGTTTTCCAAGCTGGGAAACATGAGTAGCTCTTCTTGTACTTCCCCTTAAGTAACACCAAGTACCATACTTGCCATTTTGACAATTCTCAATCTTGAGCCATTTCCATCATCAACTTTCTCCTTTCTCCTTCTTAAATTATTTACTCCATATTTCTTTAATGACTTCATTCTTTTACTTCCTTTTTTAAAAATGCAGTTAAACAGTTCATTACACATACAGAAATGTAAGATCATGGTGTCAGCTCCCTGCATCCCTAGTTTCACAGAATGACACAAAACCAGATGGGCTAGATGATAGATGACATGAGCAGTGGGTCATTTTATCATTTAGTACTCAGCCCTAGATTACAGCCAATCAGTTTCATACACAAAGAGGATGGGACAGAAAGGGAAGGGAAGTATCCTTGTGGCAGCTTTCCACACATAGAGTGCTTCTGAAAGATAGGGAGGTGACATGTACATTGCACCCACCATGTTCCAAGGATGATCTTGGGACATTTTATCAAGACTGTTCAAACTGTGGTTAAGCTTTGCCTATGTCTGCCTTATGTGGAGATGTGCAAAGTTTCCAGGGCTTCATGATGGATATGTTCTCCTACATTCACACAACAGTTACTACTATTTGTTTTCTGTTTTTAGTTCAAGGATAGGCTTTAATTATTTCCTCATTATACCAAGTACTGTTTTTCTAGTGATTCTCATAAGTAAAAATTCCCTCCAATTTCAAACTATTCTTCCTGTTAACCCTATGGCTAGCTATATAGAGATCAAATCTAAGGGTAAAATTAATCTGATCAAAATCTATTTAATGTTCTTCATTGCTTTTGGAATGAAGTAACATATCTATAATTTTTTAAGGATTTCATAGTCTTGCCCCAAACCACTTTTCTAATCATTTCCCAGGAAGTATATTATTCCATTTAATCTGATGGATTCATCATTTCCTGAGGATTTGCTGCAACTTGCACTTACACTTTTCAAGCCTACAGCAGTTTTGCGTGTCAGTATTCTCTTCAGCAGCAAATATTCATCACAGATGCTTCTTTATTTACCATTCCTTCTCTGAACATTAGAACTGAACTTTCCTACTTTTGACTTCCAGGTGTCTAGTTATATACTTCTTGTAATATATTACTTATAGCTTGTCTTATTGATATTATCACATAGGCAACATGTGTCTACTGTATAAAATATAGGAATCATAGTACTTTTTATGTCCTTCTTGTTTTTTGTACTATAAAATGTGCTCAATAAATTCCAACTGATTTACCATCAGTTCCAAATTCAGGCAATATTTGTCACTTTTGTTAGCTGAATTCCATCCATCATGGTTTCATGATCAAGAAAATAAATTCCTATTAGATAACTAACTTACAAAGAAGTGGTATGTATTATCTCATTAACTGTATGTTATAACCAACCTGACTTCACAGTTACTGACTCACCCATAATTTATATCTCTTCTTCACTTAAAGTTAGTAATGGTAGAAGCACTGCTTTATTGCTTATTTGGATTCCTAAATTGTTATGATTTGAAACTAGAACATTGATGTATCCAGCACATATATATGCAACTCATATATTATTGATTCTACTCTAGTAAGGAATTCTAACCCTCATTTTGGTTCCTTTAGCATCTCTTTTAAGATCATGTTGGTTGTCACAAACAAGGAAAAATAGACAGTGAAAAAGGAATAAGGATACATTACAGGCATACTTCAGAAGTACTGTGAGTTTGGTTTCAGACCACTGCAATACAGTGAATATTGTAATAAAATGAGTCAAATGAACTGTTTGTTTTCCTAGTAAATATGTTATGTTTATACTGTACTTTAGTCTATTAAGTGTGCTTTCTGTGTTAAAATTTATATACCTCAATTACAAATACTTTGTTGCTAAAAAATGCTAATTGTCATCTGAGCTTTCTTATCTTTCAGGGAGATATAATCTTTCTCCGGGTGGAAGGTCTTGCCTCCGTGTTGATGGCTGCTGACTGATCAGGGTGGTGGTTGATTGAAAGTTGGGGTGGCTGTGGCAATTTCTTAAAATAAGACCACAGTGAAGTTTGCCACATCAATTGACTCTTCCTTTCACAAAACAAATTCTCTGCAGCACGCGATGCTTCTTGATAGCATTTTGCTCACAGTAGAACTTCTTTCAGAATTGGAGTCAGTCCTCTCAAACCCTGCTGCTGCTTCATCAACTAAGTTTCTGAAATATTCTATATCCTCTGTTGTCATTTCAACCATCTTCATAGCATCTTCACCAGGAGTAGTTTCCATCTCAAGAAACAACTTTTTTGCTCATCCAGCAATTCTTTACATCTTTAGGTTTTACTTCTAATGTTAGTTCTCTTGGTATTTCTACTTCATCTACATTTATTTTATCCACTGAAGTCTGAACTTTTCAAAGTTATCTATGAGGGTTGGAATCAACTTCTTCCAAACTCCTGTTCATGTTGATCTTTTTACCTCTTCCCATGAATCATGAAATTTTCTACACGAGGAAGCATAGTCTCAGATAATTTATTTTCTCAAGGACACATCACTAAGAAATAGCATGATCCATTTTCTAAATGCCAACTATTTGATTTTATCCTTTATGATATTTTCCTTTAAATTTTTAAAATTTCATACAAAATATAAACAATAAAGAAGTCTTATTTAATAAGAAATATCAGTCGATAAATCTAGATCACTAGGTAATTTAAAAATTAACTTAAATGTAAAGTTTAAGAGAATATGAACTCCATATACTGAGAGAACAGTAATATAAAATTCCATTTGATACTTTATAAGCTTAGTTGTTCTTTCATATATTTCTATATCTATGCCTTTTATTAAAATTGACTTTGAAAATATGGAAATGGGGCACCTGGGTGGCTCAGCCAGTTAAGTGTCCAACGTCAGCTCAGGTCATGATATTATGTTTTATGAGCCCCGCATTGGGCTCTGTGCTGACAGCTCAGAGCCAGGAGCCTGCTTTGGATTCTGTGTGTCTCTTTCTTCCCTGCCGATGCTTTGTCTCAAAAATAAATAAACATTAAAAAAAATAAAAATATGGAAATGGAGAACAAGTTGGTGGTTGCCAGGGATTAGAGACAGTATGGAGAGGAAGCTTGTGGGTATGGCTACAAAAGGACAACAGAAGAGGTCTTGGTGGGGATGGTACTGTACTGTATCTTGGCTATAATGTGAAACTCCTGGCTATAACACTGTATTGTAATTTTGCAGGACATTGCCATTATTGTAAACTTGGTAAAAGATATATGAGTCTTCCTTTATTACCTTTTTGTAATTTCATGTGGATCTGCACTGATCACAAAATGAAATTTCTAATTAAAATTTAAAAATTGTGACTTTATTAAACACAGTAATATGTTAAAGTTGTATTGCTTTGAGAATATGCTGTAATAGAAGTAACTAAAAATAATATCCAGACTATAAAAAAACTATGCATATAAAATGTTTAGGACAAATATTGAATTTATTTATTGAGTCAGGGTGGGTGTAGTGAAAAACATATGTTGATATGTTGGGGTAGTGTAATATATTATGACAGAAAGCCTGATATTCTTAGTAGTAATTTGGGATTTCCTCTTTTCCTTTTTCATTTACCTGTTGCTTTAATCCAAATCATGCAGTCCTCATGTTAGTCTTTCTATATCATTTCTTAGTTCAGTGTGTATTTTAGTTGCTTTAGTGTGCGTATAGATAGCAATACCATTTTAATTTTTTTCTTGTTCTGCTCTAAATCCAGGACAAGAAAGTCAAAGAAATTATGTTAATATTTCTATGATATATCTATGTTATAATTTAATACTTAATATTAAAATGTCACTCCTGGCATTGTATTAACACTGTTTGACCATTAGAACATCCTCCAGGCCTAACTGACTTCTTCTGTAAAATGTGACTACAGGGATTTTCTTAAGGTAAATATTATGACTCTCTAAGTTAGATTCTTGTGTCATTTCTCAAATTCATGAGGCTTCCTGAATAGAGTGGAAGCTGCCAAAGTGCACCAAACAGATAGTGTCACACTTAAGTGGTAGGAAATATTCCTGGAGGAGATTTAATGGGAGAGACTGGAGACACATTTTTAAAGCCCCTCATATACCAATGTTGTAATTATTTGAATTATAGATTATCTATGATATCTTGGCAGCACTTACTGTAGGTTACGACATGATATTTATATTTTTACAGATAATTAGGAAGGACATTCCATAATTGTGTAGCCAACCCTTTTATTTGTTCATTTGCTTATATATCTGTTTTCTCTCTCCAAATACAAAAGCAGAAGTATTACCGTTCAGCTATGTTTTATTTATAATATTGAAAATTTTCTTTTTTTTTTTAAGTTTATTTATTGATTTTGAGAGAGAGAGAGAGAGAACACACAGATGCACAGTGTGGGTGGTGGTGGGCAGAGCCACGAACTGCAAGGTCATGACCTGAGCCAAGGTCAAGAGTCAGACACTTAACTGCCTGAGCCACTCACCCAAGGGCCCCTAGACTGAACGTCTTTATCATTGTATATGGAGGGAGAAAGAACCAGGAAGAACAATATCTTCATTCACAATCTAGAAATAATTTTTATCTGATGGAAAAAAAGAGGCACATTTTGAAGAAAGGAGAAGTGTAACAAATTTTGAAAAAGAAGTTCTCATTCATATTTCTAAAGTATAAAATTCCTTTGCTACCTTGTTCATTGAAAATGATTTTGAAGATCTACTCAGTCTCTGGCCACTTCATATTAGGTCTTTTCCAAGGCAAGTAGTTACTTGCTGAAATGACTCCTTTCTCATTCTTTATTGTTTTCCTTTTTCTTCTTTTTCTTTGTGAGTCTCGTGTCCAAAGCACTTTGAGCTCTTTAGAAAGCTTCATATAATGTAACTACCCAACTTATGCTCTCTTTGGTTCAACCATTTTATGAATAACAAGATAGAATAAAGCTGCTTCCTCAGGTTTATATATTGATTTTTTTCCACCAAGAATGCTATTTATTCCAGATATACAACCCTTAGAATAACTTCCTTCCTAGACAATGATAATCTACAAGGCATAAAGATCAATATCAATTATCTCAATTCAGAAGTGAATAGTAAATCAGTAAGCCCTAAAACATAAACAAAATGGTGGAACCTGTCTAAGCCTTTAAAGACAATAAGAATATTGAAGAAATTGGTAATGAAAAATGTAAAGGAATTATTTATTATTTAGTCAGAACATTTTTTCTTGATTAATTATTCTTTGTGTTTGGGTCTGTGGATAATAATGTATAAAATGGCACATAGTTACAATCACAGAAATAACTGTTTACTTTTGGAAAGTGAAGATATTTTTTAAATAATTTAAGTGGTAAACATGACAATATCATTAAGCATTTTAAACAAAGGGACTTTTTGTTTCGATTTTTCTGTAGGCTCTTCTACTGTCTTAGAATAGACATTCTATTTTTATAGAATCCCTGACTCTGTGAGGGTAAGGTTATCCAAAATGTGAATAGTTATCTAATTTTGTCCAAATATATTTTATTTAAAAATATTTTTTAACTTTTTACTTAAATTCCAGTTAGTAACATAAAATATATTAGTTGCATGTGTACAGTGTAGTGATTCAACAGTTCCATACAATACCCAGTGCTCATTACTTGTTATTTTTCTTTACTTTTTCTTTATTTTCTTTTCATCATGGTAAGTGTACTCTTGATTCCCCATCACCTATTTAACCCATGTCCCCTCCTATCTCTCATCTGGCAACCATTAGTTTGTTCTCTATAGTTAAGAGTCTGTTTCTTGGTCTGCATCTATCCCTCTCTCTTTTGTTCGTTTGCTCATTTGTTTTGTTTCTTAAATTCCACATATTAGTGAAATCATATTGTATTTGTCTTTCTCTGACTGATTTATTTTGCCTAGCATAATACTCTCTAGCTCTATCTCTGTTGTTGCAAATGGCAAGATTTTGTTCTTTTTTTGTGGCTGAGAAATATTCCATTGTGTGTATTTATTTATTTATTTATTTATTTTTTCAACGTTTTTTATTTATTTTTGGGACAGAGAGAGACAGAGCATGAACGGGGGAGGGGCAGAGAGAGAGGGAGACACAGAATCGGAAACAGGCTCCAGGCTCCAAGCCGATGGCCCAGAGCCTGACGCGGGGCTCGAACTCACAGACCGCGAGATCGTGACCTGGCTGAAGTCGGACGCTTAACCGACTGCGCCACCCAGGCGCCCCCATTGTGTGTATTTATAACATGCTCTTTATCCATTTATCAGTTGATGGACATTTGAGCTGTTTCCATAACTTGGCTATTGTAGATAATGCTGCTATAAACATCAAGGTGCATATATCCCTTTGAATTAGTATTTTTTTTTTAATCATTTGGGTAAATACCTGGTAGTGCAATTGCTGAATTGTAGGGTAGTTCTATTTCTAACTTTTGAGGAACCTCCATACTGTTTTCCAGAGTGGCTGCACCAGTTTGCATTCCCATCAGAACTGCAACGGAGTTTCCCTTACTCCATATCCTTACCAACACTTGTTGTTTCTTATGTTGTTCATTTTAGCAATTCTTACAAGTGTGAGGTGATAGCTCATTGCAGTTTTGACTTGTATTTCCCTAATGATCAGTGATGTTGAGTATCTTTTCATTTGTCTGTTGGCCATCTGAATGTCTTCTTTGGAAAAAATGTCTATTCATGTCTTCTGCCCATTTATAATTGGATTATTTGTGGTTTTGGGTATTGAGTTTTATAAGTTCTTTATATTTTTTTGGATACCAACTCTTTATCAGCTATGCCATTTGCAAATATCTTCTTCCATTCTGTACGTTGCCTTTTAGTTTTGTTGATTGTTTCCTTCACTGTGCAGAAACTTTTCATTTTGATGTTGTCCCAATAGTTTATTTTTTGCTTGTTTCCCTTGCCTCAGGAGACATATCTAGAAAGAAGTTGCTACAGCCTATGTCAAAGAGGTTAATACCTGTGTTCTCCTCTAGGATTTTTATAGTTTCAGGTCTCAGGTTTAGGTCTTTAATCCAGTTTGAATTTGTTTTTGTGTATTCTGTAAGAAAGTGGTCTGGTTTCTTTCTTTCTTTCTTTCTTTCTTTCTTTCTTTCTTTCCTTCTTTTTCTTTCCTTCTTTCTCTTTCTTTCTTTCTTTCTTTCTTTCTTTCTTTCTTTCTTTCTTTCCATGTTGCTGCCCAGTTTTCCCAACACCATTTGTTGAAGAGACATTCTTTTTCCCATTGCATATACGTTCTTGCTTTGTTAAGAATTAATTGACCATATAGTTGTGGGTTCATTTCTGGATTTTTATTCTGTTCTTGTGCCAGTACAATACTGTATTGATCACTACAGCTTTGTAATATTACTTAAATCCAGAATTGTGATACCTCCATCTTTGCTTTGCTTTTTCAAGATTGCTTTTGCTATTCAGGGTCTTTTGTGGTCCCATACAAATTTTAGGATTGCTTGTTCTAGTTCTGTGAAAAATGTTGTTTATACTTTGAATAGAGATTGCATTAAATGTGTAGATTGCTTTGGGTAGTATAGACATTGAAACAATATTTGTTCTTCTAGTACCTTTCCTCTCTAAAATTCTTTATTATTTTGCCATTAAAAATATTTCCAAGTGTCTGGCCATCATTTTATTGGTCTGAGTGATATTAAAATGGAAACAGTGAAACTTTGTAATAGAAATGGCCAATGGCATGAAAACTATTCCTGAATAATAAAGCAAAACAAAACAAAACAAAAAAATAGTGTTGTATTTATTACATTGAAATAGGACCAAATCAGACCCAACTTGATTCAGGGTATTTTGCAATTAAATTTAAGTTTCATTGGTTGTCAAATATTATACACTCAGTTTCTCTAGAAATCCAACCCTGTTTGTCAATAATTATTCACTGAGGTAAACAAACGTAGCAAACTCCTTTCTTCTTCTTAGACTATTAAAAGTGATAATGTAATTTGAGAAAACATCCTGATATCATAAACTTTGAGAGCACCTACTTATGAAGCAGATTAATTACAGAAGAAAAGAGGAAACATTTTCAGGATGTGAAAGTGTAGGTAGTCTAACCACATTCACAGCTGAAAGTTAATATTATTTAGAACTCACACTGTTGTAATCATATTGAATTTGCTACTCTATGTATGGTATAAAGGATTTGCATAGTTTCATGTATAGAAGATACAAGAAATCCTTGTTATTCATCACAGAACTAGGTATTCTAAATTTTTTTTTGTTAAAAACATGAATAGAAAATTTACTGAGTAAAAACATGTTTTTAACATTACATTCTTTGAGCAAAGGTACATTTAACACAGATTCTTAAGTCTTTTGAGCCACTTATAGAAATCTTCAGTCTGATCAAATTTCTACCACCTGAAAAAATTACAAGTGATCAATGGTCCCTGATCAAATTAACTATGTATGCTTTATAAACATCTTCAAGACAAGGAAATCATATTGTTGATGATCAGTTACTTACTTAAATCTGTTTTTTCCTCATACACCTTTATCCATCTTCCTTCTAACACAACCCTCTGAATAAATATGTTGTAGTGACCATAAATTGCTATATAGCACACCGATCCTGTATTATCATTCTTGCTTCCTTAATTGAACCATGAATGGAACTTTCCTCTGCAGCAGCCGCCTAACTGCATAACTAACTAACCAGGTGCTCCTTGGTCTTATATTCAAGTTTTTTGACTTTGAAATAAGTATACTCATCAAGTAGTCACTAGAATAATAAGGATAGTAAAGATATACTTCAGTGCCTCCCATGGCCCAATAACCTTTTTTTCAGACCAATTATTGAATTTGTTATCTTTCCTGGCTGCCATGAAAGAGAACCTACATATCTAAGCCATCTAAAATAGTGATTATTTGTTCTAAAAGTAAAAAAATAAAAACTCTGCTGTACTTACTTTTGGTTAGCTTTAACTCATATTTTGCTAATAAGGCCCCAACTGTAGGTTTGAGGGTAGATATATTCCATAAGCTACACACCCTCATTCATCCTCATTTGAAATTTCACAGGTGCTGTCTCCCACACCTGGACATTTTTCTGTGGTTCAGGAACAGTCAGGGGGAATGACTTCCAAATGGGGACTTGAAAATAAAATTGGCTTTAAACTATTACCTGTCTTCTTTTATGTCTAATGTCTTCTTTCATGTCTTAATGTTGTCTTTGCCACAGAAGAAAAAGCAAAATACCTGTGTGCACATCTGAAATATGACTTCAAGGCAAAGAACTAAACTTAAACAGATCAATGAAAGGAAAGACACCTTGGACAAGGATACTTAGATTTGATTAAATATATTAAATTGTTTAATACTATTTTGTGGAATTTAACTTATTAAAGTTATTTCTTTGATCGTCACACTTAAAAAGTAAAAATATGTCATGAATATTTTTAATAAAATAATATTAAATCAGAAGGCAGAAAATCTTTCAAGTCTAATTGGTCACTAATAAACCTTGTTCTCTATCGTTGTAAATAATACATTTCCTCTAAGTTCCTACTTAGCTCCTACATGCAAGATGCTCGATTGCTCTTTAATGGCCATACAAGGGGGGAAATTATTTCTATCATATTATAAAACTAGAAACAACCATTTCCTATTTGCCAACCCTCACTCTTCAACTCTCATTCATGAATATTTCCTGATTTTAGCCCCTTTTTTACTATTCCTCAGTTACTGGCTTACTTCCCACTCCAATTATTTGTCACTTAAATAACTGATATACCTCTCTAATAAATAACCATATCTTTATTTTTGCTCTCTTTCAGTTTAGGCACTATGCCATTGTCAGCATGATATTTCACATAAATAAATGCTATTCAGCTTTAAAATCTCAGCGGTTTACTATAGCTTGAAATAAAACCCTTTGAGTTGCTAGGAACGTTTCCATGGTTTGATTTCTGCCTACATCAGTCAGTCATGCCTTTCTCAGTTCTTTCTTTGCCATTCATGACTCAATTATACTAAACATTTGAAGATTGCCTAATGATGTGAGTTAATATGTGACTCCTTTTTATTTCCTCTTTCTCCTCTATTACCTAGAACAATTTATCCCTTTTCTTGCCCTAGAGAATTGCTATTCATTCCTTATGACTCAGTTTTGTCAGGAAATGATTCCATCATTCTAGTCTTTAAGAGCATCTCTTATTAACTCCACAGGACCCTGCAAAAAATTTTTGTCATGTATTCACACTAAAATAGTACTGTATGTTTATTTTCAGTTGTTTGAAGGTATACACCTCCAAATATTCATTATTATTATTATTATTATCATCATCAAATATTCAATATTATTATTAGGTATCTCAGGGCTTACGTTAGTAGATGGTAGGCACTCATCAAAGAGTAACAGTCCGCTAAAAAATAAACTTCTTCAAGGTAAGCACCATGCATGTCTCAAGCCTGATAAATTTATTGTACATGTTTAGTACTTTGTATAGTGAGTGCTCATTAATTTTGTTGAGTGGATGCATGAATGAATGAACTTTTTTCTATTTGTTTTATATTCTTCTGGATCCCTTTGTTAGGACTGTCTCTGAGCAAAACGTTTCCACATTTTTTTAACTTTTAATACACACTAGTATAGAATACTTAAATATCCTATGAATTTTAAATAGATATCAGATATGTATGCATACAAAATTATAGCAACAGAAAAACATTCATAACTCATAAAAAATATTATATTAGAACTTTGTCTCCCACAGTTGTTACATACTAATACCTTTTATATATGTTGCCTTAGTTAGGTTAATACACAAATATATTTATAAATAGACGTGTAGCATCTGCTGAATTTCCACTTTTTTTCTTTGTCTATGTTTCACAAGTATTTGAAATAATAAAACAAAATTATAACATGTCATGATAGAGAAGCCAAGCTCCCTAGAATTGTATTGTCCATGTAAGATTGAAAGGGTAATTTAATACTAATTATTTTCTGAGGTTTATTTATATAAAAATTTGCTACTAAAATATGGTATACTTGATAACACATAATTCTGTGCTTCTTCCTCCACATTGCTAGTTATTATTGAGTTTAGCAATACAAGGCAATTAAAATATTAAACAGAGAAAAATTGATCTAGAAAAAATATCTCATCATGCCAAAAATAACAGCTAAATATTTTGAAGATAAACTGAACTTTTGCCAAAACATTGAGTAGTTGGGAAAGTATATACTAGCCAAAGGCTATTGCTTCACTCTTTTTTTTTTTAAAGTTTATTTAATTTGAGAGAGAGAGAGACAGCACAAGTGGGGCAGGGGCAGAGAGGTAGGGGGACAGAATCCTGAGCAGTTTCTGCATTGTCAGCACAGAGCCTGATGCAGGACTCAAATTCTTAAAACCGTGAGATCATGACTTGAGCTGAAATCAAGAGTCAGACACTTAACAGACTGAACCACCCAGGTGCCCTGTTTAACTCTCTTTATCATCTTCTTATATGTTACCTGTAAGCAAATGTGGCAGGAGGCAGACCAGATCAGGAAAGTTGTTTTCACGGCCCTACCTATGGTCTTCCTTCCCATTATATGTCACCGCACCAGTTCCTTGTCTCTTTCTGTATATGAGTTTAAATACATTTCTCACTCCAGAGGTGGACAATAGACTCAGAGTTAAAGCAGTCAGTAATTCTTCATTGATAAGAATGTGAACTCATTTGAGTAAGTGAATTCTCATAAGAATAAGTGACTCTAGGACATGGATGGCATATATTCTCAAGCAATTTATTTTTTTACTTTATTAATGTGAGCATGAGAGCCTGAAACTAGAGATAGATGAAGTGGGTTAGGATTGGGGTAGACCACACAAAGCCGGAATGCTGCCTTTGTAGAGAAATCAGAGCTCAGATGGGGATGGACAGATTTGTTTGAGACCTGAATCAAGCCATATTTAAAACCAGAATTACCCATGAATTATAGTTTATATTAGCCATTAAGTTACTTCTTTTTTGGCTTAAGCCAATTCAACTTGGGTTTATTTTGCTTGCAACTGAAAATATCTTGAGTTTTACAATAGTTAAATAATGGAAGTCTTTATTCACCTAGATTTCCATTAAGAAGCTTTCTTTATTCTGTCTATTGGGTGTAAGTATTTAAGCATATATTGTTGTATCTAAAGGTGTTCTTTCACAGTATTTACGAAAATGCCATTTATGAAAATGCCATTTATTTTGTTCATCTAGTTTATCTTTTCTACTAAAAAAGGAATATCTATTTCACACACAGGAAAATGGAGGTTAGAGAGGTTAGGTAATTTATCTATCACCATGAAGCTGTTAAGTGATGGAACTAAGATTGTGAGTCAGACTATGTGAACTCAGCATGCCCTCTTAATTGCAATGGAATATTTTGAATACAGCATTACATATGATAAGTCCAAATGAGTAAGCAGAGTAGAGCACAGATGGATACAGCAGAAATATAAGGAAGGGAGGAATGACTGTGCATTAAAGCTATTGCAAGGTCAGTTCCATCCTGGAAACACTGAAGAGCAAGGTCAATTTTCGGTTGAATCTGAAGGCTCACGTTAGCTTTTAGAGAAATAAACAGGCTGGTTAGGAAGACAAAGTTTGAAATTACTTCCTTTATCTGTCTTTATCCAAGTTAGCCCTTCCTAGTTTAAGTCTAGACCTCTGGGCCGAGGTGATTTCACCAACTTTTTATCTCTCTCTAGAGCTGTAGCCAGATTTGGTTTTGGAGGGTCATCTCTGGGTATGGATATGAAATGTGAGTCACCACAGTGTATTCCCAGTGTAATGTGTACCAAAAAATTTTTTGTAGAAAAAAAATCCTTGAAGGAAGTGGTCTGAGGAATTTGGGAAATACTACACAGAATGTCTTCTTTTAGAAAATACAATGTATATTAAAAAAATTAAAGGCTCTGAGATATACTTAAAGTATATTCACTTAACACAGTTTTTTCCTAAATGAATTTGACATTAATATTTTCCTGCACAACACTGATGAGCATTTTATGCTAAGAAACACTGGCACAAACATCACTATGAAATTTCAAATCATATTATAAGACTTTTGTCTTTCATGACATTTATTTCTTAATAAAATGATAAGCTCATACTCAGATTAGCAAAAGAATAAAAGTACAAATATGAAATGAATGCATTTTAATTTTATTGTATAGTGCTATTAAGTGCTTTTGATTGCGTGTGACAAAAATTTGCGTATTATGTTATTAAAATTCTAATTTGAGTAATTGATGCCTGTATCAAGTACCTATATCAAATGTCTATATGTTTTAAATATCAAATAGCTATACTTTGAAATGCCTAATACAGAGGTATGTATGCATAATTGTTTATCATGATACATGTGTCTGAGAATTTTCCATCTCTCTGGCAAAATAGCCTCAGTTCAGAATTCCACGTTTTCCAAGCAGCAAGAACACTGAATACATATAATTAGAACAGTGTGAAAAGCTAAGCTCAATTATACTCCTCAGTGTGAGTTATATGAAGACCTTCCCAGGTTTCATTTTCATGAGCCCCATTCTGTTCAGCTACTGTATCAAAAGAGGATTAAAACCTGAAAGATACTGAGAGTGGAACAGACCTGTGCTGAGGGAGCTCTCTTAGCACTAACACTTGAGAATATTTGGCCCTGATAAAAACGATTGTCACATTTTCTAGAAACCTTGAGCCTGGAAGTGATGGAAACTCAAGTTCTAATTGGAAAAAAAAATGTGTGATAACAAAAATAGGCTTTTCTATTTGAATCTTCTTTAATTTTGGCCACTTAAATTATACTATCCTATGCTTTGGCAGTCATTGTTTTACATACAAAGAAAGGAGATGTTGAAGTTGTTATGAGAAACCTATAATTTCTAATAGTTATTGTAAAGCCATTATATAGATGCATTTTTATTAACTTTTTGTAAATATAATTCTGAAAATGTATTTCATATTTTACTGTGATTAAAATTATTTATCTTCACATGCTTATAGGGTTAATTTTACTTCCTGAGGGTACACAGGGGCATGCTGCCTCTTTCAATAAAATAAAATTTTCATTTGCAGATGTTTAACACTGGAAGGAGTATTTCCAGAAATAAAGTAGCAGGAACAAGTGGCACTGCCTCTTTCACTCTGAATTTTATCTTTCCTTGAGGTCTTTCACTCGCTTTCCCTGCCATTAACAAGCAGACTGCCAACACATACAACTCATGCTTTAACTGTCTGTCTCGGTAGTACACAAAACTCCTTTGTTTAGTAGGAGACATCTAAAACTTCCGAAGGACTTTATTAAAGACAAGAAAGAAAAAAATAGGCATGAGGCACACATCATATATATAATATTGGGACTTCCAAAATATAATTTTGTAATTTATTATATCAAGCTTCCTCCCTAGATACATACACCAGATTCATTTCACTATCTAGATTAAACATTCGTGCATTAGGCTTGCAGTTGAGACATGAACTTAAGAGTTCTCTTGCCCAGATTCTTTTTTGTCTAAGTCTGAGCCTTCACATTTAGGATGCTATCCTGACATGTACTAGTCGGTAATTGCCTCCTAGTTATTTTGGCACCTTGATGGTTGTGGAAGATTATATTATTCTCATCAACTATTTCTGTTTTCCTGTGGAAGAAAGGGAAAATACCCTTTACACACCCTATTGATATCAAGTCTGGCTGCGTTGACCTTGTGACTTTGTAGTGCCTTCCCTGTGAAGTTAATGCTTAGCACATTCCAGTGATAACAGTTTTGTCTGTGTGACTGGTTTAGACCTGTGTAATATAAACTGAAGAGATATTTGCCATTCTGAGCAGGATATTTAAGAGTCATTAATTTCTTCCATCATTTTTGTTTCTTTTAATAATGCAGATAAGATGACTCCATAGCTCTTGGTCTCAAAGTGAAAAACATGCAGCTGACTGTTCATAAATATGTAACATAAAGGAGAAAACAAAATCACATATCACTGATTTCCATTAAAGTTTGGGGGTTTATTTGTTACCACAACATAGCTTATCTTAATCTGACAAATGCAGTGGTCAAAACTGAGGGAGGCGGTTTCCACTCTAAAGGCTATCAGCTCGAACATTTACGATATACTTTACATTTCCACTTTAAAAAGCTTCTATTTTTTCTTCTTCGTAATATTTGAACAATGATAGTAACTTTGATTTATGCTACATAGAATTGGTGTAATGATAAATGAGAACAATTTTAAAATACCCTTTATACTCTGTAATCCTGAATAAACATTATAATAGTCATAAAAATAACTGTAGGTCAAAAAGTACTATTTTCTTAAATGATAACACATTTGTTTCACATTGAAACATTTAAGTTGTGTTTATAGAAGGCAGAATGTCCATTGAAGGAACTAACAGATCATTTTAAGGAGTACTAGCTTAGTAGCAGAACTGAAAAACCCACTGGATGCCCTGGACATCCTGGCAAGGCAGCTTAGGAATCATCCTGCTTGAACTGGTCAGTTCATTCACAGTGAGGTGAGGCTTCTCACTGATATATCTGATTGCCCTCTGGTACTTGATGCAGATGCAAAGGGCAATTGATATAGCTTTTTGCTTGCAGTCAAAGCCTGCCTATGGTTATTGGGTATGCCCAGTTCTGACAGCATTTTTAATCTTCTGTACATGGCAAGAGAGAGGCGATGGCAGCAGTAAGGAGATAGTGGTTTCACAGGAATTGAACCTAAAAGTCAGAAAACCTAGGACAAATATAATTCAAGCTGATTTTATTTGTACCATCAACCCCTATGACCAATATGAATCAGGCTTGTCTTGGCCTTCCAGAACCTTTTACTTCCATTCCCTCTGTCGAATGAAAGGGTTTTCCTTCAGGTTGACATGTTCCATTCTGAGGATTTCCACACCACTCTTCTTCCAGCTCTGCTCAGTACACTAACTCCTTGAGATGCAAACATACACTCACAAATACACATACACACGCACACATGTAGACACACACAAACACTTCCCTTTCTTTACAAGTCACT
Organism: Panthera uncia; assembly: GCF_023721935.1. Taxonomy (NCBI): domain Eukaryota; kingdom Metazoa; phylum Chordata; class Mammalia; order Carnivora; family Felidae; genus Panthera; species Panthera uncia. Next base: position 79,594,831 of record NW_026057577.1, read on the forward strand.
CTGTTTTCAGTATGGAATTATGAAACAAATTATTTTAAGAACATTTCTGCTTAAGCAATAGATACAAATAACTTATATTCCTTTATGTGTGATAGAATTGTTTGGATAATAAAACAAAAAGGATAGAGGAAATGTCTTGTCATACATAAGCTGCAGAAGGCTTTATGCTTAAATATGGCAGTTGCAATAAAAACCAAAGTACACATTTATAAAACATCTTATTTAGTCTTCAGTATAATGTACTACATATTCCCAGCAAGCACTTTTTAAAAATATTAGTATTTCCTCTAATATCTAATATTTCCTTTATATAATCAAAATTAAAAGTTAAAAAAAAGGATATTGATGGCCATTGAATATTCTCATTGAGATTAATAAGGAGTTAAATTCTTGAAGCTGAAAGAAAAATGAGACTATTGTGTCTTTTTATTGTGTCAGCATGATAATAATATATTACAGAGTTTAGAAAATTTCAGTATCTTTTATTAGTATTTTCAGATTGCATCTCTTCATAATTGCTTCATGTTTCTGATAAATGCAGATATGCCTTATAGTAACTCAGTCTTGGCTGTAATGCTTTGCTCAAAGTTTATTTATTGAATAAAATTTGTTGATGTCTTTTAAATAAAACTAAATATTCCTCTCATTAAAAATTAATGCACTCCACAGAGAAAACCTCGTTTAAAGGATAAATTGTACCCAGAATTATTCTAATGTCTGTTGAATTAGAAATAAGGCCAATAGCAAACATCACATTATGATCTGTCCCCTTTCAAAATTTATAAGCAGTTAGCATAACTGTATTTTTTAATTTAAAATTTACTATTTCATGCATCATCTTAAATATGATGTTTCTTTTCCTCAAATAATACTTATGAAAACACTTATGAGCCATATATTTTTATTTAGATGGCTAAGGCTTATAAAGTCTTGAGTTCAGTTGTTATAATTAAGGTATAAAAATGAAAAAAAAAGCTATTTTCCTCAATTACCTACTTCAAGAAAAATCACAAAAATGTACTAACAAAAATAGGTCCTGAACTCAGACTTGATAGAACTTAAAATATACATGGCTTTCTCATACTGGTAAACAAACTAATGTTTTCATTGATTATAGAGAAGAGTCAAAACACAGATTTAATTGTCCAATAATCTTTAATTTCCCCTTTCACATACCTCTGTGTGTGTGTGTGTGTGTGTGTGTGTGTGTGTGTGTGTGTATACGTTAAAGAGAGACAGGAACAGGTTTCTGAAGAGACTAAATCAGGATACTGCAGGTTTTTACTAGCTTTTTATTTGTTTATTTGTCTTAAGGGGGCAGCAAAGGCACACAAAGCATCTGCTAGTAGTATATTCATCTGAGGTATCCTGATCTAAAATTAAATGCAAGCATTTTTGTGATAATAGAAGTTAAGAACAATGAGGTGATATTTCTCCTTTCAGATCTTTATGAAAACAAAGTCTATTGTTTTGGTAGGATGCAACCTTTTTTTGGTACTTACTAAAGATGTACAATTTGCCCATTCATTCAAGCGTTTGCCACATGTCACTGCAGTTTAGTTGGATAGGTATAAGGTGGTTGTGCTCCTATGAACTATAACTGCATAGAGATGTTTTCACAAACATAACTTATCTGCAATTTCTCTCTTTAGTCATTACTAAAGCCTAGGGGACTTTATATGTTAAAAATAAGATGCAAATTTCATACATGATTTCTTAAGAGCCACAAGGTTCTATACTGACATGATGATTTCATAAATGACTTAAATATAATTCAGTTGATCTAATGTCAAACTTGTGTTTCTAGAATTAGACAACATTAGTTGTGAAATAATGCACACCCTTTCAGAAACAAAAACTTTATCATTGGGAAATTATTGAATCTTCTTGAAATTTCTAGGAAGTTATTTTTAGTAGCCTATAGCTCTAAAATATATATCATAACAGATGTGAATTTAAATGACTATTGTAAACTTTTCTAGTCAACTCATATTTAGTGCTTAGAAATGTATAAACCTAATGCAATGCCCCTGAAAATATGTACTTCTGTAATATATGTCTATGAGTGTATCTGTATGTATCTGTACACAGTAATGTGTAAAAGCTTAAGTATCATACCAGTATTCCAATCAGATCATTTATTTATGTTTATATGTAGTTCTATCAAGCCTGGTGATCTGGATTTTGAACCTCCAGCAGGTTGGAAACAATGAATTAGAAATTATAGGCAGGCACACAGGGAAACATGAAGTGGTAAGACATGTACTATGAATGGAATCAAAGAAGCTATTTTAAAAATCACAATAGAGACTTGAACAAATTCCTAGCCAAAAAGCGCAAGAATAACTTTAGAAATCTAAATAATTATTGACCAAAAGTATAATTTGTATCACAATATTATATAGTAATTGAAGTTCAAGATCATGCCATCTTCTAGAAAAGCTTAAATTATTTTCAAATTACTTTTATTAAAACAAGAAATGAATATACAGACAATATAATAGTTCAAAATTGTAAAGAATGTGAATTTTATTTTTTATATTTTTAACTTTATTTTGAGAAAGAGAGAGAACACGCACATGCATAAGAAGGGGAGGGGCAGAGAGAGAGGGAGAGAGAGAATCCTAAGCAGGCTCCATACTCAGCATGGAGCTCAACACGGGGCACAGTCTCACAACTGTGAGATAACCTGAGCTGATATCAAGAGTTGAAGGCTTAACTAAATAAACCACCCAGGCACCCAGGTACCTAAATTGTAAATAACAGACACAAAGTAAAATAATGTTTGGTATTTCCATATGTTAGCATATTATGTAACCATTAATTGTTATTTTTCAATAATATTTGCTTAAAATAAAAATTAGTACCATATATTAGGTACAAAATGCAGAATAAGAGCATATATTCAATGTTACCTCTTTTGGTAAAATATATTTTATATTTAACAGTTCACTAGAATAAAAATATTTTACCTTCTTGGCTACAGAAATATCTGGCCTATAAATATATACAAATTTTTTATATTTTAAAACGTTTATTTTATTTTGAGAGACAGAGCACAAGCAGGTGAGGGGGCAGAGAGAGAGAGGGAGAAAGAGCATCCCAGGCAGGCTCTGTGCCATCAGAATGGAGCCCAGCATAGGTCTGGATCTCATGAACCATGAGATCATGACCTAGGCCAAAATCAAGTCATATGCTCAACTGACTGAGTCTCCCATGCACCCTATATACCAATGTTTTAAAGAACATAACTTGAACATAAGTTTCAGTTTTATAAAATGTATTAAGTTTTCAAAAAATATTGAACTTAAGAGTCTTTGATACATTTTGACTTATCAAATACATTTTGCTCACTCTTTTTTTGTGCTTTCAACAAACATCTTTTGAATGCCCACTATGTACTATATTCTGCTCTAGGTCCTAGGGATATGCTACTGAAAACACAACCCTCCAAGGACTTATATGTATATATTTTTATCCAAGAGATTACAATTATAGATAAAGATAAATGTTCAAACATATCATTTAGAGAGTCGGAAAGTGTTTTACAATAGGCTCACAAGGAGCTATAGAACCACATAGAAGGAGCAAGGAGAATTACATAGAAGATCATGGCAAAGTAGTTTCCCTGAAGAAATAACAGGTGGGAAGATAAGAAAGATCAGTAGGAGTTAGAGATAAGATGGCAGGACAAGGACAAGGGAACATTTATGAGGGCCCACAAGTGGGAGAACATGGTGTGCCTGGAGGACAGAAAAAGGTTTTGCATATCTAATCAAACAGGGTAAGTAGGGAAGTGGTAGACAAACTGAACAAGAGGGCTCTCTAAACCTTAATAATATTTTTGGCCTTTATCTAAAGGCATATTAATGATTATACATCTTTAACCTGTCAAATGCCATAACTGGATTTGAAATTCAGATTGTTCATTCTTATTATAGGGTATAAAATAGATGAGAGGAAGACATGCATAAAACAAAGAGACTTATTACAATGATCAAAGTATTGCAATAATTTAAATCAAAGATTATGGGGATCTAGACCAGAGTTATCACAGTACAGGAATTTGAAATTGAAGACTCACATATAATCAAGGAATTGAGACATTGAGTCATCCTTGGGTGAACTGACTAAACTGAATTTCATTGCCTCTAAAGCCAGGGACGCACTCTGGGATCAGTGACCCCACAAAGGTCCTACCATTCCATTAGATGCTAGGTGAACAGCTTGCTAGATTTCTTTTCTTTTTTTACCTTTTAGAATCCAACATTGTCTCTTTTTTAATGCTACAGAACAGAGGTTAAGTCAGGGATTCTTTTTTGCTAGCTGATGTTACCTTCACAGGGTGATTCAATGAAGCCAACTGGCCTAATACAGGCCTCTTTGGGCTCCCTCACCTGCTAATAACAGAGAACTGCAGAATTCTCAGTTGAGCATATAAAGAGTGACCTTGCTCAAAAGGTATCACTGATCACTTGCACACTTAGTTGCTAATTACCCTTTCCTCACTAGTGCTGATGGATATTCTTCCTCAACTAGCTTCATGCAAATGGCAGCAATTTGGTGTAAAGATCTTCTGGTGAAGGGTACATTCAGTGTTAGCTAGCACTTCCTAAATTTTAGTTCTAAGCTTTATAAAATGTACCAACTGATCATAGATTAACTGCTTTATAGAAGCATGGGAGCTGGAGGGAATCATACATTTCATATGTTGCAGCATGTCCATGAATTGACTTAGCCACATGTTAGCACTGTGTGTATATTTGATGCAACAGAGGCCCGTTTAGTTTGAGATGAGTTGCATCATTTTGTTAATGCTGTGACATGAAATGTTTTTCTAAGAAGACGCCCGTTATCTTGTAAACATGTACTGAGAATGGGTTCTTAAAATTCAAAGAAATGTCATCCAGTTTTCCACCAAATATAAGAAATAGGAATAAGAGAAATAAAGAATTCTCGACAAAGACAAAAAAAATTAGTAGAAAAATGGATCAATTTTGAAATGCACTTTGTAGTCACCATCAACAGAGTAGTTTGTTAATATGTTTTAATTTGGTAATATATAAGCATTGCCTCTCTCATTATACTGTACATAACTGGTGGTGATTGGATAGTAATAGAGTGCTACTACACTTGTTAATCATCCAACAAAGAGAATGTGACTTAGTGATCAATGGCAATTACATTAGAATTGCAACATATGGTAAATTGAATGTTTTTGTACAGTGGCATTTAGTTGTTTGGGACCATGTACCAAATTAATGGGAACATCAGGTAAATTTAACATCTTTACTGCTTTAATTGATCCTAAAGTAGGTAATTATGTTATCTATAAAGTCAATTTGTCCTTTTTCCATTATTTATGATATGCAGTTGTACACCAAGCTACACCAATCACAATGCAATTGCAACATATATGGTTAAAGCCTGTGCCAAATGCAGCATAAAACATGAAAGTGAAATAAGCTGGAAGTTGCTCTGGAGCAGGTTTTTGTATTGAATTGAAAGACTTTTATTATTTCTACTTTAGTTGCATTATGGATGAAGTAAGTAGAGAGCACTGTATTAATATTTTAAAATTTCTAATAACCTAAAGAGTTTTTCTTTTGGACAGTTTTCTTTTAAAGTCATCCTGACTCTTCCAATTCTTCATTATCCCAGTATGTATCTTGGTGGACTCAAAACTTTTGCATAATTAACAGTTGCTAAAATTTTTTGACTCCTTGAAAGGAGAGGCAGTGTTTTCAATGCTCCCTTCATTATAAGCTCTTAACTCTGGCTGCACATTTGGATTACCTTTGGAAATGAAAACAAGTCACAGTCCAGACTCTACCCCTAAAAATACTGATTGGGTCAGGGCAGAAGGGCTTTTACAATTTTTCTAGGTGATTGTGATACGCAGTGAGAGATGGTAAGTATAGCTGTAAATATGGGTCCTCCTACAGTAGGAAGAGGTTAAAAAATTTAATTTATTTGGTCTTCTATGATGGTATTGACAGCAAAATTAAAATTTACTGGAGGGAAAAGGTGTAAGGCTATCTTGCATTGGGAAAACAGATTCAAATTGAGCAAGATGAGCAGTTAGCAAAATACTGTTGAATAATATTATTATTTAAAGTCATTAAAATTTGGCAAAAGTTTTTTTTTTACAACTGAAAAACAAAATGAAACAAAATGATGACACTTAGATCACTAAGAGGCAAATAAAGCAAGAAAGTGAACAAAAATTATCTCTATTCCAGTATTTGGTGTTTACATATTTACGTGCCTAAGAGGAATGTTCTCTGCTTGAAATTGGCAAATGATACAGACATTCACTGAGCACTTTCTATTGTAGGTATTTCACACCCTTTTACTTCTCAAAACAATGCCAATAAGTGGGTACTGTTACTATTCCAAGTCTGTAGAGCCCAAACTGAACCACAGAGAAGTTCAGTGATGTGGTTAAGTTCCTGAAGCTACTAAGAGTCAGTAAGTCAGTAACTCATCTGGCCCAGTTTGACTACAGAGCCTACATTCCTACACCAGCTTCTATATTGTATGATAAATGGTCTAGAATAATGTGCACTATGGTCAGATAGCCAAGGCCTGGATCTGACATGAAGGAGAAGGAACTGACTCCCCTTTCTATCTTACAAATATGCTGCTTCGTTTTTGTCTGCATCTTGTTAATGATCTTGCCTTGTGTCTAGCCCTGAGAACAAAAAGCCTCCCTGGCTGCCTGCCCTTGCAGAAGCCTGTGGGGGTCTCTGGAAGGAATAAAGAAATGTGATCAAAAGATAGCCATTGAAAAACTCATAGTCTTTTGTTTCCATCCTTGTGGAAAAAGTAAAATATTCTTTGATATTTGTTCATCTAGATGATAATATATTTTCCTCTGAGAATTTTTGATATTACAAGAATTCAAAATCATGGTTAAATTAAGTTTTCATAATTGTAGATGTAGAGGGTGAGCTAGTGGTGACAAAAAACACAAAAATCTTACTGTATTTTGAACATTATTTTTATCTGTCTTTTAGTTTCTATATGCAAACAGTAAAAGAGATTTAATCTCTGCATTCCAGCCATTTAAAATTAGAAACATAAGTCAAATGCACACACATGCAGGCCACAAATAAAATCCAAGAATGTGTAAAGCATTCATTATACACTAGAGTTTGTAGCAAAAGTTATAAGTAGAAAAATTAATTCTGGAAAAGGGAGACTGGTAGAAGCATTCATTCTATTTTGTGTGTGTGTGTGTGTGTGTGTGTGTGTGTGTGTGTGTGTGTTTTAAAGCAATAAAAGAAGTGTGGCCTTAGATACCAAGTGAAGATGAGCTTTGATAAGCATATCTAGTTTGAATGTCACACGGGTCTAAAATAAGTTGAACTTAAGAGATGGATGGAAAGAAACACTAAGGAAGGTATTTTCACCTGAGACCCAAATAAAACACAGAGGAGAGACATGGACAGAACAAAAGCAGAAACAGAGAAAGGGAGACAAGAGTGAAAAAAGGATAAGGAGATAATTGGATTGGAGTCTACACATGAACCTGAATTCCAAAGGAACTGCTGAAGAAGGCAGTGTAGAAATAACTAGAAGAGGTAAACCCAGTGAGCCTTTGAGTTCTAAACCTGGAGACAGTATCAGTGATGTCAGAATTGCTGACAGCTCTCTGCAACCGTGCAGAAGGAAGGTATCAACCCATAGGAAAGGCAGGAGAATGCCTTCATTGAATTTTGAGATTCCTGGATGAAAGTTTTGAACTGGAGAGTTTGAGCTTCTCAGGGTATCAGATGGTGTTATAATTAGCTATTTAAAGCAAATTTATAAATTTTAGGGATGATATCAGATTTAATTCCTATGGATGCAGTAAATAAAAACAGGCTGAATTTATTTCCTTTCTTTCTGTATTTTTTGAAGTAACCATGCTATTTTCCATTTCCAGAAATTTTGTTTTTTTTAATCTCTAAGCTCCTTACATAATGTCAAAAGGATTGTATATTCATAATGAAAAGTAAATGTCCTTAGTGCTTGTAAGATTATCTTTTTTAAAATATTTGTTAAATCAACCAGTATAATATGTTTAGGAAGAAGTTAGGAAACAATGGTATTTATTAAAATCTAACTGCTTCACTTTTTATCATCTCCTTATAACATCATCTGTGGATTTAATTTACAGACAAGAAGTTGTATTCAAAAGTTGAAATAAAGTTACATGGTTAGTTAAAGCTGCTTTATAAAGTAAATTAAAATTCTGCAATTAAAATCATATTGTAAAATAATATTTGATGACATGGAACAGTATTCATTATATAGTTCTTATATAAAAAATTTTAAGTTTAAAGCATAATAATTTTCTTTAAAAATAATATGCATTATATGTGTAAATAATGGGAGAGAGAGCTCAAAGTCCATACCACAATGTTTTTTTTTATGGAGGTTAAGTTAGGAATTTATGGGAAATATGTACTTCTTTTTATGTATCAATGATTTCTAAATTATACACAATAAATGTTTAATTTGATAAAAAGTTTCATTTTTATTTTTTTTAATTTTTTTCAATATATGAAGTTTATTGTCAAATTGGTTTCCATACAACACCCAGTGCTCATCCCAAGAGGTGCCCTCCTCAATACCCATCACCCACCCTCCCCTCCCTCCCACCCCCCATCAACCCTCAGTTTGTTCTCAGTTTTTAAGAGTCTCTTATGCTTTGGCTCTCTTCCACTCGAACCTCTTTTAAAAGTTTCATTTTTAAATGAAATCAAATAAATGATTAAATTCCATTTAGGAAAGGAATATGAAGTTTCTTTTTTTTTTTTTATTTTTTAATATATGAAATTTACTGTCAAATTGGTTTCCATACAACACCCAGTGCTCATCCCAAAAGGTGCCCTCCTCAATACCCATCACCCACCCTGCCCTCCCTCCCACCCCCCATCAACCCTCAATTTGTTCTCAGTTTTTAACAGTCTCAGGAATATGAAGTTTCTGATGGGTATAAAGAACTTTGTAAAAGATGTGGGTTTGTGTGTTTATCTCCTTTGAGGATTAAATTACCATATTACTCAAACTTTATATATTTGTAAATGACACAAAAATATATATAAAATATGCTGTTAAAAGCAGAACTATTTTTGTAATAGTCATACTTTAATCTCTTCACTGTGATTTTCTGCCAATATGATGAAAGCAGATCACTGTCCTTGGGTACATGCACAATAGAGCCTTTTCCAGACTGTAGAGATGGATTTCAAGCTTCCTCCGACCAGTAGTTATCTTAAATGTGAGTTGCATTATTCTTAGCTTCAAAAATCCTTTGATCTTTTTATGATGGGGTGAGGAAGAAGCTAACAATGTTTCTATTCAAAACTTTTTGGAAAAAGTACCTTGACTAATATTTCCCTTTTCATTTACCTACAGAAGTCTAAAACTAGAAGTATTTTGGTAAGCAGAAACATTTTTAATCATTTAACTTCTGTTTATCACAAGGTGAAGTTTTCAAAAGGAGTTACATGTTTATTTTCTTTTTTTTTTCAAGGAAAGTAAAAACCATCAGTTAAATAAAAATTTAGTTTACTGAAATGAAATCTTTACAGTAATTGTAAATAAGATTTGCCTTAAGAAAAAAATAACAAAAACAATAAAAAGCCAGTTGCAAAATGTGAAACTAGATTGGTATTTTCTGGCAGTGTCTATAGAACATTAAAAAACAAAAACAAACAAAAAACACAAAACCGATTGTAGCCAACCTTGTCTGTGCAGCAGAGGCTCAGCTAAGTTTAAAAAAAATGGTGTAAAACATCACCAATTTAGTCAAAATAGTCAATCTTCTAGTCCCATGAGGACACAACTTAAATGTGCCTATTTAAAGATCAAAAATATACTAAGACAGTTTGGAACTTTGATCTTCACATGACTGTGGAGTTTCATGTAGCTATCAGGCCCTATTTTTTCATCACCACTTGACTTTTTTCCAGCAACCTGTGTTATCTGTTGAACTACAAGTGCAGGGATAGGTAGTTGGGAAAGAATACAGCAATTATGTGAGAAGCCCAGGGCAAGGACAGCTCTGGGGGAAACACATGTTCTATTCTATATACAAGTGATTTTCCAGCATAAAGATGGATATTTAAAAATGCTTGTGCTAAGTTGAAGAACATTCAAAATACAGATTTTTATTTTTAAAGTAGATTTTTGGGATGCATCAAGTCTTAAATACTGTTAGAAGTCATTAACCAGAATGTTTAGGATTATATTTGTTCTGCATTAATTATAGTTACAAATATATATCAATCACAAAATATTTTTCAACACACAACATATATGTCAGTTCTTTAAATAATTGTTGTTCCACAGAATATGAAGAAAATAATAATTTCATAAATCCTGTTTTGCCAGAAGATAGGGAATCTCTGTGATCAGACATTTTGTTAGGTATCTCTGCATGCACTGAGACTTAACCATTATTCATAGCTTGATAAACTCTAACTTTTCTTCCTATAGTATATGATAGGATAGTAAAGAACAGTACTTTACTAATACTTTATACTGATACTGATACTAATACTAATACTAATAGTACTTTACTAATAAAGTATATTATAGGGGCACCTGGGTGGCTTAGTTGGTTGAGCGTCTGACTTCAGCTCAGGTCATGATCTCATAGCTCGTGAGTTCAAGCCCTGTGTTGGGCTCTGTGCTGATAGCTCGGAGCCTGGAGCCTGCTTTAGATTCTGTGTCTCCCTCTCTCTGCCCCTAACCCACTCGCATTCTGTCTCTGTATCTCTCAAAAATAAATAAACGTTAAAAAATGAAAAAAAAAATATAGGGTAGTAAAGATAGTAAAGAATAGTAAAGAATATAAAGTATAGGTAGTCCTTTTAGAATAATTTTGTTATCTGTATGGCCTTAATTTATACTCTTAGATCACTAATGACCTATTCTATTTATATTTGTTAATGTTAAATGTTTTACTTTTTAGTCATATCCATTTAGTATTTTGTACTATTTTCCGTCAAGGTGATTTGCAGATGGAAATAGGCAAAACTAGTGAGGGTAATATGGAAATGATGCCTAAGACAAGCAGAGTTTTAAGTTAGCTCTTAACTGCTTCAAATAAATATTGAATGAATCCCAGCTTGTTTTGATGATGCAGTCTTATAGACGAGGCTATTAAAGCACTCAAATTTACTAAGTCTTGGGAAATGAGGAAGATAAATTTAGGTGAGGAAAGAGGTGATATACTTTTGATTGATTTAAATATAGACCATTAACTTGGACCCAATGCTAGGGAGTATTTGGAAATGTAGTCTTTTTAGAGCATTTAAAGCAAAAAGGATTACTCTTCATTGCGAGCCATCATGGATTCAGTATGAATGGTTTTTCAAACTTCCCTCATTAAAAGCATATTCACAATTCAATAACTCACCTGGTAAAGCCTTCCATAATCCTCTTGTGAGTAAGATGGAAAAATGAGTGAGTGACATTGATAATGTTTGAAGTAGTTTACTAGTGATCTGATAATTAGTTTCATTTCACTCTGAAAGTGAGTTTTGAGAGAAACGTATCTCCTGGCTATGTATATAGTCAGATCTATTAAATTTTTCATTAATTTTTTTAGGGAGAAAGAATATAGATTTCATGTTACTGAATTTGCACAGGATATGAAAAAATGAACTTTAGTTGGTAATTTGGATGATGAAACGAGACTCCAAGGAATTTGATCAGCTGAAGTTACATACTTACCATCTCTCAAGATGAAGTTTAATTGATACAAGTATAAAGCCCTATACATTAAAAAACAGGGAAATAAAAAAATCAATACAGTTAAAAGGCAGGTGAATATAAATAGCAGTAGGTGTGCAGAAGTCTGTAATATATCTGCCAAAATTTATTTTGAAACAATCAGTATGTAGCCCAAATAAAGCTGGGTCAACTTGTGGTTAGGTTCAAACATGATTTCACATTCAAAAGAAACAAGATTCAAATCTAATGAAAACATCACAGTGCAATCTGCATCATTACTAGAGTCTCTCAAAGATGTTAAAATAGTAAATTTTTATTCACCCTCAAAATCATTTATTATAGCACCTCCTTTCTAAATGTATCCCTTCTATTCTTCCTTACAATTCACCGCCCTCCCCCCACCATGTAATACATTATTATTCTATTCTTGGGTTTTATGTGAGATTCTTTCGCCTTTGTTATATCTTACCTTACATATTGCCAAATACGAAGACATTTCCTAATAACTCTCTCTATATAACCCAGACCCAGTCCCAGATCCGATAAAATAAAACAAAACTTGCCATTTTCTCTTTTCTATTTACTCATGGCATTTATAATTTCTAACATATTTTTTACCTATCCATTCTGGCATATAATCTCCCTAAATACTTGTTGCAAGAATGCTGGTTAAGTCATCTGCTCTAAAATCCTCATATTCATGTTTTGAAAAATACATGTTACTCCTGTAGTGTATGTAATACCTAAACTTCAGTACAGACTAGACTACTCATCAGGCTTTTTTTCCCATATGTCTACTCTGATCATACTTATTTCTTAAAGTTGTAACCTCTTATAAATGGAAAAGAAGAAAGAGTTTCATGGAAGGAAATAATTTTACCTCCTTTGCTTTCCCAATAAGATCACCTCTTCTCTCCTCTGCTTCTTAAATTTACTAAAATGACCTTAAGTTTTTTCATCAGAAACTCTATTTCTCCACTGATGCTTACTTGAAAGGTCCCTTAGAGTTCACACTTAAGCAAGAAGAGAAGTTTAGGACTAATGCATGGCAATATATTAGAGAATTTGTTGAACTTTATGTGTTTTGTATTCTTCAAAACATAATAATTACTTTAGGTCAGGACACTGTGCTGATAGAGTTATATCTATACTGTTAGTTATTATAAAAATTAGTTTTTAATTATAATTTAAATAATAATTTATCAGTCAAGATAGGTCTGTATGACTATTTCTCAGTATACATTGGGTCCATTTCCTTGAAATTTAAGTATCAAACAGGTTCATGAATTATGAAATAAGTATTAATTTAAGATAAACCTGGAATATTTTCATATTCATGTAGGAATCTTACCTTCTTTATCATGAAGTAGTGAGACTTTGGAATATTAAACACAAAATATTTCAGTTGTATGTACTTTTAATCAAATGTAATACTTATATATGGTTCAAGAGGTATCTGACAAAACCTAAGAGCAGAATTGAAAGCCAAGGTCACAGAGAATGGAGTATTATTTCTGTATATTAGGTTCCTTTTTGTCTGTATTAGATTTTACAAATTTTCTTTCTTTTTGGATTAAGTTTCTCTCCTGTTTGGCCCACATGGATATACAGATGTTAGGCAGCCACTTCTTATTTCATGTATTAAGATGTAGCAACACTAAGAAGCTAATTAACGGTCTTGCAATTCCAAATTTCAGAGAAGAAACTGCCTAGTTCACTTGGGTCTAACTGCTAATTGTGAAGAATAGAGAACCACCAAGAAAATAAGGCTAGCAACTCAAAGGTTCATTCTGAACCACATAGGTATCCCAAATTGCCCGTTACCCTTCTGGTAACTATCAGTTTGTTCTCTACAGTTAAGAGTCTGTTTATTTGGTTTATCTCTTTCTTCCTTTGGTCATTTGTTTGGTTTCTTAAATTATGTATATGAGTTAAATCATATGTAATTTGTCTTTCTCTGACTTATTTCACTTAGCATTATATTCTCTAGATCCATCCCTGTTGTTGCAAATGACAAGATTTCATTCTTTTTTATGACTGAATAATATTCCATTATATGTATATGTATGTGTCTTCTTTATCCATTCACCTACCGATGGACACTTGGGCTGCTTCCATAACATGGCTATTGTAAATAATGCTGCAATAAACATAGGGGTGTGTATATCTTTTTAAATTAGTCTTTTCATATTCTTTGGATAAATACTCAGTAATGGAATTACTGGATCATGTGGTAATTCTGTTTTTAACTTTTTTAGGGACCTCCTTGCTGTTTTCCACATTGGCTATACCAGTTTGCAATCCTACCAACAAATAATGCACAGAGGTTCCTTTTCCTCCATATCCTCACCAATGCTTTTCATTTCTTGAGGTTTTTTTTTTTCTTTAATTTTTTTTTTTTTATTTTAGCCGTCCTGACAGGTATGGGGTGATATTTCATAGTGGTTTTGATTTGCATTTCCCTAATGATGAGTGATGTTGAGCATCTTTTCATGTGTCTGTTGGCCATCTGGATGTCTTCTTTGGCGAAATGCCTGTTCATGTCTTCTGCCCATTTTTAATTGGGTTATTTGGTTTTGGGGGTTAAGTTATGTAGGTTTTTAATATATTTTTGATACTAACCCTTTATTGGATACATCGTTTGCAAATATCTTCTCCTATTCAGTAGGTTGTCTTTTAGTTTTGTTGATTGTTTCATTTGCTGTGCAGAAGCTTTTTATTTTGATGTAGTCCCATCAGTTTATTTCTGCTTTATTTCTCTTGCTTCAGGAGACATACCTAAAAAAAATATTGCTATGTCCAGTGTCAGAGAAATTACTGCCTGTGCGCTCTTCCAGGATTTTTATGATTTCACGTCTCACATTTAGGTCTTTAATCCATTTTGAGTTTATTATTGTGTATGGTGTAAGAAAGTGGCCCTGTTTCATTCTTTTGCATGTAGCTGTCTAGTTTTACCAGCACCATTTGTTGAAGACACTGTCTTCTTCTTATTGTGTATTCTTGCTCCTCTGTCAAAGGCTAATTGACCATGTAATTATGGGTTTATTTCTAGGCTCTCATTTCTGTTCTGTGTGTCTATTTTTGTGCCCATACATACTGTTTTAATTACTACAGCCTTGTAGTATATCTTGAAATCTGGAAATGTGATACCTCCTGTTTTGTTCTTTTTCAAGATTGCTTTGACTATTTATGATCTTTTATAGTCCCATACACATTTTAGGATAGTTTGTTCTACTTCTAAGAAAAATGCTGTTGGCATTTTGATAGGGATTGTATTAAATGTGTAGATTGCCTTGGGTAGAATGGAAATTTTAAGAATATTTGTTCTTCCAATTCATGAGCATGGAATATCTTTTCATTGATTTGTGCCATCTTCAGTTTTTTTTTTCATTAATGTTTTGCAGTTTTTAGAGTACAGGTTTTTGACCTCCTTGGTTAGGTTTATTCCTAGGGACTTTTCTATTTTGGTGCATTTGTGGATGGGATTGATTCCTTAACTTCTATTTCTGCTATTTTATTATTATTGTATGGAAATGCAATGGATTTCTATATATGATTTTGTATCCTGCAACCTTACTGAGTTCTTTTATCAATTCTAGTAATTTTTTGGTGGTGTCTTTAGAGTTTTCTATATGTAGTATCTTGGCATCTGCAAATAGTGAAATTTACTTCTTACAAATTTGGGTGCCTTTTATTTATTGTTTTTGTCTTATTGCTGATGCTGACTTTCAGTACTATTTTGAATAAAAGTGGTTAGTGTGGACATCCTTCACTTGATCTTAGCCAAAAGGCCGAGAAGCGATTAGTGTGGACATCCTTGTCTTGGTCCTGATCTTAAGGGAAAAGCTGTCATTTTTCCCCTTTGAGTATGATGTTAGCTGGATTTTTCATATATGACCTTTATTATGTTGAGGTATGTTTCCTCTAAACCAACTTACAAAAGATTTTTACCATTTATGGGTGTTGTACTTTGTGAGATGCTTTTTCTGCATCTGTTGAAATGATCACATGGTTTTTATTCTTTCTTTTGTTGATGTGATGTAACATGTTGATTGACTTGCCATTATTCCACCACCTTTGCATCCCAGGAATATAGCCCACTTGATTATGGTGAATGAATTTTATACGTATTTTTTGGATTCAGTTTCCTAATATTTGTTGAGGAGTTTTGCATGTATGTTAATCTGAGAGATATGGGCCTGTAGTTCTCTTTTTTTGTGGTGTCTTCATTTGGTTTTGGTATCGGGATAATGCTGGCCTCATAGAATGAATTTGAAAATTTTCCTTACTCTTCTAATTTTTGGAGTAATTTGAGAAGAATAGGTATTGTCTTTAAATGTTTGGTATAATTCACCTGTGAAAACATCTTTTCCTGGACTTTCTTTGTTGTTGTTGGTAGTGGTGGTGACTGATTAATCTAAATACTGGTAATGAGTCTGTTCAAATGTTCTATTTCTTCATGATTGAGCTTTAAGAGGTTATATGTTCCTAAGAATTTATCCATTTCTTCTAGGTTGTCCAATTTGTTGGTATATAACTTTTTATAATATTCTCTTATAATCCTTTATATTTTTATGGTGTCGATTATTATTTCTCTTTTTCATTTTTGATGTTGTTCATTTGAGTCTTCTCTCTCTCTCTCTCTCTCTCTCTCTCTCTCTCTCACCCTCTGTCTCCCCATGAGTGTGGCTAAAGGCTTATCAGTTTTGTCGATCTTCTCGAAGAATCAGCTCCTGGTTTCATTGATCTGTTCTAATATTGTTTTGTTTTGTTTTGTTTTGTTTTGTTTTGTTTTGTTTTAGTGTCTGTAATCTTTATTTCTGCTCTAATCTTTTTTATTTCCTTCCTTCTACTGATTTCAAGTTTTGTTTGTTCTTCTTTTTCTAACTCCTTTAGATTAGGTTAGGTTGTTTATTTGAGATTTTTCTTGTTTCTTGAGGTAGACATGTATTGCTATAATGTATTCCTTCTTAGAACAGCTTTCACTGGATCCCAAAGATTTTGCACAATTGGGTTTTCATTTTCATTTATCTCCATGTATTTTTTTATTTCCTCTTTGATTCTTGGTTGGCTCATTTATTGTTTAGTAGCATATTATTTAACATCTATATATTTGTGCTTTCTAGAATTTTTCTGTGGTTGACTGTAGATTCATAACATTGTGGTCAAAAAGACACATGGAATAAGTTTGCTCTTTTTGAATTTGCTGAGGCTTGTTTTATGGCCTAATATGCAATCTATTCTGGAGAATGTACCATGTGCACTTGAAAACAGTGTATTCTGTTGTTTTAGTATGGAATGTTCTGAATATATCTTAGATCCATCTGGTCCAGTGTACTATTAAAAGCCACTTTTTCCTAGTTGATTTTCTGTTTGGATGATCTGTCCATTGATGTAAGTGGAGTGCTAAAGTCCCCTACTGTTACTGTATTACTATCAATTACTTCTTTTATGTTTGTTATTAGCTGCTTTGTGTATTCATGTCCCTCCATGTTGGCTGTATAAATAGTTGCAATTGTTATATCTTCTTGTTGAATTGTCCTCTTACTGATTATATATTGTACTTCTTTGTCTCTTGTTAAGGTCTTTGTTTTAAAGTATATTTTGTCCAATATATATAAATATATTTATATATATTGCTATTCCAGCCTTTTTTTCCCTTTCACTTGCATGGTAAATGCTTTTCCATCCTTTCAGTTTCAATCTGCAGGTCTGAAATGAGTCTCTTGTAGGCAGCATATAATTGGGTCTTGCTTTTTGATCCATTTTGATTGGAGCATTTAGTTCATTTACATTCAAAATAATTATTGATAGGCATGTACTTATAACCATTATGTTACTTGTTTTATGGTTGTTTTTGCATTTGTTTTCTACTCCTTTGTTCTCTTCTCTCACAGTTTGCTGACTTTCTTTAGTGATATACTTGGATTCCTTTGTCTTTATTATTTGCATAATTATTACTGGTTTTTAATTAGTGGTTCCCAGTAGGTTTGTATATAACATGTTAGGACTATAGCAGTCTATATTAAGTGTATGGTCATTTAAGTTTGAACACATTCTTTACTCCTGTATGTCCCACATTTTAGGTATATGGTGTCATACTTTACATCCTTTTGTTCTGTGAATCCCTTGACTGACTTTTATAGATACACTTCATTTTACTGCTTTTGTGCTTCCTACTTTTCTTACTCCTGCTTATGGTCTCTCAATTCCACTCAAAGAGTCCCCTTTAAAATTTCTTGTAGAAATGGTTTGGTGGTCATGAATTTCTCTAACTTTTATTCATCTGGTAAACTCTTTTATTTCTTCTATTCTGAATGATACCCTTGCTGGACATTCTTAGATGCAAGTTTTTTTTTTTTTCTTTCAGCATTTTGAATATGTCATGTTACTACTTTTTGTCCTGCTAAGTTTCTGCTGAAAAATCAGCTGATAGATTTATGGAGTTTCCCTTGTGTATAACTGTTTTCCTTTCTCTTGCTGCTTTTATTTTTGTTTTCTAAATTTTGTTAATGTTTATTTTTGAAAGTGAGATAGAGACAGAGAAAGATTGTGAGCATGGGAGGGGCAAAGAGAGGAAGACACAGAATCAGAATCAGGCTCCAGGCTTTGAGCTGTCAGCATAGAGCCCAAAGTGGGACTCGAGCTCACAAACCATGAGATCATGACCTGAGCCAAAGTTGGATACTTAACCGACTGAGCCACCCAGGCACTCCATTCTCTTGCTGCTTTTAAAATTCTCTCTTTATCACTATCTTTTGACATTTTAATTGCCATGTGTCTTTATGCGGACCTCCTTGGGTTGGTTTTTGGGGGAGCTATCTGTGCCTACTGGATATAGATTTCTGTCTCCTTTCCCAGATTCAGGAAGTTTTCAGCTATTATTTCTTCAAATACATTTTTTTGTTCCTTTTCCTCTCTCTTCTTTTTATGAGATCCCTATAATATTGATGTCACTGTGCTTGATGGTGTCACTGAGTTCTCTAAGTCTATTTTTGCTTTGTATTATTATTTTTTTGCTCTCTTATTCAGCTTGATTGCTTTCATTACTCTATCCTCCAGGTTGCTATTTAGTTATTCTGTATACTCTAGTCTACTATTTATCCTAATCTAAGCTATTTTAATTTCACTTATTGAGTTCTTCATCTCTGGTTGGATCTTTTTTTTAAATATATTTTCTATCTCTTTATTAAGAGTATCATTGAGGCCTTCCACTGTTGTCTCAAGTCCAGTGAGTATCTTTATGACCATTACTGTAAATTCTCTATGAGTCATATTACTTATTTCTGTTTAATTTAGCTCCCTTGTTGTGATTTTGTCCTGTTCTTTCATTTGGGACATATTCCTCTGTCTCCTCATTTTGTCTAACTCTGTGTCTGTTTCTATGTAATAGGGAATTCAGCTATGTCTCCTGCTTTTGAATGTAATGACATTATGAAGTAGAGGTCCTGTAGTGCCCTGCATTGCAATGTCTTCTGTTCACTAGAACCTGGCACTTCAGGTACGTCTCCCATGTGTGTTATGTGCACTCTACAGTTGTGGCTGAGCCACTTTTGCATTTAGTACACTCATGTGTAATGACTCTGCTTATCTTTTATGGGCAGGTATGTTCCCTGTTTTGTTAGTGGGCCAGTCTGGGCCACATTGGGGTTGAGTTGAGTCAGACAAGGCATTTTCCAGAGATGCAGTAGTACTGAACCACAGGGTACTTTCCCTGTATTGTCCTGTGAGAAGCTTTCATTGATGGATGGTGTCTGTAGTCAGATCTGATGTCTGTTTTCAGCCCACAGTTGAAGCTACAGTTGGACTGGTATGTGTCGTTATCTTCCCATCTCCCCAGGGCAGGAATCACTTGGAGTGATACTGTCCCTTATCAGGGCTGTTTGCACACTGCCAGGTTTGTGGCACCACTTTGGATGGGCCTCAGCCAGCAGCATATTGGAGGGGGTGGATACACAGAATTGTGAGAGTCAGGGCTCACTATTCCAAACTAGACTCTTGACGTTTAAGACATAGTGATATCAATGTCTTCATTGCATTATATTTAAAGTATAGTTGACCCATGAACAACAACAGATTTGAACTACGTGGGTTCACTTATATGTGGATGTTTTCAATGTATACCATGAAGTATTGTAAATGTTTTTTCTCTCCCTTATAATATTTTTAATGAAATTCAATTTTCTCCACCTTACTTTATTATAAGAATGCACTGTATTATACTAATACAAAATATGTATTAACCAACTGTGTTATTAGTAAGGCTTCTGATCAAGAGTAGGCTATTACTGGGGTGCCTAGGTGGTTCAGTCAGTTGGGCAATCTGACTTGTGATCTCAGCTCGGGTCATAATCTTGCAATTCGTGAGTTCAAGCCCCGCATTGGACTCTGCGCTGGTGGTGCAGCTTGCTTGGGATTCTGTCCCTCCTTCTCTCTGCCCCTCCCCCATGCATGCTCGCAAGCTCTCTCTCTCTCTCTCTCTCTTTCTCTCTGTCTCTCTCTCTCTCACCCTCCCTTCCTCAAAATAAATAAATAAACATTAAAAAAAAGAGTAGGCTATTACTAAGTTAGGCTATTACAAAAGTTATATGTGGAGTTTTGACTGCCTGGGGTTTGGCACCCCAACCTATGCATCGTTCAAGGGTCAACTGTAATGTCTTGAAAGAAATTTCATTATTTTCTTTATTTCTCCGAAAAATGACGAAACCTGTGTTTAGATGACAGCATTGATAATAAGGTGAAATTCAGGAGAAATAATGAAGATCAAATATGGCAGAATAATCTCTTCACCCATTCTATTTTTTTTTTTTTTTTGGCCCTCTCTAGGGACAAGAAAGTAAAAAGACAGCAGTAGAATCCGCAAGCCTTAATGCCAAGTCATGATACCAACTCATAAAGGTTGCCTTCTCTACCTTCTACTCCAGGGTATGTTTTTTTCAATGATGCCACTAGTCAGTTAATGGTGAACTAACATGGTTTCATAAAACGTAATAGTGGAGAAAATGATAGGCTTGTGCAGTGGCCCAGATGTGTGTGAACTTTCTGAAAGAATACATTTCTGTTATCCAGAATTCAGATCTTTTTCATGATGGTCTCAGTTCCTGTTCTTTGTTCAGCTTGTCTCAAAACCCACTCCAGTTAAGTCTTCTATGTAGTACAACCAATAAGAAAAGGAGAACCATGACAATGGCAACAACCAAGATTGGCTTTTCTGGAAATTGTTATTGATTAAGTATAAGATAGACTTAAATTGACTATATAAAATAAACATTACTACTTTAGTGAATAAGTTTAGTAAATAAGTTGGACTCAGTTGGATACAAAGCAGGTTTGTTCTGTTTGTGTTCTAGGTGGTCTGGTTAGTATCTAAGGGAACTACTGGGGTTTTTCCACTCATTCTCAGGTATTACAAACCACCAAAGACTGCAGTCCCTCTTTTTCGAAGTATTGTGGACACAGGCAGCAGTATACTGGAGTCAGCTCATACTGGCTCCGGAGCAGTTTGTTAAATATTTAGGAATTTTGTGAGTAAGTTGTTAAACTGTTAGTCTCCTGAACTGATGTTGTTAGGTATCTTTATATCAATTATATCACCAAACACTACAAATCAGGGCCTAATGATTGATTGATTGATTGATTGATTGATTTTCCAGAGAGTTGGTTTACAGTAAGTACAAAACTACATGTAATGATTTCAAAACCTGACTTGAGGCGGCTTGACGAAGTTTAAGAAAAGAAAGTAATTCACTTCTTTCTTCCTCCCTGAGGGAGGTGTATAGTACATTGCTCTCTTTCCTTAGAGAAGCATATTATCTTCAGTTTCCATATTTTCCAATGATTTATATCTACCTGCCTGCCTGCCTTTCTTCCTTAACGTCCTCCCTTCATTTATTCCTCCCTTCCTTCCTTTCTGTTTCTTTTTTTTTTTTTCATTTTATTTTTAAAGTTAATTTGGGTATTTTTAGTGGTGTTTGGTGGACTGATGCTACCAAGATAAAATATTTACTCATTTGAAGGTCTTTAGGGTTAATCTATAGAATCTATGATAATTTGATAAATTATTTCTCTGCTCTTAAGACAATAGAAAATACCACATTTAACATCATTACACATAAAAATCATTGAGACTACTTGCATTCTGCATATACATATACATTTTGCATATACCATGTACTTGAAACACAGCAGATCTAGACTATAAGAAATTCCCAAGTTACCAAATTATATGGGCATCCCAATACTTCCTAGATAGCTTAATAAAATATCTTAACTGCCTTGATCTTCTACTCTCTGCCACAAGGATTTTAAAACTTTACCACTTCCCTCAAAATTTTCATTATGTTATTATACCATACATCAGAGACAACAGATGCTATAAGGCAGCAGTTTATTTTCCCATCCATGTTCTGACCCCCAACCCATACCAACATCTAAACCTATTGTCTCCTCTAACTCCCCTGTTAGGAGAGAGAAAGTATATGTCTCCTTACTTGAAGCTAGTTCTCTATATTCTGAGAGATCCCTCTGTTGTAATCTTCACATTCCTGCAGATTTTACAGATGAGCTTCTTCTTATTTCTTCCCTTATTAGAATTCCTTTTAGTCTTTGTTCTGTAACCATACTGGCCTGCTCCAAATGTATCATAATGCCATAGGTCATGAGTAGTGCCTTTTTTCAGATACAGTTTTTTTCAGAATCTGAAATGAACATATATTTTACAATAAGGGAGTATCATAATTGAATCATATTTTACCCTTCTTAATGTTTCATTAAAAAGCAGGACATCTTTAAGTCTAAGATACAATCATATTGATTAAAATGTTATTTCTGGAAAAAGCCTTTGCTCATGTTTACTTTCTCCTCATTATCATTTCTTACCTAGTTCTTATTTATCCTTTTGATTTAGCTTAACTATATTTCTACCAAGTATCTCAAATCCCTACATAATAAATTTGAGTTAAGTTAAATTAAACTAATTGAATTTAAAATGTGAAGTAGATTGTAACATATAAATAAATGCATGGTGTGATGGAAAGAACTCTGAAGCACAAAGCAGAAGAACTGGGTTTAGGCCGGACTATAAGATTTGTCATTTGTGTAAATTTCAATGAATCCCATAACCTAGGAGAAGTTGGCTAGTGCAACCTTATTTTTTAAAGAGTAGGAGAAAGGAGGTGACTTACCAAGGACACACAGCTACTTTGTGATAGAGAACAGAAACTTAGATCAGAGACTGGCGCTTTTTTTTCTTTTCTTTTTCTTTTTTTTTCTGTGAGGTACCAGACAGTGAATATTTTAGGCTTTGTAGGTCATATAGTCTCTGTTGCATTTACTCAATAGATGAAAACAATCTATAGAATTAATGCAGTCAAGCATAATTGTAATAGGTAAATAAATGAATGAACCTGACTCTATTCCAACAACACCTTCTTTACAAAAAATTAGTGGAACATTGAATTTGGACCTTAGAATGTAGTTTGTCAACCTCTGTTATACAGAATAAGACAGAGAGCCAGTATTATCTCTGTTGTACAGACTATAGCATGTTTTGTGGATGAAAGTAAAGAAGACTGGGGGTGTAGTAGCTAAAAGGCAAGAAGGGAGGAAAGTAAGACAAGAAAACATGGCACATGTGGTTCTATGTTGGCTTCTTAGGTTGTTATCTTAAAATACATACAAATTAAGTGGATTTTCAACATAAATTTCCGGAGAGTTTTCTTTTTCAGATTAAAGTTTTATACATAAATTCACACTCTAAGTCAGTAATAAAAAAGGCTTAGTCATTTGTAATTTAATACCTTGCATACTAAAACTATTTTTTTTAATGTCTATTTATTTTTGAGAGAGAGAGAGAGAGACATAGTGCAGGTGGGGGAGAGAGAGGCACTCTCTCTCATAGGCAGAGAGAGGGGGGGAGGCACAGAATCTGAAGGAGGCTCCAGGCTCTGAGCTGTCAGCACAGACTCCAATGCGGGGCTTGAACTCACGAACTGTGAGAACATGATTTGAGACAAAGTCAGATGCTTACCCAACTGAGCCACCCAGGTGCCCCTAAAACTTTCTGAAATCCTGTGATTTTAAAATAAAACAAATGTTGTTCCAAACCATTTAAAGAGCAGAAATCCAGGCCAAAGAAAGAAAAGGGTGGGGGGGAAATAAGTGCTTCAAAGATAGGTAGATTTATTTCATAAGGAAGAGCTAAGATAAATTCTTAATTCCACAGGCTAGAAACATCTAAGGAAAAAAAGGATATCTTTTTTTTTCTTCTTTAACTTCATATGGAAAAACTAAGATAAATTCTTAATTCCAGAGGCCATCAACTTCTTCCAGTGTGTTCCTCTTCCTTCTTTCTTCAGTTCAGTTGTTGATACTTGAAAGGGATATATAGGATTAAGTTATTCTGAATAATGAACAGTCCGAGTAATGGAATCAGGGGCTGTTTCATTGTCTGTGAAGATAGGAAATACGATGACAACACTTAGTTATCTTTTTTCATAAACTGATTCTAGAAACTAGGTTATAGGCCTTGACCCACTTGAGATGTAAAGTGACAGAATAAGGTTAGCCAGTGAAGACTCATAGATGAAGTTTTCATGCATACACGACTAATGAAAAAAAGAATAAAGCTTAAGAAAATAATCTTGGAGAATGTGAGACACCTGAGCTCCAGACCCAAGAAGCGATTGTTTCACGGCAAAATCAATACAGATCCCAGTTGCTAGACTGGTGTTGACATTCTATGTTATAGGTTGTGTCAAAGACAATCTACGGGAGAGGCTGTCTACCTGCAGAAGGTCATGGAGTTAAACTGTCCACCATGCTGACTTGGCACAGTGGCATTTATCACAGCACACAGGTTTCTTCTATGGCAAACAGAACCTTCTCAGGCGTGAGAAGAAACCTGGCATTTTCTGCTACCTGCAGGCTTCTGTTTTTTAAAGCCAGGAAGGGCATCTGTAAAAGTTGGCTGCCTGCATGGCAGACCATGCAAAATGCCAAGGAGAGTGATTTATGTCCCATTCGCTGAGACTAAAGAGGAAATACACCCAGATTTTAGTAATGAAAGGTCAGGACAGTGAAACATTTTCATTATACTCTTTTCAGAAAACCTAGGGCAAAAGGCACACAGTTTCCACAAATTTCTACTTCCTGTGGCACTTGTATCTCTAAGACCTAAATTGAAATAGCTATTTAACTGCAATATCATTTTTTTTTCTTTAAAATGTTAATTTAAGTGCTTCTCTTTCTCAAGGGTAAAAAGGTAGACTACATTTCTTTTGTTTAACCTATCTCTGTTTTGTTAAGTAAAACCATTAATTACATAAAGCATTTTTTAATCAGGTTCTTAAAATACAGTCAGGACACACAGCATGGGTAATTGCTGGAGTTAAGAATTATAAAGTTTCAAATTTGGAAAGAAATATGAAGATCATTTAGGAGTCAAATGCCTTCATTTTTACAAAAGTGTGAACTTGTGTCTTGGAAGTTAGACTAATTGCTGAAATTTCCCATCAAGAAAATAAAAAGAAAATAATAGAAATGGTTGACTTTTACCATATTGCTTCTAATTTTCATAACACTTACTAACATAGAAGTTGGAAATATACAGGTAAACGGCTAATGATGAATCCATTTTTATCCAATCTGAGTTTGAATTTCTTTACTTGTCCATATGCTTAGAATTATTTCTTGATACTTATCTCCTAGTGTCACTGTGTGAGGCCCCATGAAAGAGAGAGATAAACAGAACAGACCCTGTCCTTTTAAGGAAAGAACTTCTGAAGCTTTAGTAATTCTCTTAAAAGTTACTCATCAAATGTAGTCATTTGAATAATTTATGTGATTATCATTATTCTGTTTTTGCAGTTTCTGAACACATAAGAGAAAAGGATAAAAAGATTCTTTTGTGTTGTGCAGTCTACTGGACAAGAGAACACATGTATAATCATACACATGAGTGCATTTTAATTTTTAAGTGGATGATCTTTTTTAGCTGGAAGAATAAATCTAAAAAGGAAACAAAATGATACGTATATTGGCACATCATAGCCATCCAAAGTCCAAAGTTTAAATTAAGTTCATACTTGGTGTTACATATTCTGTAAATTTGGATAAATGAATAGACATGTGTCCATTATGGTATTTATATAGAGTATTTTCACTGCCTTAAAAATTCTCTGTGCTCTGCCAGTTCATTCTCACTCCCTTAAACCATGGCAACCACTGCTCTTTTCATTGTGTGCCTTTCATTGTGTTGCCTCCACAGTGTTGCCTTCCCTGGAATGCCAAATAGTTGGATTTACACAGTAATTGGCTTCTTTCACTTAGTAATATGCATTTAGGTTTCCTCCATGTTTTTTATAGGTTGACAGCTCATTCCTTTTAGCACTGAATAACATTCCATTGTCTAGAATGGACCCCAATTTATCTATTCACCTACTAAAGGGCATCTTGGTTACTTCGATATTTTGGCAATTATGAGTAAAGCCACTGTAAACATCCGTATGTAGGTTTTTATGAAGTTTTTGGTTCTTTTGGGTAAACACCAGGAAGCACAATTGCCAGGTCATATGGAAAGACAATGTTTAGTTTCATAAGAAACTACAAACTGTCCACCACTGTGACTGTACTATTTTGTATTTTGCACCAGAAATGAATGAGAGTTCCTTTTGCTCCACATCCTTGGCAGCATTTGGTCTTGTCAGTGTTTTGGAATTTTGCCACTCTAAAAGGTGTATTGTGATATCTCAATGTTATTTTAATTTGCATTTTTCTTTTTTTTTTTTTTTTTTTTTAAATATATGAAATTTACTGTCAAATTGGTTTCCATACAACACCCAGTGCTCATCCCAAAAGGTGCCCTCCTCAATACCCATCACCCACCCTGCCCTCCCTCCCACCCCCCATCAACCCTCAGTTTGTTCTCAGTTTTTAACAGTCTCTTATGCTTTGGCTCTCTCCCACTCTAACCTCTTTTTTTTTTTTCTTTTCTTTCCTTCCCCTCCCCCATGGGTTTCTGTTATGTTTCTCAGGATCCACATAAGAGTGAAACCATATGGTATCTGTCTTTCTTTGTATGGCTTATTTCACTTAGCATCACACTCTCCAGTTCCATCCATGTTGCTACAAAAGGCCATATTTCATTTTTTCTCATTGCCACGTAGTATTCCATTGTGTATATAAACCACAATTTCTTTATCCATTCATCAGTTGATGGACATTTAGGCTCTTTCCATAATTTGGCTATTGTTGAGAGTGCCGCTATAAACATTGGGGTACAGGTGCCCCTATGCATCAGTACTCCTGTATCCCTTGGATAAATTCCTAGCAGTGCTATTGCTGGGTCATAGGGTAGGTCTATTTTTAATTTTCTGAGGAACCTCCACACTGCTTTCCAGAGCGGCTGCACCAATTTGCATTCCCACCAACAGTGCAAGAGGGTTCCTGTTTCTCCACATCCTCTCCAGCATCTATAGTCTCCTGATTTCTTCATTTTGGCCACTCTGACTGGCGTGAGGTGGTATCTGAGTGTGGTTTTGATTTGTATTCCCTGATAAGGAGCGACGTTGAGCATCTTTTCATGTGCCTGTTGGCCATCCGGATGTCTTCTTTAGAGAAGTGTCTATTCATGTTTTCTGCCCATTTCTTCACTGGGTTATTTGTTTTTCGGGTGTGGAGTTTGATGAGCTCTTTATAGATTTTGGATACTAGCCCTTTGTCCGATGTGTCATTTGCAAATATCTTTTCCCATTCCGTTGGTTGCCTTTTAGTTTTGTTGGTTGTTTCCTTTGCTGTGCAGAAGCTTTTTATCTTCATAAGGTCCCAGTAATTCACTTTTGCTTTTAATTCCCTTGCCTTTGGGGATGTGCCGAGTAAGAGATTGCTACGGCTGAGGTCAGAGAGGTCTTTTCCTGCTTTCTCCTCTAAGGTTTTGATGGTTTCCTGTCTCACATTCAGGTCCTTTATCCATTTTGAGTTTATTTTTGTGAATGGTGTGAGAAAGTGGTCTAGTTTCAACCTTCTGCATGTTGCTGTCCAGTTCTCCCAGCACCATTTGTTAAAGAGACTGTCTTTTTTCCATTGGATGTTCTTTCCTGCTTTGTCAAAGATGAGTTGGCCATACGTTTGTGGGTCTAGTTCTGGGGTTTCTATTCTATTCCATTGGTCTATGTGTCTGTTTTTATGCCAATACCATGCTGTCTTGATGATGACAGCTTTGTAGTAGAGGCTAAAGTCTGGGATTGTGATGCCTCCTGCTTTGGTCTTCTTCTTCAAAATTACTTTGGCTATTCGGGGCCTTTTGTGGTTCCATATGAATTTTAGGATTGCTTGTTCTAGTTTCGAGAAGAATGCTGGTGCAATTTTGATTGGGATTGCATTGAATGTGTAGATAGCTTTGGGTAGTATTGACATTTTGACAATATTTATTCTTCCAATCCATGAGCATGGAATGTCTTTCCATTTCTTTATATCTTCTTCAATTACCTGCATAAGCTTTCTATAGTTTTCAGCATACAGATCTTTTACATCTTTGGTTAGATTTATTCCTAGGTATTTTATGCTTCTTGGTGCAATTGTGAATGGGATCAGTTTCTTCATTTGTCTTTCTGTTGCTTCATTGTTAGTGTATAAGAATGCAACTGATTTCTGCACATTGATTTTGTATCCTGCAACTTTGCTGAATTCATGTATCAGTTCTAGCAGACTTTTGGTGGAGTCTATCGGATTTTCCATGTATAATATCATGTCATCTGCAAAAAGCGAAAGCTTCACTTCATCTTTGCCAATTTTGATGCCTTTGATTTCCTTTTGTTGTCTGATTGCTGATGCTAGAACTTCCAGCACTATATTGAACAACAGCGGTGACAGTGGGCATCCCTGTCGTGTTCCTGATCTCAGGGAAAAAGCTCTCAGTTTTTCCCCGTTGAGGATGATGTTAGCTGTGGGCTTTTCATAAATGGCCTTTATGATCTTTAAGTATGTTCCTTCTATCCCGACTTTCTCAAGGGTTTTTATTAAGAAAGGGTGCTGGATTTTGTCAAAGGCCTTTTCTGCATCAATTGACAGGATCATATGGTTCTTCTCTTTTTTTTTGTTAATGTGATGTATCACGTTGATCGATTTGCGAATGTTGAACCAGCCCTGCATCCCAGGAATGAATCCCACTTGATCATGGTGAATAATTCTTTTTATATGCTGTTGAATTCGATTTGCTAGTATCTTATTAAGAATTTTTGCATCCATATTCATCAGGGATATTGGCCTGTAGTTCTCTTTTTTTTACTGGGTCTCTGTCTGGTTTAGGAATCAAAGTAATACTGGCTTCATAGAATGAGTCTGGAAGTTTTCCTTCCCTTTCTATTTCTTGGAATAGCTTGAGAAGGATAGGTATTATCTCTGCTTTAAATGTCTGGTAGAACTCCCCTGGGAAGCCATCTGGTCCTGGACTCTTATTTGTTGGGAGATTTTTGATAACCGATTCAATTTCTTCGCTGGTTATGGGTCTGTTCAAGCTTTCTATTTCCTCCTGATTGAGTTTTGGAAGAGTGTGGGTGTTTAGAAATTTGTCCATTTCTTCCAGGTTGTCCAATTTGCTGGCATATAATTTTTCATAGTATTCCCTGATAATTGTTTGTATCTCTGAGGGATTGGTTGTAATCATTCCATTTTCATTCATGATTTTATCTATTTGGGTCATCTCCCTTTTCTTTTTGAGAAGCCTGGCTAGAGGTTTGTCAATTTTGTTTATTTTTTCAAAAAACCAACTCTTGGTTTCGTTGATCTGCTCTACAGTTTTTTTAGATTCTATCTTGTTTATTTCTGCTCTGATCTTTATTATTTCTCTTCTTCTGCTGGGTTTAGGCTGCCTTTGCTGTTCTGCTTCTATTTCCTTTAGGTGTGCTGTTAGGTTTTGTATTTGGGATTTTTCTTGTTTCTTGAGATAGGCCTGGATTGCAATGTATTTTCCTCTCAGGACTGCCTTCGCTGCGTCCCAAAGCGTTTGGATTGTTGTATTTTCATTTTCGTTTGTTTCCATATATATTTTAATTTCTTCTCTAATTGCCTGGTTGACCCACTCATTCGTTAGTAGGGTGTTCTTTAACCTCCATGCTTTTGGAGGTTTTCCAGACTTTTTCCTGTGGTTGATTTCAAGCTTCATAGCATTGTGGTCTGAAAGTATGCATGGTATAATTTCAATTCTTGTAAACTTATTTAATTTGCATTTTTCTGATGACATGATGTGGAGCATCTTTCCGTATGCTTATTTGCCATCTGGGTATCTTCTTTGGTGAGGTCTCTGTTCAAGTCTTTGGCCCAATTATTAATTGGATTATTTGCTTTCTTAATATTTCTATAGAGATCTCTACACTTTCAAGTATTCTGCTTTCTTTTGTCTAATATAATATATATGTTTTTCAATATTTGTAGTATCTAAATAAATATAGAGAGGACTTCTCTGTTACCAAATGGTCATCAAGAAACAATCATTAGATGGGGTGCCTGCATGGCTCAGTTGGTTGGGCTTCCAACTCTTGGTTCTGGCTCAGGTCATGATCCCAGGGTTGTGGGATCAAGCCCTATGTTGGTCAAGGAGATCCACTGGTTGCAACTTAGCGGCAGAAAATCTGAAATAATCACCTCATTCGATAACTGTTTCTGACTCATCTGGCAACTGTTTCTAACTCATCTGGGAACTGTTTCTCTGTTCTGTTCCCAGATAATGATAAAACGATGTGATCGGCTTTAAAAACTCTGTACCCCGGCTGTTCGAAGCCACACTCTTATCAAGAGTGTTGGTACCAATCGGTCAGCCACACTCTTATCAAGAGTGTTGGTCCCGATCGGTCGGCCTTGCCTCTCATTGTAATAAACTTTGTTGCAACTGTCACTGGTGCCCGTAGCATTCTGTTTCAGGAGTTGTGTGGATGCAACAAGACAGCATTGTTATTATTCAAAAAATGAAAATAATATTTTATGTATAACTTTCACGTAGTCTGATTCTTCAACTGAAGTCCCTTACATATTTCCATATAAAACTATTGGTTTTTGGAAAGTATTTCTTTCAATAGAAAGCCATGTAATACCATGTTAAGTATTAAAGTCAAATTTCATTTTACTCTTTATATCCATGGCCACAATTTTCCATATATATATGTATATATAAGGTTATACACACATGCAGACACTGATTAAAAAATATATCCTGTGTAATCAATTTTGCATGTAAAAGATTACTTATGTTTTTTTTTTTTTGTTTTGTTTTTTGTTTTCCTATTTGTTCCCTTCACCTGTGGGAAAAGTACAGACTTTTCAGAACCCATATAATATGGAGCAGGTAGGGCAATTAAAGTGAATTATTGTGTCTGAATTATCACTTCACCTTGATGGAAGCGTGATTTCTTCTATCCTATTGGTTAAGTGTTATTTTTCTTAATAAGAGCTACTTCCATATAAAGTATTTTTATTTTTATAGGATGCTTTAACATGAGATTTCAATATTGCTTAGTAGAATAAATTTAAACTTTGGCCCCCAAACCAAACTTTCAGAAAGTATTGTTTATATTTTTGAAATTAAATATTGGAAGAGTACCAGGAAAGGAAATAATTTGTTATGTCTTTTTTAAGCATGTGCATAATTTCTCTTAGAGACAGCCAGAATATCTTTAAATTTTGGAATTGAACATGAGAAGCAACTTGAGAGACATTATAAACAAGTACACAATAATTTGAATGTCAGACTCAATCATCTATTAGTTATGTCATCTTGAGGATGTTACCATTGCTCCCTGGGTGTCAGTTTTTCAACCTGTAATGTAGGAGTAACAAAGACTATTTGATGGAATTCAGTGTTGTTGTTGCAAGATAAAATAGGTAAATTACCTATAGTTCCTGATACAATTAATAAATGTAGTAGTTTTCTCTGCACATTATAAAGCAAGATGAAGAGCTAAAATAGTCTAATGAATCCAGTGCTATTCCCATCTAAATTCTGGCCAAATAATTATTTTAATGACTAACTTTATATAACCAATTTTGAGCAGCTTCAATATAGTGAACAATAAAAAAGAAACAATTGTTCCAAACATTGCTTTTAATCGTGGTTTGTGTAATTTCTATTTTGCATAGATTCTGTGTTTCTGTGTTCAGTTGTAATAGAAAGTACAGTTTAAAATGCTAAACTCAAAGTTGATTATATCTCATCTTCTCCCCAGACCTGAACCTTGGCTCAAGGGTCCTACATAGTAGTGCCATAATCTACTTTTCCCTCCTTTTCGCATTGTAGACTCTTGATATGAAAAAAAAAAAAAAAAGAAGAAAAAAAAAAAAGTGTTGTTCAGTGAATGGAAATTTACCTCTGGGAATAACATGCCCCTTTCTGTTCAGTCTCTAGCCCAGCCATTCACAAAGGGCAGCCAACACTCGGAAAGCATTAGAGAAATTTATGGGCAGTTTTTATCAGCTATCACATTTGTTGGGCACCACTGGCAGTTGCTAGAGAGACAGTAGGTATCCTGCCATACCTGAAATACTACTTCACAATAAAAATGATCCTGCTTGACTACTGATTGGAGCTAATACCACTATGGGACTAATGCCATTACAACTATATATCAGCAGTACTTTAGCACAAAATAATATTGAAAAGTTTCATACGAAGGTGAATTAAAATCCTCATAATTTAGGGAAAATTTATTATAGAATGGGAAATTTAAATATTAGAAGAGTATCCTTTATATTATTGATAAATCATTCATTTTGTGCATTCTTCCTCCTTAATGTAGAATTTTATGTACTGAAATATTGGTACTGAGTCAATAATGTCACCTTTGTTTAATATTTCTTTTCATTAGTATTAGTGATACTTTATAGGTATGCCAGAGTGTCCCTTGAAGTTTTGTTGATAATACTTATAAAGCAAACTATGTTCTGTAAAGTAGTTTTGAAAATCCAGCAACTCTTGTGAAAGTGTATGAACATTATTTACTACTCATTTTTCAGATCTTAATAAAATTCTTCCATGTTGAATATTTAATTTTCTCAACATGTTTTTTCAATTAAGTAGAATTTCATTTCACAATGAAAATAGCAAATAAACTATTACAAACTATTTGTAATAAGATATAACATTGAGTATCATTTTCCTGATTCTTCCAGTATTGAAGGTATAACGGTAAAAGGAAAAAAAATACTAACCACCATGGCTACAGGCAGTCTCCGTTCATTGTCTCTCTTTCATAAGTTGTCACTATTTTGTTATCATATGTTTCTATCATATAATGCTGAGAAAAAAATAAAAAAGGAAAAGAAAAAATAAACTAAAAAATAATTAAAATTTAGTGTCTTAAACAGTAGTTCAATAGTTTTTGGGGTGTCTGGGTGGCTCAGTCAGATGAGTGTCTGACTCTTGATTTTAGCTCAGGTCATGATCTCCGGGTCATGAAATGGAGCCCTGAGTTGGGCTCCATGCTGCGCGTGAGGCCTGCTTGAGATTTTGTCTCTCCATCTTTGTCTGCCACTCCCCCATTTGATCTCTTTCTTCCCTCTCATTAAAAAAAAAAAAAAAAAAAAAAAAAAAAAGTTTTATTCTGCTTACAATTCTTTTGACTAGGAATTTGAACAGCTCACACAGGGATGGCTCTTATTTAATCCATGGCCTAAATTAGAGTAGCTCAAATGACTAGAGATTGCTAAAATGACTTAATCATATGTGTCTGAAACTTTGGCTCTGGTCTTTGCTGAGTAACTTTTCTTCTCCATGTGACACCTATTGGGTCTGGGAGTTCAATATGACTTCTTTATTCATTTGTCTGACATTTCAACTGGAATGATTGGAACTCCTGTGGCAAGGAATCTCTGTCTTGTTCTGTGTCCTCTCCAATATGTCTAACTTAGTCTTTCTCACAGCATGACTGACCCATGATAGTTAATCTTCCTATGTGGGGTCGGACATCCCCAGAGCAATTCCAAGGGACCAAGGTAGGACTTATACTTAAGTTATTCAGTGTCGCGTTTGCTATACTTTTTTGGTTACAGAGGACTAGCCCAGATTCACTGAGGATAAGAACTACACAAGACATGAGAAACAGGAGATGTGGTTCATTGAGATTGGGGGGAGATGTATGTGTGAGGGGAGCATGTCTTTGAAATTAGTTACCATACCCACATATACCCACTCTGTTCTGATTATGAGGTGAATGAGTGCATTCTTTGGAGTGCCTTGCTTTACCTCTTTTCTGTTTCACTACTAATCATCTTCCACCAAAAGTATGCTTCTTAGAATCTATCTTGCTTTTTATAAAATTCCATTATCTGACAGGCAGCCTGTCAGTAGGGGTGCCTCTTCTCTGAGGTGCCCAGTTAACCAGTGAGAAATTCAAGCACTCTGTCCATACCAAATTTTGAAGTATTATCAGTGTAAGATCTCTTCTCTCATTTATACTGTCTTCTCTCTTCAGTTTTACCTAGTTTCCGCCCCCTCCCCGCCTCTCCAACCAATACCCACCCAGCTAGACCCAGAGGTAGAATAAATATTCTATATAAGCCAACATTTAATTTCTAGGAATGATTCTCAGAAAGCTTTCTTATTTAGCTTCCAGTAAAGTACAGCACCCTTCTACTTTTCCCATTTAGAAGGAAAGTAATTTTCATTCATAGAGTATATTGTGCCTACCAACAAGCTGGTGATAACCTTTTCACTTCTCTTTCTTCTCTTCATTCTTCTGCTTTCAATATTTTAGCCAATTGTTGTGAATAGGAGGAGGTTGCTTATTTATTATGATTATGGTAGGGCCAGTTCTGCTTCTTCGTAAGGATTGAATGAGAATATATGGCTCCAGTGGCTTTCTTTAGAATGCAGATAATCAATGTCCTTGGTTTTCTTTTACCTGAATGCTTTAATAGCAATTCCAGGGAAACACAAATTTCCATTCAATATCTTATACAAACAATGTGACCTTTTGTCTATACATTCCTGATTTATGAAAATGTTCTGATTGACTGGAGTTTTCATTCTTGGGAAAGGTGTAACAAATTTCTTTCAAATGCATTATCATACAGACGGAGAGGATGGTACAAATAAATTTTGAAGGAATAACAATAACAAACACATATCTAATTAGATAAAATGACTTGCTGATGGTGAAATTGGTAGGAGCTAGAGACTTAACTATATAGGCCTCTAGTAAAGGTTTTCTCCTTGGATAACAAGTTATTTAAGTAATTTGAACACACACGGTGAAAATACTATGAAGGAAAGAAAAACAATGATTCTTTTCATTTTACTTTCTTTAGATAAATATAATATCCTCTTATTTAGCTTGTCACTTTATTTAATATGCAAATCTTATGTTAAAACACAGTCATCTCATATCGTATGAAAGAATTTTTCAAGGGCTACCTTCTACTGGGACACCATCTTCCAGTGTTAACATGGGAAGCCTCAGTTAAAACTAGTAGGCGTCACTGTGCAGAGAATAAAGACGCTCCATTCAGTGCATCCAAATTCAGTTTATAGCTCACAGACCACAATGCATTGCTACTGTCAGAAGCCATCAGTTTTAGGATGGGTCAATTTGGAATGAAGTAATGAACTTTGGCTTAAGTAAAATGGCAAATATTAGCTAACAGATGGCAATGATGTTAGTCATTTCTATCACATCTATTTATATGATAAATGGAAACAGAATTTGTGATTATAAATGAATAAGATGATATATTTGTTATAATTTATAATGTTTGTTATAATATATAATGTTATAATATATTTGTTATAATAAGATGATATATTTGTTATAAGATGATATATTTGTTATATTTGTTGATATATTTGCTATATATTTGTTTCCAAGTGACAGAAAGCCAATGTATTATTATTGGTTAGGATTAAGATTGTCTGTGAGATAAGGAAAATGCAAAATAACAGTTGCCTCATAAAAAAGAAGTTATTTATCTTTCATAGAAACATAAGAAGTTCAGAGTTGGTGTGGTGGCTCCAAAGATACAGAGAGCCTGCCTCCTTTTAACATTTTATAGTATTAACTTCAATGCACAACTTTTACCTTGTATATCTAGATAGCTGTTGGGAGCCTCACCCATTACATCCACATTTTATCCTGCAAAAAATGAGAAAGAAGGAGTGATATGGTCACATAAAGCTTCAAGGAAATGTGGGGGAATTAATTTATCCTTTTGTCTAGTGAGAGTTCTGCATATGTGTTCTGCTACTAAGGAAGGAAAGGAGAGCTATTGCGAGGCTTACTAGCAGTATCTGCTACACCCAACTTAAACTAATTTAAGTAACAATGGAAATGTTAAAAGATGGGATGGTTTATTGTGAGAACCAAGAACAACTGAGTGGAGATAGACTTTCCAAAGCCATTCAGTCGTCTCCACTGTGCAGATGCTTCACATTTTCTTCTTAGGCTTTCCAGTTTATATTATACCAGACAT
The DNA here is from genome assembly GCF_023721935.1 of Panthera uncia. Classification (NCBI taxonomy): domain Eukaryota; kingdom Metazoa; phylum Chordata; class Mammalia; order Carnivora; family Felidae; genus Panthera; species Panthera uncia. The sequence goes on from NW_026057577.1 coordinate 79,631,014, forward strand.
AACTGCTGTCAATGCGGAAGCTTTGTGACTTTCCAGTTTGTTCCTGGAATATCTAATTCTGTTTCTCACTTCCATTGTCAAAATTCCCTGATGGTACTTTTGTTAGTCCAGTTTAGATCAGCCACCAATTTTTGAACCAATCAGCTGTCACCAATGGAGCAGAGTCAAAGTATTTAAATAGGTATTCCTTTGTTAAACATTGGTGAGAAGGGGACCAGTTCCCAGAATGAATAGGAAATTAGACAAATGAATAATGCATTCTTGACATCTGTGATTTACTTAACTATACAGTAATAATGATATTCATTAAAAAAAATCTCTTGTTAGTAAACTCTCAGAACTATTTGGTTTTCAATAGCAAAGATATTTTGTTTTTTCCTTTCTAATTCATAAAGCACAATGATATTTGATTTTCCATTTTCAGTGCTGGTCATATGATTTTGATTTATGGCATATTTTGAGATGTCTTACATTAGACTATTTGAATATGAAATATCTAATCTTCATTATGATGTGGAAAAATATTGAACTTGTATGATATAAACTAATTTGATAATTGAGAAATCCTGATTAACGAAAGTTTCTTTTGTCAAAGTTGACTTTTTTTGCCTGACTTACTCTCATGAAACAGTAGGTAGAGAGTGCTTCTACCAATAGCCTGAGTGTGTTCTGTAATATCAAACCCAACCACAAATCTTCTTAAACTTTGGATTCTTCTATTTTATTGACCATGTATAGCCAAGAGTTCTACTCATTAAATCTCTGGGTCAAAACTTAATTGGTCTCACACAGTAGGCTATTTTCTTAAGACTTTAACAATTTCAAGTTGATTTGAATTAATGAAAGTTAATAGTTGGGGGCTTCATTCTGAAGTTCATGGAAAGCAGAGAAAGAATACCTTTTTTTTTTCCTAAGAGATTTTAAAAATAAATAAACAAAAAGAGATTTTGATTTTTCTTCTATCTATGTCCTGTCTAGTACATAATAAGAATAGCAGTGAGCAGGGAAGAATAAGAATCCCAGTAAGCAGTATGAATACCAGGAATTTATTTCTGTTGCTCACTGTGATTCATCTTACAGTATTCCATCTTACGCAGAAGAAGATAATTATGTTCTATAGATGCAAAGAGATGGGGCAGGAAGGCTTCAAAAACACTTCTAGAGGCACTTGGGTGGCTCAATTGGTTAATCACCTAATTCTTGGTTTCAACTTAGGTCAAGATCTCACCATTCATGTTATGGAGCCCTGTGTCAGACTGTGCTTACAGCACTGAGCCTGCTTGGTACTCTCTCCCTCCCTCTCTGCCTCTCTGCCCTTCCCCTGCTCATACTCACCCTCTCTCCTTCCCTTTCTTTCTCTCTCAAAATGAATAAATAAACTTAAAAAAATCACTTCTAAATCATTCACACATACAACTACAATCATTCAGACATAGAAATATAACATATACTACTTAAGTTGGTAATATATAGATGAATGTTTTTAACCACCTACAATTTACCAGTATTCCTACATGAACTTTACCAATGTTGCCACAGTAACCTATTAGGAGGTGGTACTCCCTATCATTTGTAGAAAAGGAAGGCAATGAATTAACTTGAGTATTATGCCCAAAGTCACAACTAGTTATAAATGGCAGAATCATAATTTTTACCATGATATAAGTACTTTAAATTATATCTGTCCCGGTTTCACATTACACTTACTTAATAGATTTATTTTCTTAGGTCAATTTATTCAGAAAATTTTTAAATGGCTTTTGTATTCAAAAGCTCCCCCAGGTAGTATGAATAAGGTGATGAACAAAACAAAACAGTCACCTTTAGAATCTTGTCCTCATAGTGCTTATGTAAGATAATTAAATGATTAATACCACATTAATTGAATGTGCTTTATTAGGTACTAGAAATACAGTGGTAAACAGGACAGACAAAATTCTTAACCTCATGAAGTTTGTGATCTCTGAGATTATATTGAACATTTTAACAGACATCTATGACCAAACGAATTTTAACATATGACACCACCTTATGTGAAAGTCATAGGCCTGGGTCATGAACAGTGCTCCATTCAGAGCAAGGTGAGCAGGAGTGGAGACTGTTAGATGACAAAGTCAGAGGGACAGGTGGGGACCAATCCTATAACATTGTAGTGGGAGAGGGTTTGGTTGTTATTCTGAGTGACATGGGAAGTACTGGAAGATTTTGAGCAGAAAAGAAGCATGATCTGATTTATGTTCTTAAAAGATCACTTTGGAAAGCTGAGTGAATGTGCTGTTGGAGGAATGGGGCAGGAGATCCAATGAACAGACTTTTGTAATGCTATATGTTTAGTGCTATATGGCAATTTATGGAGTGGAATCACAAGGAAATTTCATAAAAGCCAGCTAATTGTGGGTTTTTAAAAAAATACTAAAAACAAACTATAAAAATAAAACAATGGAAATACAAGCATCCATAAATCTCACTAACTCAGACATATAAGTCAGTCTTTGTTTATTCTTTCTTTCATCTTCCTACCTTGTTTGTTTGCTTTCTTTTTGCTTTCTTTTTTCTTTCCAATAAAGAAGTCAGGAGCACTTGGCAGCCAGCATAGATTCAAGGTCCATTTGTTATAATTCACCAATAACACAATTCTTTTTAAATGTAAAACATGTAGGCTACGTAATCAACTTCAATTAAATGCAAATTGATCTTTTACCTTAGAGAACCAACTTGAGAAATACTAATCTTTGTAGTAAAATTAGTCAACTTTGCTAATAAAAGTATTATATCACCAATATAAGAATTTTCTTCAAAAGCAAAATATATGGGATTTCATAAAATAACCAAATTAATTTTTTCCTCTACTGAAATATTTTCAAGAATTTAACCAAGGGATTTACACAAAACATGGTGCCAGATGCAAAGAATTCATGCCCTTTCATTTGCTTACACTTCACTATTTAATCTCAAAGTGGCCAGAGCTCTTAATTAAAGACAAAGATGAATATACCTTGGTGCAAAGTTGTTTTTATTTCTGAATGAGCACACTTGTGAAACTGATTTCTTCAGTAGCAGGGCCAGGTGGAGAGATGGAGGTCACCTCTGTGTAGCAGCATGCTCCTCCCAGGTCGATAGGAAGCCGGCAATGCTGTCTTCCTCAGTGACCAGATGGGCCAAGTCCTGCAGAATAGTCCACAGCCATTATTCTGTGCATCAGGCTGTGCAATTGATTTCAAGATAACAGACAAGAGGGAAAGGGCTGTCAGGCTTGACTGCCTCCTGTCAATGCAGGAGCCCTGGAACAGTGTAATTCAGAAATTTTTTGTCAATTTGGGTAAGCTAGGGTGGAATCCTGACAGGGTGATTCTTTATTTGTCATGCAGTTTGAAGGTGCAGTGGGAATCTGCAACTTGTGCCTGGACAGTGACTGGCCTGGCTAAAACAGTACGTCATGATACATGGCTCAATTTCACAGCAAACTCTGTGGAGTATTTTGTTTCCTGGGCGGGAAAGAATAAAAAAGGTGGAAATGAAGGGCACAGTTTATTTTTCAAAGCCTATCTAAGATATTCCATTTTTCCCAATTCCTATGTAGCCTTTATATTGTAAACTTATTTTCCTGTCAGTTTCTAAATTTCAGTTATCTACAGAATATAAAATTCACTCTCTGCTTGAAATCAAATCAGTAATGTGGGAAATGGAGAAACTAACATCCCAGGAACAGGGAAACATACTCTATGTGTTGCTACAGTTATATTTTGACTTGTATTGGGCAAATCACGTTACAATAATTGTGACATGTATGGATGGATTTAAAATTGTGCATTAGGCTGTGCTAAATCATGTGAAAAGTGTTTGAATGAAAACATTAATTACATCGCATAGGTAAACATCAAAGAGACTAGACAAATCATGCTTTTGTTTTGCTTAATACTAGAGATATCAGAGCCACTTGACTATAAATTCTCTAGGGCTCCTTTGTTTTGCTGTATTCCATCTGTTGTACAACTTCATGAGCATTTAGGTTGTTACTCTGTGGTTTACAAATAATGACAATGTCAAAGTGATTTTTCCCCAAGTAAATTTCCCTAAATTTCCCCCTTCTTCTACTGTTTTTAGGCTTTAAGCTTTCTTTTTGAAGCTCTTGAGGTGTAAGGTTAGGTTGTGTACCTGAGACCTTTCTTCCTTCTTTAGGAAGGTCTGGATTGCTATATACTTCCCTCCGCTGACCGCCCTTGCTACATCCCAGAGGTTGTGGGCTGTCCTGTTTTAATTTTCATTGGCTTCCATGTACTTTTTAATTTCCTCTTTAATTTCTTGGTTAACCCATTCATTTTTTAGTAGGACGTCCTTTAATCTCCAGGAATTCATGGTCTTTCCAAATTTTTTTTCTTGGGTCTGAAAGACCACCATAGTGTTGTGGTCCGAAAATATACAAGGTATGATCTCAATACTTTTGTACTTGTTGAGGGCTGATTTGTGACCCAATATGTGAGCTATTCTGTAGACTGTTCCATATGCACCAAAGAAGATTATGTATTCTACTGCTTTAGGATGAAATGTTCTGAATATATCTGTTAAGTCCATCTGGTCCAGGGTGTCATTCAAAGCCATTATTTCCTTGTAGATTTTTCTACTTAGATTGGATCTGTCCGTTGGTGTGAGTCAGGTGTTGAAGTCCCCTACATTTATGATGTTATTATCAATGAGTTGCTTTATATTTGTCATTAATTCATTTATATATTTGGGTGCTTTCCCGTTGGGAGCATAAATATGTACAGTTGTTAGATATTGCTGGATAGACCCCTTAATTATGATATAATGCCCTTCTTCATCTCTTGTTACAGTCTTTATTTTAAAATCTAGTTTGTCTGATATAAATATGGCTACTCCAGCTTTCTTTTGATGACTTTTACCATGATAAATGGTTCTCCATCTCCTAACTTTCAATCTTCAGGTGTCTTTATGTCTAAAATGTGTCTCTTGTAAGCAGCATATGGGTGAGTTTGCTTTCTTATCCATTCTGATACCCTGTGTCTTTTGATTGGAGCATTTAGTGCCATTGAATTGCCTGTAGAGTTGGTGTTTCTGGTGATGTTCTCTGGTCCTTTCTAGTCTCTTGCTTTTGGTCTTTTTTGTTTTCTTTTGTCTTTTCTCCACTCAAAGAGCCCCCCCTAAATTTTTTTGCAGGGCTGGTTTAGTGGTTATGAACTCCTTTAGTTTTTGTTTGTCTGATATCTCTCCTTCTATTTTGAATGACAGCCTTGCTGGATAAAGAATTCTTGGCTGCATATTTTTCTGATTCAGCATATTGAATATATCCTACAACTCCTTTCTGGCCTGCCAATTTTCTGTGGATAGGTCAGCTGCAAACATGATCTGTCTTCCCTTATACATTAAGAACTTTTTTTCCTTTACTGCTTTCATAATCCTTTCCTTATCTGTATATTTTGTGAATTTGACTATCATATGCTTTGTTAATGGTCAGTTTTTATTGAATCTTATGGGAGCTCTTTGTGCTTCTTAGATTTTGATGTCTTTGTCCTTCCCCAGATTAGGAAAGTTTTGTGCTCTAATTTGCTCATATAAACCTTCTGCCCCTTTTTCTCTTTCTTCATCTTCTTGGGATTCTTATGATTCAGATGTTATTCCTTTTTAATAGGTCACTTGAGTTCTCTAAGTCTTGTATCATACTCCTTTGCCGATGTTTCTCTCTTTTTTTTCTGCTTCATTATTCTCCATAGTTTTATCTTCTATATCACTGATTCACTGCCCTGTTTCATCCATCCTTGCCATCGTGGCATCCTTTCAAGATTGCATCTTGGTTATAGCATTTTTAATTTTGTCCTGACTAGATTTACTTCTTTTATTTCCACAGAAAGGGATTCTATACTTTTTTCAAGTCCAGCTAGTATTCTTATTATCATGGTTCTAATCTCTAGTTCCGACATTCTGCTTATATCTGTGTTGATTAAACCTCTGTCAGTTTCTTTCCATTCTTTATGTTGGAGTGAATTCCTTCATTTTGTAATTTGGGAGGAAGAAAAAAATTAATAAAATAAGAAATAGAAAATGAAAACAAAACAAAAATTTAAATAAAGGAAGCTAGCTCGTAGGTGTGTTTTGGTCTGCTTGTTGAAAGAAACTTGATATTATAGATTTTAAAAAAAGGGATAGAAAAAAATAAAAGAAAGAATTTTAAAAAATGAAAAAACTTATAAAATAAAATAAAATGAAACAAAGAAAATGAAATAGAATAAAAAATTTTAAAAATAAAGTAAAAAAAAATATTTTTTTTCCTTCTGTATCCAAGAAAGTGGAAAAAAAAAACAATTTAAGTGAAAACAGAAGCAAAGAAAAGGAACAAATAAGTGAAGCAACAAACAGAATGAAATCCAAATGAGGTTACATCCAGTTTCCCCTAGGACTGAAACTATGAAGCCTTCTATAGTCAGTATACTAAGCAGATGAAGTAACTTGTGCTGGTCTTCTAGGGGATGTGCTTAGTGGGTGCAGTTGGACGTGGTTTGGTGTAGTGGTTCCATTCTCCACTAGGTGGTGGTGCTTAGCTTAGTTTACTGGTTCAGTGTGGCCTGCATGCACAAGTGTGGGAGAGGTGGGAATGGTTTCACCCAGCTCCCTAATCTCTGGCACAGGAAGTTGGTGGTCTCACGACCAAGGATCAAGTACCCCTCCTTTTTCTCAGGCCTCTGTCCACTCCTTGACTCTACCCTGTCCATTCCCAAGCTATCTGCCTGCCAGGTGGCACCTCCCTCCTGAGTTTTATCTCAGATGGGGTTGTGTTTCAGAACTTCACACTTCAGAGTCCCCCATGACTTGGAACCATGCCAATTCTCTAGGGGAGAGTCTTGCTGAGCAATGACCAGGTGCTGGCTTGCTCTAGAAAACATCCCTGCGATTGTGCAGTGGTAGAGGTTCAGAGTTTATGGAAAATAACACCACACAGCTGGTGCCAGTTTTTGCCACACTCTGTCATCTTTGTCCCAAAACCAGCAAACATGGCTGTTCCCTGGATCGATTGGGACCTTTGCCTGTGGAGAAGCCATATGAACTCTACCAAATGCACTCCGAGCAGAGGAACTGCCTCTCTCCATGTGGCACAGGGATCCCTCAGACCCCGCTGCCTGTTCCTGGGGATTCGCCCTGTTTCCTCACCAGAGCACCACCAGACACTAAGCTCTGAAACTTCAGACTCTGAGCTCCCCTGTTTATAGAATCCTGGTGATATTGAAACACTCTCCTTTCTTCCTGTCAATGGTTGGGAGAACAGATTTCTTGTTCAGTACTCTGAGTGTTTTCACTCTTTCTCTTTCCAGCTACTTTCGGTTGAGTGCTTTTTTTTTTTTTCATCATCCTGATGGGCTGCATTTTTCCCCTTTGTCTTTCTCTGTCCTCGCTCCACATAAACAGCTCCCTACCTTCCATGGCTTTTCTCTCCCCCAGTTCATCTCTCTGCACCACGTACCTGCTGAGTTCTGTGGCTCAAGTTATGCAGATTGTTGTGTTAATCCTCAGATCACTTTCCGACGTATTTGTAATGGTTTGGTGCTGATCTGTCTGCATTTCAGGGACAAGACAAATTCAGGGTTTCCATGCTGCTTTGCCATCTTCTACAAGTCCTTTTAAAACAATATTGATGCCACTTTCCATTAAATGTTGCATTTTTTATAATTTTCTTTTAAAAACTGCTAAATGATACACTTGTGTACTTTCTTTTAATTTTTTTTAATGTTTATTTATTTTTGAGAGAGAGATAGAGAGCAGGTGGGAGAGGGGCAGAGAGACAGAGACCTAGAATGCAAAGCAAGTTTCAGGCTCTGAGCTGTCAGCACAGAGACCAGCATGACACTTGAACTCACAAACTATGAGATCATGACCTGAGCCGAAGTTGGATGCTTAACCAAGTGAGCCAGCCTGTCGCCCCTATGCTAGTGTACTTCTTAATGTGGAGAGCAAATAATTCATAACATCATGATATGCATGTATTTGTATCTGTGTGTGTATGTGTGTGTGTGTGTGTAAAAAATTGTGATATCACTGAATTACACAAATAAAAGTGAAAATATAATTAATATTGTTTAAAATAAACATCCTCAATTTCCTTCAATTCATGGAAAGATTGCTATAAGAAATTCTTTAAAAAAGTAGTGGGGAGGGATTGTAGTCTTTTATAAGGGCTCGGAGATTTATTATTTTGATTTTGTTTTTATTTTTTGTATTTATTTTACCTCTTTGTGAAAGGAAATACAATTAATATGGATAATAAGTTGAAACATAAAACACTCTAAATTTCTGTCAGCTCAAGTGTTTACACTTTTCTGTTTATTAATCTCTCCTCTCATAAAAGCAAATAAACTATCTTTACCAAACAACAAAAGCTATAGAGTACAGAAATGGTACTCAGTCTTTTATTTTTATATTCAATACAACCATATCCAAGGGACCTGTATTTTTGTACCTGCTTAATATCACATGTATGAATGGTGAATATAAATGCTGCTGACAAATAGTTTCCAAAGTTAAGTATATCTTGTGTGTTTTTCTTTGTTTGATTGAGGGTTTTTCAGTTTACTAAGACAAAAATTGCTTCCAGCACTTGAAATGTGATCGCATTGTTTAGATATGGATCCTCAAGTGTCCTGAATCACAGATATGTATCTTAAATGTCAGTGGGGACTGTCTGTGGTTAATCCATCCTTTTTTAGACAAACATGCCCTTGGCAGTTCTTCTCAGGATTCAATGATGCTGTTTAATTGACAATTTAAAATTTGCAACATGTAATGTCTCTCCTTCTAATCCCCAAACCATATTTATGTTTCTTGTAAGTCATAAGCAGGCCAAGGACACTGAGGTCTTTAAGTTTCAAGAGCCTGTGGGATCTGGAATGTATATCAGCCTGTACATATGTAACCTGCTGAGAAATAGCAGTGGTGCAGAAAAATATGGTTTTATTTCTTGATCAGTATAAGTTAAATAGTTCTTTATTTCCTCCCTTTCATTATGTATTTCTAGCTCAATGCTGTGAAACCCACTGACAGTAAATCCCTGGAAACTAGGGTGTGAGAGAAGAATTTGTTTACTTATAGGGAAATTGCAATTACCTCCTACAGTTTTTTGGGATACAATTTGCAGACCACTTGTGTTAAGTTTTTTGTTTTTTGTTTGTTTGTTTGTTTGTTTGTTTTAACCAAGGACAGCTTTTCTTATTTGTTTGTGATGGAGTTTAGCCATTTTTCTTAATATGAGTGGGTGGGAATTTTTTACTAGAGGAGGTTGTTGTTACTTTAGTAAATAAAAATATATATGTAACAGTAACTATAGTATCTTAGATTGCTAAGACCTAACAAGATAAAATGAAAGAAAAGACAGTTCATAACCCTTTCATGGTAACATTGGAATTAAAGGTTTAATTTTTTTGGTTTTATTTCTCTATAGGAATTGTGTAAAAAGAGATGGATATACTTCTTGAATTTTATGGCCCATTTTCGTTTCTGTCCAAAACTTAGAAAAAGAAAGCTCAAACAAATAATAGCAAGAAAAATTGATATCTTAAGGAAGCTTTCATTATCTAAAAATTTAGAAGAAAATAAGAAAGTAGTAGTGGTGCTTGGATTGAGCATCTGATTCTTGGTTTGGGCTCAGGTCATGATCTCATGGTTCTTGAGTTTAAGCCTCACAATGGGCTCTGCATGGATGGTGCAGAGCCTTTCTGGGATTCTCTCTTTCTCTCTTTCTGTCTTCCCCTCCCTCACTCATGTGTGCAATCTCTCTCTCTCTCTCTCTCTCTCTCTCAGAATAAATAAAGTTAAAAAAATAAGCAACTGAGTGTTTAAAGTTATTTCTGATGTAATTTGTAAGCATTATGATTTGTAGATCATACAGTGTTGTAGAAGTAGAAAACACTCTAGTGTAATAGATTAAGCAAAGGAATATATGATAAGAGTCATGGGTTATAGTCTGAGAACCTTATGAAATTTTAAGAATTTTAAGAATATTTACATACTATAATTAAAACAACTCCAATGATCTCTCTTTTAATCTGAAGAATGGAGATAGAGTAAGGAAGGAGACATGCTTTAACAGCTTGGAAAGTTTTTGTGAGGAGGGGGTGAAATATTTGATTAGAAAAAAATTAAGTTAAAATCAGAGTCACAGCTCATATCTGGCACAGTGGAGCAACAGGTATTAGATAAGATCTTTCAGAGTTTAACAAAAAACTGTAAAAGAAGACAAAATATGTGTGGCAACTCATTGTAAGCATTGGACAAGAGAGGCGGCATAGGACTTTAATCCTCTATGGAAGGGGAAGCATGTGAGATCAGCCCAGAGTTTACCTTCTTGACTGTCACACAGGGAGATGAAGCCTGACAGAGTGTGATGGTCTCTACAATTAGGAGGCATAGAGACCATTTTTATGATACAAAGTGGTTGGAATTCATGGGCAAGATTCTGAAGAGAAAGAAGTCGCCAGAAGGAATTTGATTAGTTAGACATTTGTCAAGGGCTCAGCCTTGAGTCCTGATTGATTTCTGGATGTACACTCACGGGTGAGAGTGCAAGGTTGAGAAGAGAATAGGTGCTACTGGTATAAAAAATGAATCAAGATTCCTAAAGTACAGTACTGCTGAAAGACACTGGAATTTTATAGTCCACCCAGAATAGGGAGACCTTCTGAACAATGAGGTATTCAGTTGAGATCACATCTTAAAAATGAAACACATGCCCTAGAAAAAGGACATATTGTAGAACTAAGCAAAAACTATATCATATTTTCCCTAACATAATAATAATAACAATAATAATAAAAGATTAACAGAATGAAGAAAATGTACCAGTAATTCAAATGCCTGCCAGAGTCTAAGTCAGCACTTTTCAGAGAAATATAACAGAAGCTAAATTCTCTGGGATGTATCATTAACAATGTCCAGCATGCAATCAAAATGTACTTAATATGTGAAAAAATGGAAAAATACTACCCTTAGATAAGGAAAAAGACAATAAAAACTAATCCTGCAATTACGTAGAAGTTAGAATAAATAGACACCTGTTATAAATATGCTCAAGAAAATAAGGAAAAGTACACATAGTGAGTGGTCTGATGGGAAATCTCATTACAGATATAGAAATTTTAAATAAGAAACAAATGGAAACATGAACTACATGCTTATGAAAATGAGATTAAACTTACACAGAAAAAAATTGTAGGGCACCTGGCTGGCTCAGTCGATTAAGCATCCTGCTCTTGAGTTTGACTCTGGTCATGATCTCATGCATGTGGGATTGAGCCCTGAGGCAACCTCCATGCTCAGCGTGGAGCCTGCTTTGGATTCTTTCTCTCTCTCCATCTCTCTGCCCCTCCCCCACTACAGTGCACTCAAATTATGTGTGTATTTCACACATAGCTATGTGAAGTGTTTCAAATTATTAAGTCTAAAAAAGTAGAAATAGGAGGGTTTCCTGGGTGGCTCAGTGAATTGAGAATCTGACTTTGGCTCAGGTCATAACCTCATGGTTCATGAGTTCAAGCCCTGCATCAGACTTGCCGTTGTCAGCATGGAGCCTACTTTGGATCCTCTGTCCCCCTCTCTTTCTGCCCCTCCCTGATCATGCTTTCTCTCTCAAAATAAATAAACATTAAAAAAAATAGAAATAGAATACTGATATTGTTTGAAGTTAAGCAGCTTGAGGGATGCCATTTTAGGGAGAACTACTTTACATTTTGTTGTGGTGTATTTTAATAGTTTTCACTTCTTCTCTGAAATAGAAAATGCAGATTCTAATCGTGAGGTAACGAGATTACAGATTCTTCTGTATTCTGTAATCTGGTGGGACTGTAGCCAGACTCTTCTACTAGAAGTAAGAATTACTAAATATTCACGATAATTATATTGTGATATTTTAGATAGTTTCCATTATATATGAGAGAAGCTCTTTTAAGAAATTTTTACCTGGGGGTGCCTGGGTGGTTAAGTCAATTAAGCATCCAACTCTTGAATTTGGTTGAGGTCATGATCCCAGGGTCATGGGATCAAGCCCTATGTCAGGCTCCTCACTAAGCATAGAGCCTGCTTAAGATTCTCTCCCTTTTGTCTCTCTCTGTCCACCCCCCCCAATCCACTTGCCTGTGTGCACACACACACACCTTCTCTCTGTCAAATAAAAAAAAGACATTTTTACCTGTAGAATATGAGGTAAAAATATGTTTTATTACTAATATTATCAGTTTTAGCACAATAATCAGCTATAGCAAGACCTTAGTATAATATTGGATCAAAATACATAAAAAGTATTTACTTCTAGTCATTCCATTTATTATGTTCACTACAAAGGAAATGGAAATGTGTATGTGTGATGGTTAATTTTTATGTGTCAACTCAGCTGGGCCATGAAACCTAGATATTTAGTGAAACATTATTCAGGATGTTTCTGTGAGGGTGTTTTTGGATTAGATTTACATTTCAATCTTTAGACTTTGAATAAAGCAGATTACTCTCCATAAGGTGGATGAACCTCAATCCATCAATTGAAGGTCTTAGGACAATAGAAGTCTGACCTCTCCCAAGCCAGAAGGGATTTCATCAAACTACCTTTGCCCCTCATCCACAACATTGGCTCTTCCTGATTCACCAGCTGACTGCTTTTGTACTCAAACTGCAACTCTTTGCTGAGTCTCCAGTCTGCCACTTGCCCCCATTAGAGTTTGAACTCACCAAGCCACCCATGATCACATGAGATGACTCCTAAAAGTAAATCTCTTTGTGTATGTGTATCTGTATACACATAGATATATATGTATACACATACACATACACATACACACACACACACACACACACACACACACACACTTATACACCCACATATACATTCTCTCATTTGTGTTTTTCTGGAGAACTCTGACTAATAAAATGTGTAATTATGAAATTCAATAAGATAATATCTGCATTGAAGGAATTTACATAAACATAATTTAACTCAAGTAGAGTTTAAATCATAAGTAATAAAATTAAGAAAATTGACATATACTTATGTGAATGGAAGATAAAAGTAAAAAGCTGCAATATATTTTTACTTCTGATATCCCATTTAAAAGTAATTTAGATATAAGGGGTGCCTGGGTGGCTCAGTCAGTTGAGCGTCCAACTTCAGCTCAGGTCATGATCTCGCGGTCTGTGAGTTTGAGCCCTGCATCGGACTTTGTGCTGACAACTCAGAGCCTGGAGCCTGCTTCAGATTCTGTGTCTCCCTCTCTCTCTGCACCCCCGCCACCCCTTGCTCATGCTCTGTCTCTGTCTCTCTGTCAAAAATAAACATTAAATTAAAAAAAAATAAAAATAATTTAGATATCAAGTGTAATTTAGCAAAGTTACTTATATATGAATTATATAATAAAAGTTTGTACTTTAAAGAAGTGTGTATTACTTTCTTTTCTCTACTTGTTAGGTACTTTATGGATTTATACCTTGTGTTTTCTAATGTCTGGCATCACAATTACATATTAGAAAATAAATATTCTTTAACATTGGTCTAATATCTTACAGAGAGATGTTGAAATTGTGAAATTGTGAATAGATATAAGAATTGTCTTTCATTTAACATTTTACCTTATGGGCTTGATAGAACCTATTGATTTGACAGAAAAAAAGCCTTCTACATAATTGGATAGATATCATTTTAGCACTTTTACATAGATCATTTATCCTACTGTGTATCAGAATAACTCTTCTGTAGAAACTAAAATGAATAAACATCAGTTTGTCTTTTTTTAAGAAAAACTATGCCTTCAAATCATGTTTTCATGAATATATTTATTCATGGAATGTTAATAACTCGTTCTACAAGACTTCAATTTCTATGAATACATTTGCTTAGATGGTCTGATTTTTATATATAGCAAAAATAATCATTTCCTAATAATTATAGCCTGTGTGAATAATATAAAAATACAAGGAAACATGTATAGTTTAGAAATATAGTTTGAAAAATGGAATGAACTGCTAAAATGTGAAGGGAAATTTATTCAGTTAAATCCAATGGTAACACATCCTTCAAGTAACATAAAAGCTTGAAAAGTATCTCAAAACAGTAGCAGATTTTTCTACCCAAAGCAAAGAAAAGGCTAGATTTGTGTTTAAGTAACTTGAAATAAAGACTATGTTGAGTAAAATGGTTTGTGCACATCTGAGAATTTGGAGAGTTCTCAAGAGCACAGGAATGATTCTTCAAAGGTTTTGTTATTTGGAATGTTTGGAATTTTTTTAACAATAATGCAGGCATTTTAACACTTTGAAATGCTGTACTTTGTTATAGATTCCCAACTTTTGGAGAAAGATGTGAGGATGATTTACATAATCCTTCTGATTCATATTGTATCCAAATTTATCACATATCTCATTTTGATCACTTTAGATTCAAACACCTATTGTATTTCAAACTGAGGTTGTTTTTATTTTATTTTTTTAAATACTTCATGCCTTGATATCCCTTAATATTCTAATAATTTAAATATTACTACCAATAACAATAAGTTATCAAGTCCATTTTACATGATCCCCACTAAATGCTTTGCATACAGTATTTATTTAATACTTACACCCATGAGGTAGTTACTGTAACCATCTATATATTGACATTGTATATCTTCTATATAAGATTAGGTTATTTGACTTGCCTAATAACACTGCAAATAGAAGAATATAGTCAATGTGTTTATAGAAGCCCATCACTTTCTCAAAATGTAAACATTTTTAAATTAAAAATAAAAAGCTGCCTAACTGTATTTATTATATATATCACCTGTGTTTTCTGTTTTCTTTCTAGACTATTATCATTATCACATTACTGAACAGAAGCCACCAGCCTAATTTGGAAGTGGTGTAAAAACCAACTGCTACCTTTATAGTTTTTTTTCATTTTCCATATAATTTTTGTAGATATCTTAAATTCATCATAGATATTTACGAGTCAGAAATTTAACACAATTCCTTATTGCAGACAGTTACATCAGAAAGACACATTGGTGAAAGATTGGAAGGGTGGTGTGCACAGTGTGAAAATCAAATGTAAAGCTTTTAAATTGAAGACATCTTAGTTTGTAGAAATAGCAATCTTACCTGGCAGGAGAGATACTGATGGTATGTTATATTTAGGGTTCTCCAAAACAGAACATAGGCTTATTTTATCTAGAGAATAGGCAATTTTTTTCTTTAACTTTCCTGAATATATTTACTTAATTCCACATACAGTCTATTGCCAAGAGTGTCTGTTGTATACATATTTTACAGGACTAAAAATATTATTTTTGATGGCAGAACACAACACAATGACACTCATACAGATGAAAGACAAAATTTATTATTCTTATAGATCCAAAACAGAGAAGTCTGTAAGACAAGGACGTACTTTGGGGACTGAGGATTGTTCCTAGTTGTGTGATATTTTACTCCCAGACAGTGAAGGCTAGTGTATAGTGGCTTTGGAATGTGTGAGAGCCACATAAGGGAAATAGTAGGTGTAAACACAATCAGCTATTCAAGAAATGTAACCAGAAGCTCAAAGCATTACCTCAAAATGGGATAAAGGCAGTGTTGAAAAAAAAGAAAATAACAACAAAAATTATATTGCAGTTAACCCCTTGATGTCTTGAGATTAGTTTTGAGCTTATTTGGTGTGTTTGAGTAGGCCAAATAGTAGAGAAATTTAGAGAATATGACATCATAAATTGGCCCAAACGGTGTAGAAAACATTTTAGTGTGAGAGTAAATGGAGGAAGACAAATGGAAGTATAAGAAGTATTTTAGGCCATCCCATAACTAATTTCCCCATGATATGGCATTAGCCAAAAAACAAAAAACAAACAAACAAAGAAAAACCAGGTCAAAAATTTCAGAGTTTCCAATAATATCTTGGTAGATTTGTAAAATGTATTAAAAGTATGATATATATATATATATATATATATATATATATATATATATACATATATATATATATACACACACACACACACACACACACACTATTACAGTAATATTTTGGTGTGTTCCTTGAGTCAGAGTGGCAGGCTTATGTTGTTGGAAGATATGAACTGATAGTTTACTAAGGTAAATCTGTGGTATTTGTTTGTAACCAAGGGGAAGAAGTGGTTGTGGTGGGCATGGTCTGAAATGCTGGGTAAAGGTCATGGTGGAAACTGGGGTTGGGAATAAGAGAAGGTGCTGAAGAGTGGGAGTCTTCTTGTCAGAGCATCAAGGGATGACTGATGTGAAACAGGTCCCCCTCAGAAAAACACTAATCTACATTAATTTTCTTAAAAAAAAATTTCAATGTTTATTTTGAAAGAGAGAAAGAGAAAGAGAGAGAGAGTGGGGGAGGGGCAGAGAGAAAGAGGGAGACACAGAATCCAAAACAGGCTCCAAAAGCAAGCTGTCAGCACAGAGCCAGATGCGGGACTTGAACTTATAAACTGTGAGATCATGACCTGAGCCAAAGTCAGGTGCACCACGAAGTAACCCAGGAACCCCTCCATTAATTTTTTGAATAGCATAGATAATACTAACCTGTATCTGATTTCCTTTCAGGCACAGGAGTGTAGGTGTATACATTTTGGCTGAGAATAAGTATGAGAGAGTCGGGCTAAATAAATAGTGAATTCATCATTTGTAAGGAATCTCTATGTATCAAAAGAAGAAAAACAATAAATATACCAAGTCCAATTTGTCAATGTCTCAGGAGGCATAGTCTGTAGACATTGCTAGGTCAATGATGTCAGTGTCTGAGACAAAGGTGTTTCTGGTGCAAGTGAAAAAAAAATCATCTCCAATAGGGAGGTCTTTGGCTGGGACAATGTCCTATGAAATGAAGTTATCTCCTTGGTGATGAAAACATGAATTCTGGGCCCAGTGCATTGTCATCTGGGATATGGGAATAGAATATCCTTCTCTACTGAATTTTTTCTTTGATGTTGGTCATATTTTTGTGTCTCCATGGAATTATAAGACTGAGCCAGTTGTGGAATTTTAAGGCAGCTTTGGATCTGGGAGCTTGACTTGCAAATATCTTTTAAGTCAAGGGACTTTGTGGGTACCCAACTATCAAAGATGATGCCAGCATCTTTGATACTGCCATAATTAGAGCAAATCACTGGAACCTAACACAATTAAATTAACACTCTTATTGAGGGTGGCCAAACTAAGATCTCAGCAGTCTCAGGTTTTGCCCAGTTGGATGATGAGAGGGATTCTGCTGACAATAAACTTTAATCGTATGGCTCAATTCGGGTGCATATTTTTGATAGAATGTCAGGTTTTCAGTTAAAGTATCTTTGGCTGAAGTTGGAGCTTTAGCATTAGCCTATAGGCATGCCCTCCAATTTAGTCAGTGACAGTAAACTCTATGTTTCAGTCATTGATTTGATTGGTGGCAGGCAAGCCAGGTTTTAATGTTATGTAAGCTTCAGCATTTGCTGTGTTTGGTTGAAACAACAGCTTATTTGAGGGTTTAGGCCTCTGGATCACATATCAGTGAGAGTACCCAGACCAATAATAAGACCAGCAGTCAACATAATGGTGTGCAGCTGCACTTGACAGGCTTTTGTTGACTTTCCTGATATTGATTTTTCTCTAGCATGTATTTTTACCAAGGAGGGGTTGTTTGGCTTCATAATTATAAGATATGGTGTGGATTCCATTATTATCTCCAAATTTTATTTTTATTTACAAGCAGCGTGTTTTGTTGCTGTTTATCTCCCTTCTTGGTAGTCTACTCTATTTGTGGGAATGGCCTGGGAACATTTTAAAACCTAAATATTACAGAAGATTTTTTGAGTAGTAGAAATTTAGTCTTAAATGGACCTCCTACAAGATGGTGTTATGAATCTGTCAAATTAATACTTATTTAGTGAAGTACAGGGTGCCAGATGGTGACCCACTATTTAACAGCATACAATAAGAAGAGTTGAAATAGAAAAGTTTATTACTCATATTTCCTAGAAGAAATACCAGACATGCCTCAAAGGGCCACATAGGGAGATCAAGGCAGAGTACAGAAAGATATGCGATAGTACCTGGAGCACATGGCTTTATTAGGATCAATGGGTAAAGTGCTTTGGGGTTCCCAGGCAAAGGCTTGATTGACCAATTCAAACCAAAGAGCAGGATTTGAGAAACTCACGAGAGTCTTTCATAAGGAACACGTAAGGTGAAGGCATTCGGAAGCAGTGGAGACTGTTGACCACAGCGGCTATTGACGAAGTTATTTCAGGAACTTTTATTTGCTTGCGACTCTATGGGCTGCTCTCTAGGTCATACACTTGGATGAGGGGGTTGGTGTCAGTTTAAGGTCACTGACACATTTTGTTAGCTACTTGGCCAAACAAAATGGATGCCAAGGCACCAATACAAGGAGCATAGCTTAGCTAAACCTTTGATAGATGTGCAGGTGCCTGGCCCATCAGGAACAGACAGCTATGAGATGATCTATGGTTAATAGATACTAAAAGAGTATGTGCCCTCCATCTGGCTTCCAGTCCTTCTGAGATAGAGGCAGAATCAAAAACCCATAAAGACGGGGGTATAGAGTATTAAAGAACCTCATAAATAATGAATCTTTATATACACAGAGGCAAGAGTATCCCTCTTTAAATATAGAAAAGGATGATGGGAAGATTTTGCTAAAGTTGATGTGAAGTGTGAGTTGGCCAAGAGGGTTTGAATTAAGAATGATTAAGGCCTGGGGAAAGATAGAGACCCATTTATCAATGCATTTGTTATTGTGGAACTTAAATAGGAGTTCTGTGAGGAGCCCATTAGGGCTTTCAATTAAACCAGCTCCCTGGAACCTATCAGAGAAATGAAAGTTTCATAGAATATCTTTTTCAAAAACCTGGCATTGTGTATTCTGAGAAGTGAAATGGTGGGTTGACAACTACTAGTAATGTCTAGTAATTCATAGGGCATAAGCAGTATTCTAATGAGACCTTGTCTTGTGGCCTTAGTCTTTGCACAGACATGGGTGACCTTGATTTATATTTTGGATATTGTGAGGCAAGAGATTCCCAGAGTTCTCCACCATGAATGGAACAACTCTTTGGCTATAGCTCACAAGGTACAGATGAGACAATTTACTGACCAGGGCAATATTTTTTTTTGTTTTTGTTTTTTAATGTTCATTTATTTTATAGAGAGAAAGAGCACAAGTTGGGAAGGAGGAGAGAGAGAGAGGGAGACACAGAATCCGAAGCAAGCTCCAGGCTCTGAGCTGTCAGCACAGAGCCTGATGTGGGGCTCAAACTCACAAACCGTGAGGTCATGACCTGAGCCAAAGTTGGATGCTTAACTGACTGAGTCATCCAGGCACCCCAGTGACCAGGAAAATGTTAAGATGACTACCTGAAGTTTGGCCAATTACGTTGACCTTTGGGTTTCCATCTTTTGTCAGAGTCATCCTGATGAACAGATAGAAAGCCACAAAATTCCATTGAGCCTCTTGTGACTTAGGATAGCTGCAGTGCCACTCACACACTCTGTTGAACTACATTGCTAGTCACTCAGTTAATCCCAAGGGATTTTCCAGGTTGTCAAGGGGTTTGAGGGAAGGGTGACCTCCTCTAGTGTAGCATCTGGGTGCATGAAATTTGCTGATGATAGCAGCAATATATGTAACAGCCAAGAAGGCAGGCAGGCCATTAGTTCCACCTGAGCAGCACCAACAAGGAGAGCAGGGTGCCATTTCTCTACTGTTGGGCAGCCTAACCAATGCTTTCCTCCAACTCCAAACACACAGACACACTAGAGCCCTGCCCTTGAATAACCATAAAGAAACACCAATACCAAAGAAATGGTATCCCTTAGGATAGGTCCCTCTTAAATGCAGTCTTGATCTGAAACACACCTGAATGCTTAACCTGAGAAGATGTGGCTCAAGTGGCCTGTCACTTCTGTCACTCTAAGTTAGGCTTCGTCTGTGCTAATATCTAGCCCAAGAAGTTTAGACAATTAACACTATTCATTTTGAGTATTCCCATGGCCAAGATATTTGAATAAGGAGAGTCATGACACCTACCTGCAGGCACAGTGGCAAGCAACAAGGCTTTAGCTAAGCTCACACTGCTCATGTGGTAGCTTGGAACCAATTAATGAAATAAGAACAGTCCCTTATGAAGCTATCCAAGAGTTAGTAGTCAAGGTCATGCCATCCTGTTCTCACAGTGTCTGTTGTTTTAAGATTTAAAGATTCTTTTGGTGGTGGAACACAATGAAGTGAATGAGACTCATGAATCAAAGGCAAAACTCTTACTTATAACTCCAAATGAGACAAGACTGCCAAGCAAACCCAAACAAGAGGTTGTACCTAGGACAGGGTAACAGCAAGCTGGAGCTGCAGGTGGTGGCTTATGTATGGCAAGGGGAATGAGCTTAGCTAAGTTTCTCAACATCCCTGTGAATTGGCTAACTTTTATAATTTCTCTTGGCCTTTGGGGCATAGAGGCTGACCCTAGTTGTCTGGACCTAGTTCACCTGACCTGAGGGTGATTACAGCTTGTGCATAGTGCCACAAGAGTGCAGAAGCCACATTTAAGGTTGGGTGTGGATTTAACTTTCAAGAAGGAAAGCCAACCAAATTCTGGTCTCAAAACTTGGTTAAGACAGCATTAAAACAAATAAACAACAAAACACTATATTATATTAATTATTTGATAATGTTTTAAAGAAATGATTATCAAATACCATATGATTTCACTCATATGTGGAATTTAAGAAACAAAACAGATGAACATAGGGGAAGGGAAAAAAAGAGGAAGACAATGCATAAGAGACTCTTAACTATAGAGAAAAAATGGAAGGTTGATGGTGGGGAGGCGGGCAGGGGATGGTCTAAATGGGTGATGGGTATTAGGACAGTACTTGTGATGAGCACTGGGTGTTATATGTAAGTGATGAATCACTAAATTCTACTCCTAAAACCGATATTACACTATATGTTAACTAGCTAAAAAATTTAAGAAGAAAAAAGTGACTTTAGGGGCGCCTGGGTGGCTCAGTCGGTTAATCGTCCGACTTCGGCTCAGGTCACGATCTCACAGTCTGTGAGTTCAAGCCCCGCGTCGGGCTCTGGGCTGATGGCTCAGAGCCTGGAGCCTGCTTCTGATTCTGTGTCTCCCTCTCTCTCTCTGCCCCTCCCCCATTCATGCTCTGTCTCTCTCTGTCTCAAAAATAAATAAAAACGTTAAAAAAAAAAGTGACTTTATATTAGGAAAGGCTGTCTGATGAAGCATACTTCAATATAAATGTAATAATAAAGTGCATGATTTGGCAAAAACATAGGTAGGTGAACTTGCTTCTTTGGCCTATTGGATCTTTATAGTCCACATTGCCCTTGTACATGTTTATGCAGTCTGATAAAAAAATGAATTGTCAGTTGACTTTAAATGCAGAATTAATGTACATGAAACTCAGATTAGAGATATTAACAGGTGGGTACCAGATAAAGAAATTGTTTAAGCAGGAAGAGAGTTGAGATCACTTAGCTACATATATTTTTTTTTACAAAAGAAAAAAAGTGTGGCACAGGGAGTTACTAAGGTACTTATACAAAGTCAGAGTTTATAAATGCCACAGTCAAGATTCGAAACTGGCTCTTGGGGTCTCCAGACTTTCTTGATTCATTCTCCATTAACACTATTTTTCAAGCTTTGTGAACCAAGTTTCTTTAATCAAAATTACTTAATTTTAAGCAAATTCTTAATCTCTACAAAATGGATATTGTTCATCGTCATCAAGATGAAGATTTCCTGACATTATTTCTCAGGTTTATGTTAAAGACATTAAAAAGCTTGAGAAGTGTCAAATAATAAAATCATATCATAAAACTGCTGTCTTTGGGACATAGACATAAAATAATCAGAAAACATATGGATTACATTTAACTTTACTGAGGAATGCTCTAAGAAAATGGTAGAACCGTCTTTGGGGGTTTTATAACTTAGCTTTGCAGAGTCAGTTGATCAGTGTTAGCCAATTTCAATCAGATGAATAATGATGATACTTACATATCTTATTCACATCATGTTTTATGCTGTACTCTACCTAACTAAATATATGCTTTGATTTTTTTTTTTTTTTACTTTAAAGATGTTAGGCCATGAATATGTATTTTAAATAGTTTATAAAAGTATTAACTTCTATTCATGCCACTATCAATATCTTCCCTCTTAATATCTTTAATATCAGTAATAATGGAATTTCAACTGCCTCTTTCCTTTTTCTTCTTTCCTGTCCAATTGATCTCTGTGTTACTGATTGCTTTGTAGTTGATCAGCATGAGTTACTACTCCTAAACAATATGATTCCACTCAAAATGATGCCTTTGGGCTACCAATCATAGGCAAAGCACAGCATGAGGGTTGTAATACAAGATTGTGAACTCTACCCATGATCCAAAAAGACGTGATTTTTCTATGTATCTTAGTAATTTTCCACAAAAATTGGCTTCAAAGAATATTCTCATATTTTAAAACTCCAAACATTTTAAATGGAAACTTCTATAAACTTTTCTTAAAGTCTCTTTTGAACTGCCTAAGAGCTGTTGTTGTTATTTAATTAACAAAACAAATGTGAATGTTCCATAGGTTTTCTTTTTCTATATATTTTAGTACAATATCATAGTACAATATTTAGCATAATATTTAGTGCAATATTTAGTATAATAATTTTTTAGTACAATAACTTTTAATATGAGGGAGAGGAATAAGATGACTGTACTGTTTGTTTTCTGGGTTCTTTTAATTGCTTATTTGTTTGATTTTTACCTTAAGAGTAAAGATTCCTAAAATTACTTTCATAAACATTGGAATTCCAAGGACTTTTGTTATTTTTTACTTCTATCTAATTCATTGACAGCTAAAATTTGAATTTGATTATAGCAAAGTGTAAAAATACTCCAACAATGAAGGATGCTGAAGAGACAAGGTAAAGTCAAAGAAATTTTAATCTTTTTAACAGTATTTACTATTTTCTTAAAAACAAAATTAATTGTCTATTTCATGATCTCTGTATGTCAATAGGAAGTCACTGGTTAATTTTTTAAAAATATTGTTTACTCAAACAAATGAAACAGAATAGAGATAAACAGAATAGAGAGAGACATAAACCCACACATATATAGTCAACTGATCTTCCAAAACACCAAAAAGGTGCCAAGAAAATAGAATGGGGAAAGAATAATGTCTTCAATAAATGGTACTGGGAAACTAGATACTCACATGCAAAAGAATTAAATTAAACCCTTATCTTGGACCATCCACAAAAATCAACTAAAAATAGATTAAAGACTATGTTGTGTTAAACACAACATCTGAAATATAAAAGATTTGTATATAAATGCAGGAAAAAGAAAACACAGAAGAAAAGACATTAGTCTTGACATTTATATTTTTAATTTGAAATCAAAACACAGGTAACAAAAGCAAAAATAAATAAGTGGAACTACATCAAACTAACAGCAAAGGAAACAATCAATAGAGTGAAAAGACAAACTACAGAATTGGAGAAAACATTTGTAAACCATATTTCTGATAAAAGGTTACCCAAAATATGTAAGGTACTCCTACAACCCAAGAGCAAATACTACTACTACTGCTACTACTACTGTTACTACTACTAATAATAATAAAGAGGAATTTAACAACCGAGTGCTTCAGGTTTAAAGGTATATATTCTCAGTAGAGTTTTTAGTTTTGAGTTTCCAGGGTTGACAAATCGTATCTGTAATTACTTCGTTAATTCAACACAATTCTTTTTTGTTTGACGGTGTGGTATGCTAATAGAAAGACATGTAAAAGAAGTTTACCGTGAATTTATTTGGTGGGAGCTGGCAGGAAGGGATTATTCTCCTTAAACACAAGGTTAAATCATTGGGCACCTGGGTGACTCAGTCGGTTAAGCGTCCGACTTCTGCTCAGGTCATGATCTTGCAGTTCCTGGGTTTGAGCCCCGCATTGGGCTCTGTGCTGACAGCTCAGACAGAGCCTGGAGCCTGCTTCACATTCTGTCTCCCTCTCTGCCACTCCCCCACTCACACTCTGTATCTCTCTCTCTCTCTCAAAAATAAATGAACATTAAAAAAGAAAAGTACTCTGAAAAAAAAAGCCAAAACACAAGGTTAAAGCATGAATCCTAGAAGAGTGAGTTTCCCTAAATCTGATTTATTAACTTCCAACTGTCTTCTCTTGGCTATACCTGAACAAAGCTCCTAAGGACATGGCTAGTTTAGTACATTTTTATGTGGTTTTGTGAACTACAGCCTTCACCCATTAAATTTTATTTTAATTTTTATAACAATTTTTATTTGTTACTATAATCTTATATGTGTTTATGTATATGTGTATATTTATGAATTATTAAGTATCATATCACCTGTGAAATAGAGTCTTGTGTACTTTTGGCCTGAACTAGAAACAGCTAAGGTAGAATGATATAAAGTATAAAGAACACTAAATTAGAAGTTGAAAAACTGTAGTTCTTTCAGTAGATAGTTTTGGCTGTGTAATATAGGTCTTGGGGAGTTGATGTCCCCTTATATAAGGTGAAGGTACATGGCTAAAGCATTTACAATTTTTTAAAAATTAATATGTTATGAATCCATGAGCCTTCTCTGGTTTCCATGTTTCACTCTGAGCTTAACTGGGAAACTTTATCAAGATTAAATTCTATCTCATCCTTAAATTCTGGTGTTGGGCAATATAGGAGACAGAATGAGATGTCCATATCTTATGGGGTTACAGGGTGGCTCAGTGGGTTAAGTGTCTGACTCTTGATTTTGGCTCAGGTCATGATCTCACGGTTCGTGATACTGAGCACCGCAGTAGGCTCTACACTGACACTCTATACTGACAACGCAAAGCCTGCTTAGGATTCTCTCTTCTTCTCTCTGCCTCTCTCCTCCTCATGTACGCATTCTCTCTCTCTCTGTTTCTCAAAAATAAATAAATAAACATTAAAAAAAAAAAAGATGTCCATATCATAATCCCCAAACATGTGAGTAGGTTTTGTTACAAGGAAAAAATGGAATGAACTTTGTAGATGGAATTAAGATCGCTAATGAGATAACTAATAAAATAGGGAAATTATCCTGGATTATCTGAGAGGCTCCATTCTAATCATATGAGCTCTTAAAAGTAGGAGAGCAAGACAGAAAAGTGGGTTAAGAAGATGAGATTAACAAAAGAAGGAGCCCTTCCAAGCATGAGAAGTACTCAGAGTAGAAACTCTTGGATTAATCTCCACTTAACCCATTTACTTGATTAACCAAAATTTTGCACTCCCTCTTCTCCAACATTTGTATATTTATTTATCAGTAAATAATGAGTTTGGATCCTGAACTCTGTATAATCAAAGACTATGCCTTTGCCCTTATGAAAAAAATAAATACGTTATGGTTTACTGAAATGTTTTAGATTAAAACAAAATTAACCTAGGTTTTCAGTTAAAGGACTGGGATGTAGTATTCTATGATCACACAAGTATATAAATGTAAATGGTGTTAAATGGTACAATGACATACTGGGGTATTCAGAAGGCTGGGCAATCTAGTCTGGGTGATAAAGAAAGTATTCTCTGAAAAAACACTGGTGCAAAGTGTTTAAAGATTATAGAATGTATTAAAAAATTACAATGATGTTATATTATTTGCTTTTATTTCTTTAAAACCACTTACTCCATTTATACCATGTTCAAATACTCTAGTAGGCTGTCAAAATATAAGAATGATTTAGACACAATCCTAACACTCAGGAAATTTATCCTCTCATGAGCCATTTGCCATAGAATAGCAGTAATCAAATTTCTGTCTCTTACCCTCACAATTCTCTTCATTTTATGTTCCTTCTCTTGCATGGAGGAAAATTGCAAATACTTGTTTTATTATCAAAGGATACAATAATTTCCTGAATATTTTATTATTTACAGTTTTCTAGTCTTCTCTGGTGCTCAGAGGGCATTGAACAATTTGGCAAGTTTTTAGCACTGTTTTAGCCAGGTCACTCATCACTGGTATTGTAATGACTGAACAGAAGTAGAGCACTCTCTTTGCAGCTGATTTTTTTCAGGTGTGCTCTTTATAGCAGTCCTAATGGGCAGACAGTTCACTGCATCTCTAGCTGTTGGCATATGGCATCCAGGAGGACAAGGCAGCCCAGACAGCCCATCAGATTAACCATGTAATAGACCCAGAAGCTGCTTTAAAGCTGTAAAACAAAATTGCTTATGGAGTCTGCCAGCACGCCAGATGCTGCTATTGGAAGAAATATCTTCCAGTGCTTAGCATCTGGGTTTCGTGGTTGCCAGAAAAAAAAGGGAAAAAGAATTGGCAATTCACTACTAATCAGATTGCTTTTGCAATATAAATTTTTTTAATATTTTTTAAATGTCAAACGCATTATATTGCGGTAAAGGTTAAAATTGGGTCTCTCTCATGTATGCCACTATTAACCCACATCTTCCATACAATTCTTACGCAGCTGGTTGGTTATTATCTAAACAAATCAGAACACTGAGAACTTGAATTTGAATGTGAATTTTCAGTCTGTTTCCAATATGCTTATTTTATTGATATTTTGCATAATAACATTCCTGCCAACTGAATATAAATTTTATATTTAAACAAGGTAAGAAGTAATGTTTTCATATTTGCATCCACTAGTTTGTTTCCTGACTGCCAATTATATAATTGAATATTATAACAAAAGATAAAACCCCCAAATATCAATCAGCTGTTTTTCACTGGAATTGTTTTTCTAAGCCAGATAAAAAATGGGTTTGATTAATTTCATGTAAAGCCAATTAGATTTAGTCTTTAAGCCCAAACACAAGGTGAGTCATTTCTTGTCAATTATATAATTTATCAACATTCTTTCATTTTGAAGAAAACACTTAATATGTTTAGACTTCTTAAAATTGATATAGTATGTCCAAAAAAATAACTTGTGTTAACTCTCATCATAAATGCTAACATATTTTCCTTGACTCAGATGATTCTTTCTATACTTCTCAAAACAAATTGCTTGAACATAGGTAGTGAATGTGAAAGATCTCCTAAAATTTTCGGTTTTGTATGTTTCAACATTTAGCACCTTAATATACAGGATGCCAAAATGGATTAATTCTCCAATTTTGTCATAATGATTATTATACAATCTTTGTCAGAAAGCTACTAGTTTTAAATACTTGTAAATCCAAACACCTGATCTTAAACTACCATTGCATTCAAAAACCAACTTCAGGACATATGAATATGTTGTTAACTTTTACCCATTACTATACCATAGGGTGACATTAAGTAAACTATGCAAACATAGATTGTTTTGGATATGGAAAATATTCCTTAATTCTTAGACTATAATTATGAAACTCTGTTGTCAATATTCTGGGGTAAATAAGTAACAGGTAGAATTTTATTGAATCTGAGATTTTTTAAATTTAATTTTTCTTAAGTTCCTTAACTGAAACGAATACTTATTGTTCAAAATTTTGGAGACTATGTGACAGTGTGTGTCCAATTTAAAGTGCATACCCTCGGGTGTAAGAACTATAGTAGAACAATCTAAAATATATGTTTTCACATGGGCACAATTTCATATATGTGAATGTGTGTGTGTGTGTGTGTGTGTGTGTGTGTGTGTGTAGATTACTTGTAGTACAAACATAGAAATGATCTAAATGTTTATCAATGGAGTATGGTTAATAAGTTAAATTAATTATGTAATATGGTACCTTTTGTTCTTGATAAAAAGGAAATAAAAGAAGGAAAACAGATTTCTTTGTAATAGCACAAGAAAACCATTTAGTATTGAACAAAAAGAACAATACACACAGATTTTCTAGAGTATAATCTGATTTGTAACTATTAAAAAGCTAAATGTCCATATTTATATACTTATTTGTATGTTTATAACAGTGTCCCTAGGAAAAGCAGTGCAGTAGGGGAAGATGCTGAGAGTCTACAACATTGCACTCAATGTATTTCTGTAATGTGTTATTGTTTACATATATATATATATATATATATATATAGTGTGTATACATATGTATATTTTATATACGTATATTAAGTTTATTGATTTTTGAGAGGGAGTGAGCAGGGGAGGGGCAGAGAGACAGGGAGACCCAGAATCCAAAGCAGGCTCCAGGCTCTGAGCTGCCAACACTGAGTCCAATGTGGGGCTCAAACTCATGAACCGTGAGACCATGACCTGAGCCGAAGTCAGGCGCTTAACTAACTGAGTCACCCAGGCACTCCTATAATGTTTCATTATTTAGATAAGCATACATTTATATACTATTAGTGTAATTATAATAGGTAGTTTTCAAACATTGAACTTTAAAGGCCCATGTACCAATTTCATTTTTTTTCCCATTTACTTATTGATAAAGCATTTCCTGTATATTTTCCATGTCAGTAGCACTATTCTAGAGATGCATAACTATGGCCTGCAGCATCATGAAGTGATGGCGGGTCATTGGTAATAAGAATGAACATTCCCTAAAAAATAATCAAAAAGTGCTACAAAATAAGGTATTAGAACTTCTGGTGCAAAGAGAAAACTATGAACACTGCTTAAATGAATCTCAGAAGAATGGAACTGTGACATTAAGTCTTGTGGATACATAGAAATTATGCCAGGCAGTTAGATGGGATAGTCAATATAGAAGGTCAGACAAATACAAAAATCAGCTGAATGGCAATGGGGGCTGGAGGGGAGGGGTTATACCAAAGTACCATTCAGAGTTTTAGTGGTGAGATTCTTGATAAGGCCTGGAGATTAACCTGGAAATGTCAGGAGGGCCAGATTATAGAGATCCTTTAAGACCATGTCAAGGAATTATTCCATCATTTCATCCTATAATCAGTGGAGTTCCACTAAAAATTTTAGAACCAAAGAGAAATAATTAAATATGCACTGTAAGAAATATCACTATCTTGACAGTTTGAAAAGCAGATTAGATTAAAATAGATAAAACAGATAAGAAGGCTGGTAGCAAATACATCATTAGGTAAAACATTTCAGTAGTCCTATGTCAGTTGTCATTATATGTGTGTTCCTGTGTATATTTGTGTAGGTTTATATAATTAAAAAAGGTAAAATGGGTACCAGGTTTTGATTTGAACTAAAATGATCTTGCTTGCCTGTTCCAGTGCATAACATAATTAAAAAGACACTCTGACATGAAAAAAAAAAAAGCTCAGAAAAGGAAGAAAAGAATCAGATTAGCCTATTTCTTAAAATGAATGAAAAAGTAGATTGATATCTAGCAAACAATGTGTAAGTACATTTAAAAACTGAAGGTGCAATAAATCCCACTTGATTGTGGTGAATGATTCTTTAATGCATTTTTTATTTGATTTGCTACTATCTTGTTGAGAATTTTTGCATCCATCTTCACAGGAAAATTGGTCTGTAGTTCTCCTTTTAAGTGGAGGTCTTTGTCTGGCTTTGGAATCAAGGTAATTCTGGCCTCATAGAATGAGTTTGGAAGTTTTCCTTACATTTCTATTTTTTTGGAACAGCTTCAAAAGCATAAGTATTAACTCTTCTTTAAATGTTTGGTAGAATTCCCCTGGAAGGCCACCAGACCTGGACTCTTGGGTTTTTTAGGAGATTTTTGATTACTCTTTTAATTTATTTACTGGTTATGGATCTGTTCAAATTTTCTATTCCTGTTTCAGTTTTGGAAGTTTATATATTTCTAGGAATTTTTCCATTTCTTCCACATTGCCCAATTTGTTGGCATATAATTGCTCATAATATGAGTAATTCTCTTCCTATTGTTTGTATTTCTGTGGTGTTGGTTGTGATCTCTCCTCTTTCATTGGGTGGGCTGCACAGGTGGTTCTATATCTGCAAATCAATCAAAGTGATGCGTCACATTACTAAAAGAAAGGATAAGAACCACATGAATCTACTCAATAGACACAGGAAAACATTTGACAAAATGCAGCATCCTTTCTTGATAAAAACCCTCAAGAAAGTAGGGATAGAAGGAACATACTTCAAGATCATATAGGCCATATATGAAGAACCACAGCTAATATCATCCTCAGTGGTGAAAAACTGAGAGCTTTTCCCCTAAGGACAGGAACATGACAGAGATGCCCACTCTCACCACTGTTATTCAACATAGTGTTGGAAGTTCTAGCCTCAGCAATCAGACAACACAAAGAATAGAAGGCATCCAAATTGGCAAGGAGGAAGTCACACTTTCACTCTATACAGGAAACATGATACTCTATGTGGAAAAGTCAAAAGACTCCACCAAAAAACTGCTAGAACTAATACATGACTTCAGCAAAGTCACAGGATATAAATCAGTGTACAGAAATCGGTTGCATTTCTATACACCAATAATGAAGCTGCAGAAAGAGAAATCAAGGAATCAATTCCACTTACAATTGCACTTAAAACCATAAAATACCTAGGAATAAACTGAACCAAAGAGGTAGAAGATTTGTATGCTGAAAACTATAGAAAGCTTTTGAAATAAAGTGAAGAAAACACAAGAAATGGGAAAACATTCCATGCTCATAGATTGGTAGAAAAATATTGTTAAAATGTCAATACTACCCATAGCAGTCTACACATTCAGTGTAATCCCTACCAAATAATACCAACATTCTTCACAGGACTAGAACAAACAATTCTAAAATTTGTATGGAACCATAAAAGACCCCAAATAGCCAAAGTAATGTTGAAAAATAAAACCAAAGCCGGAAGTATCACAATTTCAGACTTCAAGCTGTATTACAAAGCTATAATCATCAAGACAGTACAGTACTGGCACAAAACAGATACATGTATCAGTGGAACAGAATACAGAAACCAGAAATGGACCCACAAATGTATGGCCAACTAATCTTTCACAAAGCAGGAAAGAATATCCAATAGGAAAAAAAAAGGCTCTTCAAATGGTATTGGGAAAACTGGACAGTGACATGCAGAAGAATCAACCTGGACCACTTTCTTACACCATACACAAAAATAAACACAAAATGGATGAAAGACCTAAATGTAAGAGAGGAAGCCATCAAAATCCTAGATGAGAAAACAGGCAACAACCTCTTTGAACTTGGTCACAGAAACTGCTCATTAGACATGTCTCCAGAGACAAGGGAAACAAACAAAAATGAACTGTTGGGACCTCATACAGATACAAAGCTTCTGCAAAGTGAAGGAAACAATCAGGAAAACTAAAAAGCAGCTGACAGAATGGGAGAAGATATTTGCAAATGACATATCCAGAATCTATAAAGTACCCAAAATCTATAAAAGAACTTATCAAACTCAGCACCCCAAAAAGCAAATAATCCAATGAAGAAATGGGCCAAAGACATGAGCAGAAGAAAATCTTCTTTTCAAAGAAGATATCCAGATGGCTAACAGACACATCAAAAGATGCTCAACATCACTTATCATCAGGGAAATCCAAATCAAAACCACATTGAGATACCAACTCACACCTGTCAGAATAGCTAACATTAACAACTCAGGAAGCAACAGGTGTTGGCAAGGATGCAGGTGTTGGCAAGAATAGGGAATACTTTTGCATTGTTTGTGAAATGCAAACTGGTGCAGCCACTGTGGAGAACAGTATGGAGGTTCCTCAAAAAGTTAAAAATAGAACTACCCTACTACCCAGCAATTGCACTACTAGGTATTTACCCAAAGGATACAACTATGCTGATTTGAAGGGGGACATGCACCCCAGTGTTTATAGCAGCTCTATCAACAATAGCCAAAGTATGGAAAGAGCCCAAATGGCCATCAACTGACAAGTGGATAAAGAAAATGTGGAATACACACAGACACACAGACACACTCACACACACACACACACACACACACACACACACACACACACTGGTGTATTACTTGGTGATCAAAAAGAATGAAATCTTGCCATTTGCAACAACATGGATGGAACTAGAAGGTATTATGCTTAGCAAAATAAGTTAGTCAGGGAAAGACAGATACGTGATTTTACTCATGTGGAATTGAAGAAACAAAACAGATGAACATAGGTGAGGGGAAGGAAAAATAAGATAAAAGAAGAGAGGGAGACAAACCATAAGAGACTCTTAAATGCAGAGAACAAACTGAGGGTTGCTGGAGGGGTGTTGGATGGGGGGATGGGCTAAATGGATAATAGGCATTAAAGAGGCACTTGTTAGGATGAACATTGGGTGTTATATGTAAGTCATGAATCACTAAATTCTATTCCTGAAATCATTGTGCTATATGTTAACTAGGATTTAAATAAAATTTAAAAAAGAAAGAAAGAAAAGGAAATAGTTAATAAATTTCTTAGGACTCAGAAAAAATAACATACGGGGGGGGGGCTCTCTGTCTTTTGTCTTGTGGCCTTGAATCTTGAATAACACTGGTACTTTCTGTTCTTTAAAGGCTAGATAAAAGTCAGCCTATAAGTCATCTGTTCTAGGGTCCTTTGAAAAAGTAGATCTTTAATTTAAGAAACAAATCAGATGAAAGTAGGGGAAGAGAAGGAAAAATAAAATAAGATATAAACACAGAGAGAGGCAAACCATAAGAGACTTTTAAATATAGAGAGCAGGTTGAGGGTTAATGAAGGGAGGTAGGTAAGGGATGAGCTAAATGGTTGTTGGTCACTAAGGAGGGCACTTGTTGGAATGAACCCTGGGTGTTGCATATAAATGATGAAATCACTGAATTCTACTCCTGAAACCAGTACTACACTATATGGTAACTAACTTGAATTTAAATTAAAAAAATAAATAACTAAAATCTTTAAAAAGAAAAAAAATGTAAACAAAATTTATTAAGTTTAAAAACCTGAATGTGATATCTCTATAAAGATAAATTGTAAATTATTAGAAATTTACCTAGCAACTAGTATCTGATTACTCAGAAAAGGTTCTTTCTCAGTTTAATATATAATAAAGAATATTTCTATTTCTTGAGTTTTTATTTTCATTTTCCCTTTGATTATACTTGTGACATAATGACTTGTTCTAAGAGTTGTTCTTTACGTATTACTATTACAGGTGATTATGATAAAACCTGCTATCATGGAACTAGAATCCCTTTATATCAGGCAGCCACTGTTACAGGACCATAGGGATAAATTTTTATTATTTCCATCTTACAGATGAGGGCACCAAAACTTAGGGAACCAAAGAGATAAGCCAAAAGTCACAGTATATTTGGCCACCAAAATCAGTCTGATTCTAGACTAGTATCTTTGTACAACACAGTGTTAAATGGTTTAAAGCAAATTGAATTAGGTGTGTGATCATAAATTTTCATGACAAAAGTTGGTCTTTTAACTAGATCCAAATTCAGTGAAGAAAAGCTTGGCTTGGCAGTTTAAATTGGTAGGTTTTTACATGGAAAGCTTTCATTCTGACACAAATTTAACCTACTAAATTAGAGTAATAGGCCTGATATAATAGAGGTGTAGTGATTAATGTAGTATATCTTGGCTGTAACAAGACTGTTGTACCACATTACTTACATATCAATAAATTTGTTAAAATACAGCTTGAATTACCAAACTGTTAGCAAAATAATTATTAAATACTATCTGTGTTAAGAATTGTTTATGAGAGTGTAATTGGATGGATGCAAAACCAAAAAAGAGATTTGTGATATCAGGAAATACATGAGCTGTTCAGGAATCTTCAAAGTACAGTTTTTGGATAAAAGCTTGAAAATGTATGAAACCTAAAGATAGCTACATTAAGTATCTTTTTGTACCACACAACATCTAGTTATTAATGTATTCATTTGTGTGTTAATCTATATAATTTAGGGTGTGTGTGTGTGCATTATTTGTGAATTAATATAAATATATACTCACAATTGTAATTAGCTCTTTCAAAACATTATTATAACTTTAATTTTTTAAAGAGTTATAAAATATGTGTTGTGGTAGACAGAATAATGGCTTCCCAAAGATGTGTTCCCATAACTTATGATTAGGTTAACTTCATAGAAAAGGGGGCTTTGTAGATGTGATTAAGTTAAGGATTTTAAGGAGGGAAGATTATCCTGGATTATCCAACTGGTTCCAATGCAGTCACAATGTTTAGTTAAGAGGAAAAGCAAGAAAAGAGAGTCAGAGAGATAGACGTGACAAGGAGAGGAGAGGAGAAAGAGAGGAAGTGAGGAGAGGAGAGGGAGGTTGATTTGAAGATACTACTCTGTAGGCTTTGAAGATGTGAGACAAAGCCATGAGACAGAGAATGCAGATCAACTCTAGAAGCTGTAAAAAATAAGGAAATGACTCCTTATAAGAGATTCCAGAAGGAATGCTATCCTGCCAACACCTTGTCTTTAGGAATTCTCAACTCCAGAACTACAAGATAACAAACATGTGTTGTTTGAAATTATTAAGTTTGTGTTAATTTGTTATAGCAGCAAAAGGAAACTAAAACACCAATGTGTCACTGTGCATATGGTGTATATTAGTAAGCACTTGGAGAGAGTAGGAAAGGAAAGAAGAGTAGGAAGGAGGGGGAAGTGAGGTTGGGAGGAAGGGAGAAATAAATTGAATTAGATTGTGAGGCAAAGATGAGGTACTGGTGAATCAGTATCATCTAGGATTTTTTTTTCTTTTTTTAGTTAATTTTATTTTTTTGAATTTTGATCAAAATTTGTTAGCATATAGTGCAACAATGATTTCAGGAATATATTCTTAATTCCCCTTACCCATATAGCCTAGCCCCTTCCACACCTCCTCCAGTAACCTTCTGTTTGTTTTCCATATTTATGAGTCTCTTATGCTTTGTCCCTCTCCCTGTTTTTATATTATTTTTGTTTCCCTTCCCTTATGCTCATCTGTTTTGTATCTTAATCCTCATATGAGTGAAGTCATATGATATTTCTTTCTCTGACTAATTTCCCCTAGCATAACACCCTCTAGTTCCATCCACATAGTTGCAAATGGCAAGATTTCATTCTTTTTGATTGCCAAGTAATACTCCATTGTATATATATACCACCTCTTCTTTATCCATTCATCCATCAATGGACATTTGGGCTCTTTCCATACTTTGGCTATTGTTGATAGTGCTGCTATAAACATGGGGGTCCCATATGTCCCTTTGAAACCACACACCTGTATCACGGGGATAAATGTCTAGTAGTGCAATTGCTGGGTCGTAGGGTAGTTCTCTTTTTAATTTTTTGAGGAACGTCCATACTGTTCTCTAGAGTGGCTGCACCAGCTTGCACTGCCACCAACAATGCAA
The DNA here is from genome assembly GCF_023721935.1 of Panthera uncia. Lineage (NCBI taxonomy): Eukaryota > Metazoa > Chordata > Mammalia > Carnivora > Felidae > Panthera > Panthera uncia. The sequence goes on from NW_026057577.1 coordinate 79,666,301, forward strand.
AAGAGATCCTCTTTCTCCACATCCTCACCATCTGTTGTTGCCTGAGTTGTTAATGTTAGCCATTCTGACAGGTGTGAGGTGGGATCTCATTGTGGTTTTGATTTGTATTTCCCTGATGATGAGTGATGTTGAGCATTTTTTCATGCATCGGTTGACCATCTGGATGTCTTCCTTGGACAAGTGTCTATTCATGTCTTTTGCCCATTTCTTCACTAGATTATTTGTTTTTTTGGGTGTTGAGTTTGATAAGTTCTTTGTAGATTTTGGATACTAACCCTTTATATGATATGTCATTTGCAAATATCTTCTCCCATTCTGTCCGTTGCCTTTTAGTTTTGCTGATTGTTTCCTTTGCTGTGCAGAAGCTTTTTATTTTGATGAGGTCCCAAAGTTCATTTTTGCTTTTGTTTCCCTTGCCTCCGGTGGCATGTTGAGTAAGAAGTTGCTGCAGCCAAGATCAAAGAGGTTTTTGCCTGCTTTCTCCTCAAGGATTTTGATGGCTTCCTTTCTTACATTGAGGTCGTTCATCCATTTTGAGTTTATTTTTGTGTATGGTATAAGAAAGTGGTCCAGGTTCATTCTTCTGCATGTTGCTGTCCAGTTTTCCCAGCACCATTTTTTTGAAGAGACTGTCTTTATTCCATTGGATATTCCTTCCTGCTTTGTCAAAGATTAGTTGGCCATTCGTTTGTGGGTCCATTTCTTGGTTCTGTATTCTGTTCCATTGATCTGAGTGTCTGTTCTTGTGCCAGTCCCATACTGTCTTGATGATTACAGCTTTGTAGTATAGCTTGAAGTCTGGGATTGTGATGCCTCCTACTTTGGTTTTCTTTTTCAAGATTGCTTTGGTTATTCGGGGTATTTTCTGGTTCCATACAAATTTTAGGATTATTTGTTCTAGCTGGTGTTATTTTGATAGGGATTGCATTGAATATGTAGATTGTTTTCGGTAGTATCGACAATTTAACAATATTTGTTCTTGCTATCCAGGAGCATGGAATCTTTATTCCATTTTTTGTGTGTCTTCTTCAATTTCTTTCAGAAGCTTTCTGTAGTTTTCGGTGTATAGATTTTTCACCTCCTTGGTTAAATTCATTCCTAGGTATTTTACAGTTCTTGGTGCAATTGTAAATGGGATTGATACCTTGATTTCTCTTTCTGTTGCTTCGTTGTTGGTGTATAGGAATGCAACCAATTTCTGTGAGTTGATTTTATATCCTGCAACTTTGCTGAATTCATGAATCAGTTCTAGCAGTTTGTTGGTGGAATCTTTAGGGTTTTCCATATAGAGTATCATGTCATCTGTGAAGAGAGAAAGTTTGACCTCCCCCTGGTCAATTTTATTTCTTTGTGTTGTCTGATTGCAGAGGCTAAGACTTTCAATACTATGTTGAATAACAGTGGCGAGAGTGGACATCACTGTCTTGTTCCTGACCTTAGGGGGGAAGCTCTCAGTTTTCCCCATTGAGGATGATATTAGCATTGGGTCATTCATATATGGCTTTTATGATCTTGAGGTATGATCTTTCTATCCCTACTTTCTTGAGGGTTTTTATCAAGAAAAGATGTTGTATTTTTTCAAATGCTTTCTCTGCATCTATTGAGAGGATCGTATGGTTCTTGTCCTTTCTTTTATTGATGTGATGAATCATGTTAATTGTTTTGTGGATATTGAACCAGCCCTACATCCCAGGTATAAATTCTGCTTGGTCGTGGTGAATAATGTTTTTAACGTTTTGTTGGATCTGGTTGGCTAATATCTTGTTGAGGATTTTTGCATCCATGTTCATCAGGGAAATTGGTCTATAGTTCTCCTTTTAGTGGGGTCTCTGTCTGATTTAGAATCAAGGTAATGCTGGCTTCATAGAATGAGTTTGGAACTTTTCCTTCCATTTCTATTTTTTGGAATAGCTTCAAGAGAATAGGTGTTAACTCTTCCTTAAATGTTTGGTAGAATTCCCCTGGAAAGCCATCTGGCCCTGGACTGTTGTTTTTTGGCAGATTTTTGATTACTAATTCGATTTCCTTACTATTTATAGGTCTGTTCAAACTTTCTATTTCTTCCTGTTTCAGTTTTGGTAGTGTATATGTTTCTAGGAATTTGTCCATTTCTTCCAGATTGCCCATTTTAATAGCATATAATTGCTCATAATGTTCTTTTATTATTGTTTTTATTTCTGCTGTGTTGGTTGTGATCTCTCTTTCATTCTAGATTTTATTTATTTGGGTTCTTTCATTTTTCTTTTTGAGCCATCTGGCTAGTGGTTTATCAATTTTGTTAATTCTTTCAAAGAACCAGCTTCTGGTTTCATTGATTTGTTCTACTGTTTTGTTTTGTTCTGTTTATAATATCTGAATTGTTTTGTTTTGTTTTTTTGTTTTGTTTTTTTTTTTTTTTTTATTTTGATAGTAGCAATTCCTGCTCTGATCTTTATTTTTTCCTGTCTTTTGCTGGTTTGGGGTTTTATTTCCTGTTCTTTTTCCAGCGCTTTAAGGCATAAGTGTAGGTTGTGTATCTGAGATCTTTTCTTCATTCTTAATTTAAGAAGGCTTGAATTGCTATATACTTTCCTTTTATGACTGCCTTTGCTGCGTCCCAGAGGTTTTTGGGTTGTGGTGTTATCATTTTCATTGGCTTCCATATACTTTTTAATTTCGTCTTTGACTTCTTAGTTAGCCAATTCATTCTTTAGTAGGATGTTCTTCAGTCTCCAAGTATTTGTTACCTTTCCAAATTTTTTCTTGTGGTTGATTTCAAGTTTCATAGCATTGTGGTCTGAAGATATGCATGGTATGATCTCCATCTTTTTGTATTTGCTGAGGGCTGATTTGTGTCCCAGTATGTGGTCTATTCTGGAGAATGTTCCATGTGCCCTGGAGAAGAATGTATATTCTGCTGCTTTAGGATGAAGTGTTCTGAATATTCTAAGTCCATCTGATCCAGTGTGTCATTCAAAGCCATTGTTTCCTTGTTGATTTTTTGATTAGATGATCTGTCCATTGCTATGAATGGAGTGTTGAAGTCTCCTACTATTATGGTATTACCATCAATGAGTTTCTTTATGTTTCTCAGTAATTGATTTGTATATTTGGGTGCTTTCACATTTGGCTCATGAATGTTTACAATTGTTAGGTCTTCTTGGTGGATAGACCCCTTGATTATGATATAATGCCCTTTTGTATCTCTTGATACAGTCTTTATTTTAAAGTCTAGTTTGTCTGATATAAGTGGCTTTCTTTTATTGACCATTAGCATGATAGCTGGTTCTTCATCCCCTTACTTTCAATCTGAAGGTGTCTTTAGGTCTAAAGTGGGTCTCTTGTAAACAGCATATAGATGGATCTTGTTTTCTTGTCCATTCTGTTACCCTATGTCTTTTGATTGGAGCATTGAGTGCATTGATGTTTAGAGTGAGTACTGAAAGATATGAATTTATTGCCATTATGTTTCTTGTAGAGTTGGAGTTTCTGGTGGTGCTCTCTGGTCCTTTCTAATCTTTGTTGCTTTTGATATTTATTTATTTATTTATTTGTTTGTTTATTATTTTTTTTTTGTTCATTTGTATTTTCATCTTTTCTCCTCTCAGAGGGTCCCCCTTAAAATTTCTTGCAGGGCTGGTTTAGTGGTCATAAACTCCTTTAATTTTTGTTTGTCTGGGAAACTTTCTATCTCTCCTTCTATCTTGAATGACAGCCTTTCTGGATAAAGAATTCTTGGGAGTGCCTGGGTGGCTCAGTCAGTTGAGTGTCTGACTTCGGCTCAGGTCATGATCTTGCGGTTCGTGGGTTTGAGCCCTGCCTTGGGCTCTGTGCTGACAGCTCAGAGCCTGGAGTCGTCTTCAGATTCTGTGTCTTCCTTACTCTCTGTTCCTTCCCTGCACACACTTTGTGTGTGTCTCTCTCTCTGAAAAATAAAAAAAAAAAAAAAAACATTAAAAAATTAAGAATTTTTGGCTGCATATTTTTCTGATTCAGCACATTGAATATATCCTGCCACTCCTTTCTGGCCTGCCAAGTTTCAGTGGATAGGTCTGCCACAAACCTGATCTGTCTTTCCTTGTAGGTTAGGGACTTTTTTCTCCCTTGCTGCTTTCATGATTCTCTCCTTGACTGAGTATATTGTGAATTTGATTATGATATGCCTTGTTGATGGTCGGTTTTTGTTCAATCTAATGGGAGTCCCACCTCTCTAATGGGAGTCCTGGATTTTGATGTCTGTGTCTTTCCCCAGGTTAGGAAATTTTTCCACCATGATTTGCTCATGTAACCCTTCTACCCCTATTTCTCTGTCTTCCTCTTCTGGGACTTCTGTGCTTCTGGTGTTGTTCCTTTTTAATGAGTCACTGATTTCTCTTCAATAGTGCTCTTTTACCTAAATTTCCCTCTTTTTTTCTGCTTCTGTTATTCTCCATAAGTTTGTCCTCTATATCACTGATTCTCTGTTCTGCCTCATCCATCCTTGCCACCACGGCATCCATTTGTGATTGCAGCTCAGTTATAACATTTTTTTAAATTTCATCCTTACTAGTTTTTACTTCTTTTATCTCCACAGAAAGGGATTCTAATCTGTTTTTGACTCCAGCTGGTATTCTTATTATTGTGATTCCAAATTCTGGTTCAGACATCTTGCTTGTATCTGCATAGGTTAAGTCCCTGGCTGTCATTTCTTCCCACTATTTCTTTTTGGGTGAATTCCTTCATTTTGTAATTTTGTAGGAAGAAAGGAAATTAATGAGGTAGAAAATTTAAAATTGAAAAAAATTAAAATTAAAATATTAAAATTAAAAAGTTAAATACACACACAGAAAAAAATCAAATAAATGATGCTAGATCCTAGGTGTGTTTTGGTCTGGGTGTTGAAAGTAGCTTGATAGATTAGAGAAAAAAGGGGAAAGAAGGAAAAAAAAAGGAAATAGTTTGAAAATTTGAAAAATGAATACACTGAAGTAGACTAAAATGAAATGATGTCAGTAAAATAGAATTTGAAAAAAATTTACACAAAATTTAAAAATATAGTAGAAAAAATTAATGAAAAATATTTTTAATAAAAATTAAAAATAAAGACGAATTTTTCCTCTCTTTGTATTCAAGAAAGAACTAAAAGAGAAAAAAGAAATGAAAAAGAGAAAAAAGGAAAAAAAGGAAATCGTTTGAAAATTTGAAAAAGGAATACACTGAGGTAGACTAAAATAAAATGATGGAAGTAATATAGAATTTGAAAAAAATACACAAAAGTAAAAAAAAAATATACTAAACAAATTAATGAAAAATATTTTTAGTAAAAATTAAAAAGCAAAATGAATTTTTTCTCTTTCTGTATTCAAGAAAAAGAAAAGAAATGAAAAAGAGAAAAAAATGATAAAAGAAAAAAAAAGAAAGGTGATTAGATGGACTTGGTAACAGACTGAAATATGACTGAAATTACTTTGTTTTCCCCTAGAAGTGAGACTATAAAGCGCTTTATAGTCCATAAACTAAGCAGGCGATAAGACTTGTGTTCTTGAAGAGTGAGGTTGGCCCAGTTAGGCAGGGCTTAGTGTAACAGCTCTGTTCTCCACTAGATGGTGCTGCTAGCCTACTGGGGTGGATTGTTGTGGAGCTTGTAGGTGTATATGCATATGCATGGGAGCGGTGAAAATGGTGTCACCCAGGTACCCAGTCTCTAGTATCAGAACTCTATTCTCCCCCATCAGCAATCGTGCACCTGTCCTTTGTCTTCAGCTTTTGTCCACTCCCCTCTTTTACACTGTCTGTGACCAAGCCCCAGGTGGCACCTCTCTCCCGAGTTTTGTCTCAGATGTGGCTGTTTTCCCCGGCTCCTTACTTCTGAAAGACTGCAGCTTTGACCTGTTCTGCCTCACTGCAGAGGGTCTCATCGAGCAATGGCCACACCCAGGATAGTTTGCATTACTGTGCTGCTGCCGAAGCCCAGAGACTGCGGCCAGGTGCCAGCCTGCCCCAGAAAAAGTTCACAACATAGTATGGCAGCAACGTTTCAGGGATTATGGAAAATCACAACACACATCTGGCACCAGGCTTAACCCTTAACGACCTTGTTTCAGCACCAGCAAATGTCGCTGTTCTCTGGGGTCTCCTGGGCCCGGGTTGCCTCCCAGCCTCTACCAAATGTCCTTCCAGCAGTGGAACCGCTTCTTCCCATAACCTCCCAGACCACACTCTGCTCCTGGGGATTCGCCCTTCCCACCAGAGCACCACCAGGTATTGAGCTACAGAGTTTCAGACTCTGCGCTCCCCCTGTTTACAGTCTTAATGGAATTTAAACCCTCTACTTTCTCCTTCCTCCCTTTTTTAGTTCAGTCTCTGAGGCTCTTTCCAATTTTCCACTTTCTCTCCAGCTGCTTTTGGGGAGGGGTGCTTTTCCTGTATTCTCCCCACCGTCTCTGTCCTCTCTCTGCACGCAAAAGCACCTCCCTGCCCTCCACAACTTCTCTCTCCCCAAGTTCACTTCTGACTTCTTTGCTTCAGGTTGTGCAGATTGTTGTGTTAATCCTCAGATCAGTTTTCTAGGTGTGCAGGATCATTTAGCGTTGGTCTGGCTGTATTTCGTGGACATGAGACACACAAAAACTTCCATGCTGTTCTGCCATCTTGGCTCCCTCCTAGGAATTTTTTTTTTTAAACAGAGTTATTCAATAGTAAACTCCAGCCTAGGGAATTAGAGAGGAAAATATTACATACTACTGATGACACCTAGCTTTTATGCTGAAAAATATAGCTATATATAGGATTTGAGTTTTAGCAGTATTGTGGCTAGTTAGAAAGGAAACCAATTGGGATAACGGCTATTACAACAACATGGAGAACACAGGACAATAAACAGTTGTAGTTTTTGTGAATATCGTGATATCATAATGCCTATAAAGGTATCAATTTTACATGAAATTTTCAAAGTAGGTTTAGTTCACTAAGTAAATTATAGGTGTGTGTGGGAAGGTATGTGAATTATTTTTATTCCTTTCTGAAACTAGCTTTACCAAATACTCTACAAGGTAGTAAGGAAAACTGTACTCTATATGTAATTTTTTTGATGAATTTGAATCTGTGATCATAGCTCAAGCCTTGTTGCCCCAATACAATAGCCACTAGCCACGCATGACTATATAATATAAATTTGCATTAATTAATATTAAATTAATTTGTTGCACTACATCACAACTATCTAATAGCCACATGTGACTACTGGAGACCAGATTGGAGAGTGCAGTGGAACATTTTCATCATCACACTGTTTCCATATTAGATACTATATGTCTAAAATTTTGGGGTGCCTTGGTGGCTTAGTCACTTAAGTGTCTGACTTCAGCCCAGGTCTCGATCTCATGGCTGGTGGGTTAAAGCACCGCGTCAGACTCTGTGCTGACAGCTCGGAGCCTGGAGCCTACTTCAGATTCTATGTCTTCCTCTCTCTCTGTCTTTTCCCCACTTGTGCTTGCTTACTTGCTCTCTCAAAAATAAAGAATAAAAATTTGTTTAATAAATAAATTTTAGATTATATATTTAATGTATTGGGAATGAGCCACTTAACATCTGTTAGAAATATAAAAAGCTCATTATCAAGTATAAAAATAAATCTTATGTAGACTGAGGACATCTTTCTTAATGAGTCATGGATGCTTGGGGTGCCTGGATGGCTCAGTCAGTTAAGCATCAGGTCATGTTCTCGTGGTCTGTGGGCCCAAGCCCTGCATTGGGCTCTGTGCTGATAGCTCAGAGCCTGGAGCCTACTTCCGATTCTATGTCTCCCTCTTTCTGCCCCTCCCCCACTCACACCTCTCTCCTAACCAGATAAACCTGGTTAGATTAATAAGAAGTAATAAATAAGAAGAATAAATAATAAATAAGAAGTAATAAAAATACTTCATCTACTTTTTAATGCTCTTATGCTAAACAGTTTTTCTTCTGTTCCCAGAATAATTTTGGTGTTTACCAACTGAAAAAGATTCATGGGGTGATTCCTGGTAGGAAATTACCTTGAGCCTCTGCCACAGCTGACCTAACTTCTCTGTTTAGTCACACTTCACTTTATTAGAAATTTTATGGGTTTGCTGTATCTTTCACACATTTTACAGATACTCCTACATTTCAGAAACATTTATTGAGCACTTCCTATGTGTCAGACATATATCTGTTTGTGTTTTAAGCAAAGAGATGGTTATACCTTTTATTCATCTCATGAGTAGAAGTCCAAAATGTCACAAGTGTGCCCTCAGATCAGACTTGTATTAATTTATTGTTAATGTTATTTTTTGTAAAAAATGCATTTAACAAAAAATTGTCATACAAGTTTATCCTCCTGATACCAAACTTCTTGTGTCATTTAGCAAGTTTCCTACTAACCCTTTCATAGGCTTAGTTTGGATTTCTAGAAGCTGATGCAGTCAACTTGTTGGACTTCACTTGGGTTCTTTTACACTTTCATTCTCTATCTTTTCTTCGGATAACTGTATCAATCCTGTGTTCATTTATGCTGATGACTCCCAAATCAATGTCTCTCACTCAGAACTACCTTCCAAATTCCACATCCACATACTTACTGGGGCACTTCCACTTGAGTATTGTCCAGCAAATAGGCCAAGCCAGAACCTGAAGTGTCACTTCTATCACTTTTGCATCTCATAGATGAGGTTTGCAAACTACTTTCACTCGTCTTCCTAATTATCCTTAAATTCTTTACTTTTACTCTATTCTCATTGTTGAAACCTAGGTTTGGGAAATAATTTCTCATAGGTTTCATTGAAAACTAAAGTCTGAAGGTGACTGGGTGGCTCAGTTGGTTAAGTGTCCAACTTTGGCTCAGGTCATGATCTCACGGTTCGTGAGTTCGAGCCCTGCGTTGGGCTCTGTGCTAACAGCTCAGAGCCTGGAGCCTGCTTCAGATTCTGTGTCTCCCTTTCTCTCTGTCCCCTCCCCTGCTTGTGCTCTATCTCGGTCTCTCAAATATAAATAAACATTTTAAAAATTAAAAAAAAAAAGAAAACAAAAGTCTTGGGTTTTTTTTAGCTTCCAGTACCAGTGCCTTCCAATATAACTCTTCAAATTCTCTTACAAATTCTTTAAATGTAACACATATCATTATTATATCCCTTTGTTTAAAAGTTATTCTTAGTCACTCTCCCATTGTCTATAGAGTGAAATCTATTCTGCTGAATATGACACAAAAGGATTCAATGTCATATGACTGTGTATGAATATATTACACTGAGGAGACTGTTTCTCACATCATTTGAGGTAATCTCTGACTCACTCTTCAGCATAATTCCACATAATGTTAACTATCATATATTCCAAACAGACTAGATTTCTTATCTATGCCTTTTACACATTCCTTTTCTCTCTTCTCTTATAGAAACATCACATTCTTCCATCATCTTATATTCTTGGCAAACATACATGAAGCCCCAATCCATGTGTTCCTCTTCTGTTGTCTTCCTGTGACCACATGAAATATCATTTCAGAATCAATGAAGTATAGTATTTACCATATTCTTTCATGATACTTATAAATCAGGATTTTTCAGTCTATTTTTCAGTATTGAGGTTTTGGGTCAGGCAGTTCTTTTTGGGGAGCCTTCCCTGAGCATTTTAAGATGTTTAGCAGCATCCCCAGCCTGTATGAAATGACACCCTACCCTGATCCTGACATCAGAAAATGTCTCCAGACATTTAAATGTTCTCTGGGAGCCAAAGTAGTTTCCAGTTGAGAACTACCACTCTAAATAAATCTGTATATCTCTATCTCTATCTATCCATATCTATATCATCTAGCTATATCTATATCTATGTATCTGTATATCCACATATAGATATATAGATCTTTCTGACTTATGATTATAATGTTCCTTGGCACTTAATACTATGTCTAGTACATTAAAGGCACAACATAGATACTTGTAGTTTGAATGAATGCAGATAATATCTTAATATATTATTGAATAAAATTAACAATGGAAATATCAGGATACATATTATTTTCCTACTATATTGTTTTAATTATAAAATGAGTAGAATTTGTAACTTGGTTCTGTTGTGTTCGGACAGAGTCAAGAAGAAAAGTTGCTGGGACACTTAGGTGGCTTAGTTGGTTGAGTACCTGCCGCTTGACTTCATCTCATGTCCTGATCCCAGGGTCGTGGGATTGAGCCCCGCATCAGGCTCTGTGCTGAGTGTGGAGCCTGCTTGAGATTCTCTCTATCCCTCTGCTCCTCTCCCCCACTCACACTCTCTCTCTCTCTCTCTCTCTAAAATAAACTTTAAAAAAAGGAAATTTTCTCTGATCATTAACCATTACCTTCCTTGATTTATATATTAACTCAGCTATGAATTTATTCAGTGGGTAGGTCAGTATCTATGAGAGTCATGTACTTAAGGTTGATGTGGGAGGCTCAGAAATGAACAACATTCAGGCATATAGCTCAAGATCCAAAGCAGGGTATATATATGGAGAAATAATTGTAATGTGTAATATTAATTACAATTACAATTAATATTGTAATATTATAATAATGTAATAAATTCTCTGCTATGTATAGAGTTCAGATTGGTTTTCAGACCAGGGTTTTCCCTGGTCTCTATAGCATTTTGTTCAGCACTAAACCTTACAAGTTCAATCCAGTTAGCTAATCTTGCATTTTATATATTCCAAATTGACATATCCCAGTTGGAATAAAAAAAAAATTTTTGCCTTTAGTTTCCCACTCGGATAAGAGGATGCTTCCTTGATTGAAGTTGCTTGACCTTACCAGTTGCTTGAACTCCTAAGTGATGGTTATAGATGTGTACTATGGTGGAAAAAGGATGAATTTGAGAATGAGGCTGACATAGATTTGGGTAAGACAAACCACAAAATAGGAGTCATTTATAAAGTATGTTAACTGCTTTGTGCAGTGTATAGTACACATGAATAATGTTCTAGAAATTCCTTTAAATAATTAGTGGATACAGCATGGGTAAGTATATTTCATATATACAGTTATTTAATGGTCAGGATATGATGAGTTGGGGTGTGTGTGTGTGTAGGTGTGTGTGTGTGTGTATTTATATATATGCATGCAGACATACAGACATGTTTTATTATATCTATTACACCAAATATTTGATTAATTAAACCCCTTCATTATCTGATAAGATTAAAACAGAAGGTGTTGTGAGAATGTTGAATTAACATGTATATGTGTGAACAGAAGGGTTCTAAGCTATGTATGTTACATGGATAACTCATTACAAACTCACAAGCCAAAAAAATACTTTATTAGGAAATATTTTTAAATTTAATCCAAGTGTTTGGTCCAATTTGATAATTATTTTTCTGAGTGTATAATAGCAGAATGGTTTAAAGGAGTAGAAGTGGATAAATTAGGGCAGAGTTTGAAAAGTGAATAATAAAAAAGGTGGGAACACAGAAAGAAAATAAATGTTACTTCTCTTCAGAGTAAAACAGAAAAGGCTTCATGGAGCTCATACTTTTAAAATGGTCTTTAAAGAGAACAATTTAAGGAAGTTATTATAAGTTAAAAAAGGATGTTTGGAGAGGGAAGAAAAAATTGTGAGAAAAACCATGGATAGATAGGCAATTATTGAACATATGAAATTAATGCTTATCATTAAGTCATTATTCAGTAAATATTTCTCAATTCATGAAATTAAATCCAAATACCAAGCAGAAAGGGAAGATTTTTCATGCTGTGGAAACTGTTAGGAATTTGAGCTGAAGTTACCCATTGGTGGCCTACAAACCAAATATGTTACATATATATAACTTCAAAGTGTTTAGAAATATTAGCCAGTTTTAAATATCAAATCTCTCATAAAAATCCAAAATTCTCAGTAATCATAATATCTAGACACACTAGGCTTTACCACATTTAAACCCACCTACAGCATCTTGTAAGCAGTCATCTTGTGTCATCTTGTAAGCAGTCTGCCTCTCCTTTCCAAATGGCAGGGCTTTATGACTGTCAGGGGAAGGGCCCTCTATACCTTTGCCCATACTCTACCCTAGAAGCTTCTCACCCCAGGAAAGGGAGGTAGACCCTGGGACCTGAATACTTAACACTCTTCTTTCTTCCAAGCCTCTCTTTTTTCTACTCTTTCTTCTGAGAAGTATGTTGTAATGGAACATCCTCTTGGGGGGGGGGGAATCTCTGCTTTCTTCTAGATTTTCTGCTATTTGTAAATAAGGATGAAAGAACTCTGTCTCAAGAAACATTGTCTCTTCTCTCAAAATTTCTGTTTTTCAGGAACCCAAAAGTATTTTTTGCTTTGTCCTAGCTTTGCAGCAAACTTCTTTTGTATTAAATATATTTAAGTATCAATAATGCATTTACCAAATGCTAGGATGATGAAATTTTAAAAGATGTAAAAATCAGCAAGTGTTATAAAGGGCTTCAGGTTAGGATATAATGACTTAGTCTCAAATTAAATCAAATTAAACAATTGTATTAGATGTATTTTACTGTTCATTTATTGTAATTATTTCCATTTACAAAATTTTCCTTATATTTTATTCACGTTGGCTGTGGTATATTGTGATTTTTCTGTATACCACAGACCACCATCAATAAAGCAAGGACTACATTGCTTTATAAAATGTTCATATGTGAAATGGCAGTAGAGTCAGGAATACTAAATATGAGATTACTTTGTCTTTATGCTTTGTATTTTAGATTGCCACAAATCTTGCTAAAATCTAATAATAAACAAAGATCCTAGATAGTGATTTTTATGGGGAAAAGGACTAAAGTTGAAAGAGCAGTATATTGTTTGGAATAACTAGTATGACATTAGTTGTTGGGAGCTTTCTAGATTATATTTTAATTATTTAATATTAGTAAACAATATGGAACGCTCTTCTATTCATGTCCAAATATATTCTTAGAATGTGTGATTAACTCTCTGTTACATCTGCAAGATATCCTGCTTGAAAAGATACTGTGATTGATTATAAGTCTGCAGACCAATATCCTCCTGCTTCAAAATTCAAGTGCATTATCGTAGCACAGAGGGTGTTATGGCACATGTCATCCAACTGCTTCATAGCTGCATGATCGATGGTGCGAGTGGTGATTGATGCTATTGACATGCCATGACACCTAAAATAGAGTCTGTCTGTGTGCATGTCAGGGGGAGGGATATGTCCATATTTGGATGAGACAATGAAGGCTGAATTGTAGGACTTGAAAAGTACTTGGCCACGGAAAATTGGTAAATTGCATAGTGAATATAACAGCTTTTTATGGAAAAGGAAGAATATAGTATCAGCAAGGAAACAGTGCTGTGAGAAAAAAAAAGAAAAGAAAAGAAGGAGGTGGAGGGGAGGTTGTTTCAGTAAACAGAAAATGTATGGCTTTCCCTTTACAACTATATTTATATTTTGCTTAGTTTCATCATTAAGTGTAAGAATGGGGGCAGAAAGTGATGTTGAGTTCTCTTGTTTAACAGAAATGACATTTTTATCTGTCACACTTCACTAGTGGAGGAATGAGGAAAAGGAAAGGGAGATATTGAAGGATTTAAGGTTAAGAGGTAAATTGCATGTGGTATAACTATTTTGAACCAAATCTTATCTAAAATATTATCTGTTTTTCAGCTGAAAAAAGGATAGGTAGAGAAAGAAATATATCAGAAATCTGTTGATATTAATTTTATATAATCAGTTTAGAAAAGCTTATTTTGAAACTTGCTTTAAGAATAGGAACATATTAGCTCAGCAAGGAAAGAAAGCCTTGTTGGAAAAGATGCATTAAACTGTGAATATACATATGAATGTAAATAATTTTATTCCATCAGTCCTCATGAGGAGGGAAACCTGATACACATTATTGAAAAGAAATGGGAGAAGAGGAACATGATCCCAAGATACATTGTGCAGTGAGGGATGCTAAGTGCAAATGAAGTTAGTACTTGGACATTCAGCATTATTAATTGTATTGTTCCCAGTATTTCCTTCCTGGGAAGCAGCTACTCACTCTTTTCTTATGGTGACATCAAAATTTTCTTCTTTTTGCATTCACTTAAAACCATAATCATAAGAGTACAGATAATGTACAGAATGTCACGTTGCAAATTAGATAATATGGTTGATTTTTGTGTATAAGAAGCAAGCTCCTGAATTTGTAGAAAGAAAAAAAATCACCTAAATCAAATAATAAAATATTTATTTTTTAGTTTATTATTCTGCATACGCAGAGTTTTCTTTATCACACAAACAATATCTTAGATAAATTGAATAGTTAACTATGTTCCAGGCCCTGTTCTAAACTAAGCATGAGTATATGAATTCCAGGCAAGGTTATACACACACACACACACACACACACACACACACACACACACACTCTTCTAATTTAATACCCATAGTCACCATATGAGTTAGATATAAATGCTGTCATCCCTGATTTACCAATGAGGAAAATGAAGGTAAGAAAGAATGTGTTTGAATGGAGATATATACTGTTAAAAGATAAACTGAGGCATATTAAAATTTTCAAGTGTTTCTTTAGGCAAACATGAATTTGAATCAGGCAGCCTTAAACCAAAAGTGGTTAGGAGTGCTCCACCAATAGGAACTAGGGGAGAAGTTTTTTATAGAGAAGATATGGAAGCAAAGTGAGGAAATTATTTCATTGGCTACAGCTTCAGTGGTTGCCATTTTTGGGAAAGCCTAGTTGGCTGTTTGTGATTGGTTGTTCTGAAGTTTTGTTTTCTCAGATTCCAATGCACTGACTCTGGCTTAGGTTTTGTTTTGTTTACACAGGCTACCAAAGTATTAAAGTCACCCTTAGTCTAATGGCATCATCATTTAATTATTTTAACACTACTTGGGTAGTCTGGCGTCTGAGGCAACACTCTTAAATGCATGTTCAATGTGGATGGTTCGTAAATATAGAAAAGCCCAAAGAGATTATTAATACTATTTTAAAGCCCTGTACTCATGCACATTACAAAATCATGTATTATATTTAAAAAAATATCCTGTCTTCTGGATTCTTAATTTGGAGGCTTAGAACCTCTAAAAAGCTGGTTTTATGTGCTTTTCTCCTTTTTCTTCTTTGGAGAGAGTTTCTAAATCTTTCCTTTAATTCTCAAAGGGACATTTGACCAAAAACACATAAGAATAATTTATCTAATCCAAACACCTAATTTTACGTGTGAGAACAATGAGACCTAGATGTGTTGCTAGATATGTGAATGGTCCAGCTATGGCTGACTTTGGCCAGCGTGCAGCCCCTGATGGAAGAACGAGTCAGTGCTGTCTGGAGAAAAGAAAGTGGACTCTGAAGGAGCAAGACCAATGAGTAGAGCATGTGGGAGAAACCGTCTCTAACTCAGACTTTCATTGACTTCCCAGGTGTCTACTGTGCTCTCTCTTCACTCCTCTTACATAATTCTAGCCCTCACTCCAGAAATTTATTTTACTTTTTCTGATATTCAAGATATTCAAATTGCATCTGTGAAATATACACTGCCAAAACTTTTTTTTTTTTTTTTGCAAAATTCTACCCTAATTGTTTTATATAGTTGCATAGTCATATCCTCTTGTTGTTCACTAACAAGGAAAGCAAACCTGTAACATTTTATTTTATTGGAAGAAGGATGGAGATGAGACTCTAATTTTGTAAATAAATTTATAAAATACTAGGATGCTAACTTTCTGCATTAACTTTGGGATATGATCTTATAAATTTTTATTTTGAGAAACTAGATTTATTACTGGCTGAACTTAGCCTGATGTCCTCTAAAAAAGTGAATTTTAGTGCAGAATATAGACAGCCTTAATCCAGACAACAATATAATACTTTAGCAGCCAATCCTGACAAGACCATTCAGGATGCAGTCTAGTGCTGCTAGTAACAATATACATCACTGAAGATAAACCCAGAATAAATAACATGCTTGATGCTTCTAATTTCTTAAAATCAACATAAAAACCTTGCAAGTTATTTCATGCCAGGTTTGACAGGTGGTGATAATGTTTGAGGAGTCATAGAGTATGCTGCCGTGATAGCAATGAATAGTGCAGCATTTGAGGTGTGCTTGGGTAGAGAGTGAAACAAACCTCAGGAAGTTAAATTGAAGTGTGTCATAACATACCACTTTGCTGAGATGTCTTTAAACTACCTTGAAATATTTTCCACTTTTCAAAAGTTTCAGAGATCAGCAATGCAGAAAATGGCATTCAGATGAAAAGATGGATGGTAATTGTACAAAATTAAGAGTTTGAAGAGAACAGAAAACTCTGTATCACAAAGTTAAGATTTCTTTTTTATCTGTGACCTTACTAGCTTTGCGTAAAGTATTCCTACTTCATATGTATAATTTCTACTAATTACAGGTTTTCACGTTGTTTCTTTGTGCATTATGAACCTTCACCTCTGAATACTCATATCAAAGGTTTTTCATGCTGTTTTTTTTTGGGGGGGGGATATGCACATGAAGTCAGATAAGTGTTATTTCTAGTATTACACTAAACCGTGCAGTGGATAGTATTGTGACAATCAGAATAAAGATATTATGAAATATTTTCTGTATGAGCTACTAAGTGTAGGAACATACTGTTTGGAATATGCTTCCTAAACTGAGTTTAAAAATTAGACAGAAATGACATTTTCAATAGACTCTCTAAAAAAAAAATCAAAATGACAATCCATACCAAACACAAAATAGATTATATAAAAGTTTCATGATCTTATTTTTTAGACCAAGGAAAACTTGTTTTTTAACTGTTATCTTCAGTTTATTTAAGAGCAAAATTGATAAATGTGTTTATATCCTTGCTCCTAGGAATATTTTAAAGTCAAGGGAGATGTGTTTATCTTCTTTCATGTGGAATGCTATCTGTGACTGTTGGAAGAATTCCTGTATTTTTATTCCTTCATTTTAATATAACATTAATATATATATTATAGAATTTTTACCAAAGTCAGTACTCATGTTCATTGCAAAATTTTCTCAAAGATAGGTAGGCCATGGCCCAGGGCTAGGGTCCTTATGTAAGTAGACTCCAGTTAATAAAGGTTTAAATAGAAAATTTTTTTAATGTATACCAAAATAAGAACATAATAATTCATTCTTTTCTAGATATCTAAACTTCCAAATAAGTTGACTGTGATTTAGATAAAAGAGACCTTTAGAAAAGTTAGAAACATCTATAGTAATAGACTAAAGAACCGATGGAAGACCAGAGGAAGAATTTGCTAATTTGGCTTATTATCATTTTCAAAAGAAGAATATACTATATTAATATGATGTAAAAAGTCTTCTTTTTTATTATACAATGGAGACTGTAAAACAGGATACTCATTTTGACTCTTCTTTTAAGTAGTTTTGTGACCTTGGATAATTTTTCTCATTTGCAAATGAGACATTTTAAAATTCCTTATATTTCTCATTGTATAAATATATTATTTCCTATCCTCACCACAGTAAACATTTTTTCATTAGTGAGGGCAATCAAATATAAATTCTGCACAGTGGAATATTTATAAAATATTTTTATCTATGAATGTAGCCTTGTGAAAAAGATGAATTTTGATACTAGTGAAGCCTTTTAATAATTCCATTAAAAAGAATTTATTTGAATATTTCTTATTTCTATGTAAGATTTCATGCTTAAAACATAAACTATGCAAGACGACATGTTAGCAAGCATGGAAAAACAAATTCTCCTTCCATTGAGTAGCATCCAATATCACAAGCAAACAACGCTGAGCAAAGCTGTGGATTTCACCCTGTAAATCATAATTCAGTTTGAATGTGATTCTTCTATGTTAAGTGATAAATTTTCTTCTGGTGTTCAAGCAGTAGGACAGGTCCCTGTGGTGGGAACATATGTCTGTCTTTAAAACTGCTGATTTGAAATGGTACCTCTTCAAATGCTCTCATTATAAACAACCTTTTATAATGACTCCATCTCTTCCTTTTAACAAGATAATTTTCTAAAATGAATTTACTGTCTGTTTAAGAACTCTGTGACCATCTCTAGAGATGCTTCTTAGACACTAAATTTATTTTAGAAATGAATATTGTTAGAAGATAACATAGAGCCACTATAGAAGGTTAAAAGGAAACTCCTCCCATAGTCCTGACAGAAAAGAGAAAGCAATCTTAAATCTTGGCTTCTGTCCTCATACATACAATAAGGGTGCCAATAAGTGCTGATTATGATGGTGGTTTTTATGAGGTAGACACCTGTTAAGTAGGAACTGGACTGTAACCATCAACTCATTTCCCACACACCACTAAACAGCTATCCATTTCTAATGACTTTTGGCCAATGTTCATTTCTAGGCCAGTAGTTCTAATATGGCCCAGGTTGCTATTGCACTGTTTAAGCTTCCCTATGTATAAGAATGAAGCAAAATTGAAATGTTCTCTTTTGAGAAGAAATATAATACAAAGTGGTACATTACATCATGATAAAATTAAAACTAATTTTGACTAAAATATTATTCTCATGTGTAAGTACAGGAAACATATATGTGTGTATATAACGCTCATGTAAAAGACACATGTACTCTTAACGTTATAGCCATATATGTGTGTAAGTTCATAAAGAGAGGTATTCATGAATACATCACAACATTGCTTCAGACAACCTTAATATTGAATAGTGCTGCTATGCACATGTACACCCCATAGGGTTTTTATGCAGTATTTCCAAAGCACAGCTCCAGATATATTAATACCTTAGTAAAATATCTATTTTACTTAGTAAATAGTAAAAAATATATATTTTACTTAGTAAAATATCCTATTTCTTATAATTTCTGAGCAAGGTGATCAAAGCCCTCCATAATCTACCCAGTCTACTTTTCTAGGCTTATCTTCACATATCTCCTTCCTTCTCCACATGAACCTATACCTTTTGTTCCAGTTATATCTAGCTTATCTTTACTTCATTATAGACCCTATACTTTCCTAACTCTGTACATTTTCTCATATTATTCTCACTGACTAAAAGTCCACCCCCTCCCATAAGGCGGCTTAGAAAACCTGTGTTAATTTCCCCAAGTCCTATTCAAGTGTTGTCTTCATACATTCTTCCTCTGCCCTCTTATTCAGAATTAATCTGTCTTTCTTTAACACTCACCTAGTAATTTATACCTCTCTCCTATATTTGATCAACCATGTGAATATTTTACTCTCCAATCATTATATTTGTTCAAATGCTTATATTCCTGACTGGACTATAAATTACATGGAATCCGGGGCTATACCCCTAACGGTTGGCCAAAGACAATGCCATGTTCTAACATGTACAGGAGCCAATGTGTGACAAGAGTGATGTGGAAGGAAGGCTGTAAACAGAGTCTAGGCTGTCAGTTGGTAAAAGAGAAACTCTTAAAAATGCTTCTTGATTATATTCTCTACATTTCTGTTGGTTCACACTACTTCCTTGAAAATATTTTTCATCTCTTTCTTAACATAATGCTTATGTCAATTATTACTTTAAATTTTTTGTGTGTGAAAAAGGTGTCCTTTGGGAGACTTTTCCTCCTCTTCAACTCTATACAGAGGGTTCACTATATGAAAATGTTAATGGAAACTCAAGAGATGCTTATTGGTGTGCCGTATTTCAATAAGTCAGTCTAACATCCAGATGAAAAATCTGCTGTGATTTTCACATTTAAAAACTGAGATACCATCTGACAACTGGAAAGCAATATGCAAATAGACTTGCTGTGATTTTAAGCAGCTTTCTCTGTAATTCAGATTTGCACAGTGCAGAAAGTCTCCTGTGCTTTCCGCACATGTCCAATGTAATTGTTCTATCTGATATGAACCTGTCCCCTTGTCCCAATGCTAAAAATAGTACTATGGGAACTAAATTAGGCTGGGAGAAAGAGACTGAGACTACCAAGTATTTTCAGAACAACCCCAAAGGTTTTTGTCTGTTCGTCTAATTTGGAAATGACATTGGTGTTAAGACTCTGGTGGATCAGTTCCAGCCCAGACAACCCTGGTTTTATGTATATATGAAATGAAATGAGCTTTGGGTTATAGCTAATCAGCTTAATAACAGTATCAGCATCTGCTCAGTCTTACTGCTATTCATAACCTTGGTTGGGTTCCTATTTTGCATCCCAGTGTCCCAGCATGTAGATTCTTATCTTATAACCCAACTCAGTGTCTTGTACCTAAGAGATAGTTTCCAACTGTTGATGCCCATTTCTTCCTTTTATACTGCTACATTTACTCTACCTATTTAGATATTCCCTTTTTCCTGCTCTCTGATATTTATAGAGTTTAGCAATCTTGCCATGCCTTGCTTGGCTGTTTATCCTGCATTTTTTATCTCTGCACCTCACAGGGTGGTTTTGATTTTTAATACTATCTTCCAACACTTTGCTTGCTCTTACTATACATATTTCTTGCTTCATACTCTTGGCTTAGAAAAACATCCATTCATCATTTACCCATTTAATAAGTGTTTGTTTGTTTGTTTTAAGATTTTATTTTTTAAGTAATCTCTGCACCGAATGTGGGGTTCGAACTCCCAACCTCAAGATCAAGAGTCTCATGCTCTACCAACTGAGCTAGCCAGGCAGTGCACAAATCTGTTTTAATGCCTATATTCTTCCTGTTGACCCTCTAGTACCTGTTTTAAATGCCATTCTGTTAACATCTAATTTAGAAGACAACTGGTAACTAATATTCACACTATCAATAGTTAAGTCTCGTCTTCATATGTTGAATTTAATAGACCCTCTAGAAATGTATAAATAGTATTTCAGGCCTTAACTCCTGCCTTTTAATTTTCAGGTCCCAACTTAAATTAGCAAGAGAACTTAAGAACTAGTAATGGACTATACTTATTTTGCTAACTAATTGTCTATAGTTTCCTCTTCCTGGAAAGAGGGTGTTATGTAACTCCATACTTTCTGCTCTCAGTCATAGATGCTTGTATCTTCATTGTGCACCTTCCCTAAGATCAATAAGTCTATAGACTGACAAGTCATCTGTAGCTTGCCCTAGTTTGAAAAGATGAAGAGAACCAGTTGGATTACCCCATTTAGCAATTTGAAGTAAGAAAAGTTAGATAGCCATGGAAACTCAGCATGGAAGGATGATATGAGATAGAATTAACATCTATGAAGAAAGGTTCAATTTATGAAGACCCAGAAATCATGAGGGAAGTTAAACAAAATGAAGTAAGGGACATTTATACAGGAAAGAAAATGAAAATAAGGGACTGAAAAATGGAAAATATTCAAGTCAAAACTTGACATTAATAGGCAGAGCATCAGCTGGGAGGCCTCAAAATTCTTACTGTCAAACTTTTTGGAACTGTAATGAATCCTTCCAATTTTAATAGAAGAGATCTCTCCTCACAAGATCTAGTGGGGTTCTTATATTTCTACATTTGTCTTTCCTAATATACATTGATAATATGAACATTATTATGCCTATTTTTTTAAAAAAAAATTCCCATTGTGGCGCCTGGGTGGCTCAGTCCGTTAAGTGTCAAACTTCGACTCAGGTCATAATCTTGTGGTCCGTGGGTTCGAGCCCCACATCAGGCTCTGTGCTGACAGCTCAAAGCCTGGAGCCTGCTTCAGATTCTATGTCTCCCTCTCTCTCTGCCCCTCCCCTGCTTGTGCTCTGAATCTTTCTCTCTCTCTCAAAAATAAATAAACATTAAAAAAATTTTTCCCATTACTTGAAATAATTTCAGTGTGCCTCTGTTGTTTGTGACCAAAAGTGCCAAAATACAATATGGGGTTTATTTTTTGCCCACCATCTGCACCTGCTGCATCAAAAGTAATAAATATCAAAGGATGAATTATTCCTAAAGCAGGACTATTTTCTTCTTGTTTGAATGCCTTCATAATTTTAATTTACTGACCTAAAAATCATGTATAACATATAATTTCAAAATTAATTATGATGATAAAATATTTGTATATGATAAAAATATTGATATGGTTTTATATATTGATATTGATATATATTTATATCAATATCAATTTTTATATAAAAGTAAATATTCTTAGATCAGTTAAAAAGATAAACAAAACCTAATCTTATTAAAAGATAACATCCCATTCTTATTGAAATAAACTAAATTTTATGTAGTATCATGTTTTAATTTGTTTTCTAAATTGAACTAAATATTTTATGTGATTTGGTGATATATGATTAGAAGACATTATTCATTCTTTGTGAACTATTGTGTTAGGCAGCCATGAGGCTGGCCTCAGTGATCATCACCTCTGGTATTCATGGTCTTTTGCAATTTCCTCTCCTTGAGTAAGGTCTAGGATTACTGACTTGCTTTGAACAAATAGAAATGGCACAAGTGAGTTACTTGTAAGTACTTGTAAGTTACTTCCTAGATTAAGTTTCTCAAGGAGACTGTGGCTTCCATTTTGTAGTCTCAGTGTTGCCCTCTTACTTGGTAGCTCTGAAGGAAGGTGAGCTGATTGTAAAGGCCAGAAAAACAGCCATGAATTGAGACCCTTAGTCCAACAGTCAACAAGAATTGAATCCTGCCAAAAACTATGTAAATGGGTTTGGGAGCATATCCTTCCCCCTGTCGAACCTTCATATGAGAATCAGCCCTGGCTAATACCTTGATCACAGGCCTCTGTGGGACACTGAAGCAGGGGTACCCAGCTAGTCATGCTGTGATTCATGACCTACAGAAACTAAAATAATAATTTGTTGATTTATTCACTGTGTTTTAGAACAATTATTTAATCAGCAATAGGTAACTAATACTGCCATAAAAATTGTTAGTTTTTATTGTTGAAAATTATAAAGATGAACAAAAGTGCCTAGTTGTGAAAATAATGAAATACCTTCTTATTATTTCTAGGGAGATAATAAAGGAGAGGATCTCACTTGTCTCCTCTAATATTCCTATACATCGTAGCAATCATCAGATTTAAAATCTAAATATTTCTCTTTGTTAATTCTTGCTAGATTAAAAAGTTGTTACAATGTACTATGATCAATAACTAATAACCCACCATACCTACATACGAGTTTTTGTAAAATATCAACATACCTTTTTGTCCATTACACTTCAGCTTCACTGATTTTCTACAGAGTATTTTCTTCTTTTGTCAGTTGATTTTTTATACCTGCTTTACTTAATCTATTGCTATTATACAAATCACTCCAAAACTAGGTGGCAAAAATAACAACCATTTATTTGCACATGATTCTGAAACAAGGTTCATTTTTGTTCAGTGTAATCGGCTGGGGTCTCTCATGCATTGCATTTGTTTGGGAATTTGATTAGAGCTGAAATATCCAACATGCCTTAGATCACATGAATGTGCCTCACTGACTATGCCTGGAACAGCTATGGCCTGGCCAGGCAACTTTTATTTTCTCTGATTGGTTTCTACGGCAGATTAGCCAGAACTTTTTACATGATAGTTCAGGGCTCCAAGAGATTGAAAGGGGAAGCTGCCAGACCTTTTTAGGGCAAGGCAAGGTGCATGTTGGTTTGCAACCCTCCCATGAGCTTTCCTGGTATAATCTGAAACTGGCTTATGTACTCAGAGGGCAGGGACAGACCAAAGAAAGAGGCAGGCTAACCCCAATTGGTAGGTAGCAGTTTGAATAAACAAAGGAAACTTACATACTGGCTTGTGTGGTGTGACAGCAAGACAAATGAATCCACACAACCACCTGACAGATCTTAAAAGTGTATAAAGAGGACCCATCTGGCCTCAGTCACATATACCATGCACTTGCTTTTGACACCACAATACTATCTGAAGGCTATGCCCTTGGTGCAGCCTCTGGGAGTGAGAAAGTAAGTGGAACCCATGTTCCAAGGATAAGGGAAGGAGTGAGGACACTCAGAGTGTCCAGGCCCAGCTCACAGGCCCATCAGTGGTCATGTCCTTTTGATCATGTTTCCCAACAGGATGGGACTAATTCAGTGTCAATTTCACTATACTCCATTGATAAAAATAATTCCCAAGACCAACCCAGAATATTATATGTGAAATAGTGATATACCTTGATGAGAGGAACAGTATCTGCATACTGGAATGGAAGAGATGATGGTGGTCATCTTTGAGAATTATATGTGACCATGCCCAGGAGCTTTAGCTGTGTGATGCCTATTACTGGTTATGGATTCTAGAAGGAAAGATTTGCTAATAGTCAAAGCTTGCTGAACTAAAATATGTGTTGCTTTATGTATAATATATAATATGTAACATATATTTACACACACACAAATGAAGTGAAAATCATTTCTTTCTTCTGTAGATTTGAAATTATAACTCTTAAGACCATAAATCCTAGGAAAGGTGGAAGAGACTGAAACATTTTTAGATGGAGCAAGGGATATTAAAGTCCCAAAATAAACACTGAGTGGCAGAGGAGTCAGCAGAAACTTTAAAGTTGTGTGGGAAAAGACGATGAAAGGAAAGCATTGAGAAAAAAAAAAAAGTAGGTAAAGATAATCTTTAAAGAGTTAGAACAGTGCCTGCCTCTATAGTTTAAACAACCGAGAAGAGATGCAGTTTCCCTGTCAAAAGATATTAATAAAAGAAATAGCCACATGATATGTTCTAGAGATTTATAGTCCACATTGTGATTTTTTTTGAGCCCCTGTTGCTTTCAGAAGTATGGTATTCACATTGTTAAAAATACAGTGGAAGTGAGATAAACTGTATTTGTAATCTTAAAATTTTAGCTTGCTTTAAAATATGAAATCTTATCTTATTTTTGGAGGAGGATTGAGGAGGTTGCTATCAGTCAGTAAAAGTAAATGGAAGGACTTACATAAGGTATTTGAAGTAGGATGTAATGTGCACATTATAGTTCAGGGAATTTGTGGAAGCCTGGTATCAAACAAATAATACTGCAGAAACTGAATTAAAGGCATACTTCTAGACAATTAGAATGGTGTCTAAAGACTACATTAATTCTGCAATATTTAATTTGTGTACTAACTGCAATTAAACATTTTTAATTAACACTTAAATCTATTCCAGAATGATTTATATTAAACAGTTTGCTAAGAAATGATCCTAAAATATTGGTTTTATTTATATATATTTAACACTTTAATTGAGATGTAATTATATACCTTAAGATTTACACATTTAAAGTGTATAATTCAGTGGTTTTTAGTATATTCACAGAGTTGTGCAACCATTACTACAGTTTAATTATAGAACATTTTTATCACCCCCAAAGTAATTCTGGTACACATTAGCAGTCACTCCCATTGCTACCCAGCACCCCACACCCAAGTCTGGGCAACCACTAACCTATTTTCCATCCCTATAAAGTGCTTATTCTGAACATATCACAAAATGTTATCATATATTGTTTTTATGAGTGGACTCTTAAACATATGTTTTTAAGATTCATCCATATTTTAAAATGTATGAGTGCCTAATTCTTCGTTATTGCTGAATAATACTCTCTTGATACATTACCTTCGTTTTGACCATTCAGCAATTGGTAGGCATTTGAATTGTTTCTACTTTTTGGTTATTGAAGAATAATTATGCTTATGACCATTCATGTATGAGTTCACAAATGGACATATATTTTCATTTCTGGTGGCTATATCTAGGAGTGGAATTGCTGGGTCATATGGTAAGTCTATGGTAAGTCTATGTTTAACATTTTAAGGAACTGCCAAAAAACTTTTCCAAAGAGGCCTCACCATTTTACGTTGCAACAGCCACAAATGAGAATTCTGATTTCTCTACATCCTCTTGTTGTTGTGTCTCTTTTTTATTATAACCATCTTGGTGAAACTGAAGTGGTAGCTCAATGTGGTTTTGGTTTAAATTCCTTAATGACTAATGATCTTGAGAATCTTTTCTTGTACTTATTAGCTGTTTGTATATCTTCTTGGAAGAAATGTGTATTCAGATTGCTTGACTAATTATTGATTGGATTGTCTTTGTTTACTGAGTTATAAGGGTTCTTTATATATTCTGGAGACAAGATCCTTTAGGTGTATGATTTGAAATATTTACTAGCATTCTGTAGGTTATCTTTTAACTCTCTTGATGGTATTGTTTTGAGCAGAAACATTTTTATTTTTATTTTTATTTTTCTTAGAGATTGAGAGCAGGGAAGGAACAGATTGAAAGGGAAAAGGAGAGAATTCCAAGTGAGCTCCACACCCAGTGCAGAGGAGCTGGACTCAAGATTGTGTCTCACTACCTTGAGATCATAACCTGAGCTGAAATCAAGAGTCGGACACTTAACCGACTAAGCCACCCAGACACCCCAAAGCACAAACATTTTAAAATTGGATTTAGTCCAATTTACCTATTTTTCCTTTACTGTTTGCAATTTTGGTATTATATCTAAGAAAATATTGCCTAACCCATGGTCACCAATTTACCTATTTTTCCTTTACTGTTTGTAAGTTTGGTATTGTATCTAAGAAAATATTGCCTAACCCATGGTCACCAAGGTTTACTCACATGTTTACTTCTTAAAAATTTTAGAGTTTTAGCTCTTACCTTTAAATCGAAGATACATTTTTGAGTTAATTTTTTATGTATGTTAAGAGTTAAGGATCCAACTTCTTTTTTCCGTTTATTTATTTACCTATTTATTTATTTATTTGGCACCCTTGTTGAAAATCAATTGGCCATAAATTAAATTGTTATTTCTGGATCCTCGATTTTATTCCATTGATCTATATGTCTCTTCTTGTATCAGTACCACACAGTCTGAATTATCATAGTTCCCCAATTGGTTCTTCTTTTTCAGGAGTGTATTAGTTACTTATGCATCTCTTGCATTTGCATATGAATTTTAGAATCAATTTGATATTTTTTTTGCAGAAAAGGCAGTGGACATATTCATAGGTATGTGTTGAACCTGTAGACCATTAGGGGTAGAATTGCAATCTTACCAACATAAAGTCTTGGAATCCATGAACAAGGGATGCCTTTCCATCTTGTTAAACCTTAACTCCTTTCAGCAATATTTTGTACTAATCAGTGTACAAATTTTATATTTCTTTTAAGTTTATTCATAAGAATTTTATTGTTGTTAATGCTACTGGAAATAGTTTCCTCAATTTTATTTTTGCACTTCTCATTGTTACTGTGTACAAATACATTTGAGTTTTCAATTTGATCCTTTATCCTACAACCTAGATGAACTGTTTATTCTAATGTTTTTAGTGAATTTCTTAGGATTTTCTATTTGTAAGCTTATGTTCTCTGCAAATGGTGATACTTTCATGCCTTACTTTCTAGTTTTTATTGCTTTTATTTCTTTTCTTTGACAAATTGTCCTAGCTAGAACTTCCATTAAATGTGAATAGACAGCCTTGTCTGGTTCCTGATTTTAGAAGAAAAGTTTTCAGTTTCACCATTAACTGTAATTTTAATTGTGGATTTTCATACATACCCTTAATCAGGTTGTGGAAGTTGTCTTCTATTCCTAGTTTGAGTTTTTTTAATTAAAGGATGTTGGATTTTGCTAAGTGCATCTTCTGTATCAAAAGAGATGATCATGTAGTTTTCTTGCCATTTATTTTATTAATATGGTCTGTTACATGAATTGATTCCCTTAAATTTAACCAAACTTTCATAACTCTGATAAATCCCATGTGGTTATGCTGTTTAACCCTATTGTTGAAATTGGTTTGATTGGATTTTGTTGAGGATTTTTGCATCTGTTTGCAGAGCATATTGATTTGTAGTTTTCTTGTATATTGTTAGTCTAGGTTTAGTATCAGTTTTAGCTTTCATGGAATGACTTGGGAAGTGTTCCTTCATTTTCAGTTTTTTGAAGATTTTGTGAAGAATTAGTATTTATTCTTTTTTTTTAGATGTTTAGGATGATTCACCAGTGATGCCGTTTAGGTTTGGGCTTTTCTTTTGAGAGAGTTACTTATTACTAATTCAAACTTTTTACTTGTTATAGTTCCATTCAGACATTATACTTCCTCTTGAGTCACTTTTGGTAGATTTTGCCTTTCTAGGAATTTGTTCAATCATTTAGTTTATCTATTTTGTTAGCTCACGGATGCTTACAGTATTTCCTATCATCTCCCCCCCCCCCTTATAATTTTGTAGTAATTATTATTTTTCTTTTGTGATTTTAGTAGCTTGTGTCTTCTTTCTTTTTTTTTTCTTAGCCAATGTAGCTAAAAGTTTGCCAATTTTGTTGACATTTTCTTTTCTTTTTCTTTTATTTTTTTTAGTTTCTTTATTTGAGACAGAGAGAGAGAGCGAATGAGTGCACAAGCGGGGGGAGGGGCAGAGAGAGAAGGAGAGACAGAATCTCAAGCAGGCTCCCTGCACCATCAGCACAGAGCCCAATGTGGGACTTACACTCATGAACTGTGATATCATGACGAGCTGAGATCAAAAGTCAGACGCTTAACCGTCTGTGCCACCCAGGCGCCCCAACATTTTCAAAGCATCTTTTTGTTTGTTTTATTGATCTTTATTGTTTTTATATTTTACATTTTATTTATTTCCACTACTCTGTATTACTACCTTCCTATGCTTGTTTTGAGTTTAGTTTTTATTTTTCTAATTCCTTAAGATCTAATTTCTTTAGCTGCATTGAAATTTTTTATATGTAGTGCTTTTATTTTCATTCATCTCAAAATATTTGCTAACTCATTCATCTCCAAGTAGGTTTTTTAACTCCCCATATAACATTTTTTCATCCATTATTTTTTTAAGATTTTGTGTTAATTTCCATTTATTTATAAATGTCATAAATGTCATTTTGCTATTCAATTATAAATTAATTGCATTGCATTTAGAAACATACTTTGTATGATTTCAATTTTTTTTAATTTATTGAAGCTTGTTTTATGAGCCAGCATATGGGCTCTCCTGTAGAATGTTTTATGTGCACCTGGGAAGAATGTGTGCCCTGCTGTTGTTTAATAAAGTGTTCTATACACATTTCTTACTTCTAGTTTATTTATAATATTTTCAAGTCTTCTATTTCTTTTTTCTTCTGATTTTTTTCTTGAAAAAATGATGTCCTTCAAAGTAGACGTATTGAAGTCTTTGACAATAATTGTTCAATTTTAATTTCTCCCTTCAGTTATTAGTTTTTGTTTTACATATTTTGGGGCTCTGATACATACATAATTCAAAATTAATGAACATATGAACACGAC
Organism: Panthera uncia; assembly: GCF_023721935.1. Classification (NCBI taxonomy): domain Eukaryota; kingdom Metazoa; phylum Chordata; class Mammalia; order Carnivora; family Felidae; genus Panthera; species Panthera uncia. The sequence continues at coordinate 79,695,420 of NW_026057577.1, forward strand.
ATGCCAAAATATATACAGATAATCTAAAGTAGTGCTAAGAAGGCACTCTCGATAAAAACTATCAAACCTATTGTACTGTTAAAAATGTAATGACCATAGTTTGATTTAAGACGTTTATTCAAAAATGTTAGTTGATAGATTACAATTTTGTTGTTTCTTTCACTGTGTCTAGATAATATACACCAGATTGAGGTTTTTAAAATAATCCCAACTAATAAGTTTTCAAATTTTTCCAGTTAAATTGCCTTTGAAATACAGATTGTTCAGACTTAATACTTACATGATGACATTTTTTATTAATTTTCAATCTATTAGCAGTTTTAATATGCTTGTTTGAAATTGTTTGAACATAGTCCATAGCTGTGTCTCACACTCAAACAGATGAATCAACACATACCTCTGCAGTTGAATCACTGTACTGACACTACAAGTTTCTTCCATTGCTGGAGTATACTTGTCTCTCTCTAAGGTTTTTCATGATATGGAATTATAAAAAAAACATAATCAGATACAAGCCTAATAAAAACCATTTTGACGAGATAATGTATATTAGTGAATATATTACTTAAAAGCAAATTACTTTTGAAAACTATGAGATCTATAAAACTAAGTGAGTCAGTCAGTAAAATACAGGCTGTATGATAGATAAAATAAACAAAACAATGATGAAGTAACCTCAGAGGAAATTTATACTGAACTAAACTCTGGGAGGGTGATAAGATAGATCAAAGCACTGAACCTAGAATGAATTTTTGTATGTGTGAAAGGAAAAAAAAAATAAGTATAGATTCTAGCCACATAAAACTGTCAGCTTGAAAATATATTGCTTGCATGGTCAATCACTTGGATAGCATTATTTTGTGATATATTAAACGTAGAAGCTATCTCTTACGGCTTTTGAAGTATGACACACAAAACATTCAATAATCTTTATTTTTATGTTATGTTCAATATAAGAGAAAACTATAATAAAATTCATCCCGACAATACTGGCTATAGATAGATATACTTTTTTCTTGTTTTGATAATTTTTATACATTAGAAAATCTTTTTAAACTAATTTTATTTATGGTTTGAGAGTCCAAATATCTCTCCAATTCTATATAAAATTTAGTAGCAGTAGAAATTAATACAATTACTGGTCCAAAGTCCTATAATTTAAACTTTCATTTTAGAGACAGCCACTTAAGAACACATATTTGAAATAGTAAAGTAAAATGAATCTCATTTTTATAGTTCTTTTTGTTTCCCACATTCTGTGTACTAAGATAATTTGCACAAGCGGTCTATAGGAAATATTAATATGTCAGTTTTATCAATTGACATTTGCTTTAATGTTTCTTAAATGATAGGGATTTATAACTAGCTTTTGGACAATAAATCTTATTTTTTTTTAATTAACTGGTAGTGAAAATGTTAGACACATGTTATTTTGTTTTTTAAAGTATATCTTTTAGTTTGGATAAACATCGTGAAAATAAATATCCTGAATATTTGAATCCGACAGAAGGGAAGTGAATATAAAACCTCTAAAGGAAAATATTAAATATTGTGATCCACTGAATATGTGAATTATACTTGAACAATTTACCAGTGATGTATCAAAGATTCATGTCGTGCTGAAATTTCGTTTTTCTCTTCATTGTAGGTACTGAAATGCTTTCTGCATATAAATAGCTCTGTAGTTCATTTTGATAGCCACAGTCCCTTTGTGACTTTTAAAATTAATTCTGTTGGCAGCTAAAAAAATACTAATACCTAACCAGGAACAGAGAGTTACTGTTTATTACTTTTTTTTTTTTTTTAGCTTTATACATTGGTGAAACTTTAGAATAATAGCCAATAGTTGCAGAGTAGCTATATGCTTGCCATATATGTGATCTTGATCTGAGACTGAGAGACAAGATCACACTCAGATTTATGTTCTACAATTGAAGATGCCTATTTTCAGGTTGGATTATGAATTTTGTAAGCAGTAAGATTTGGCATGCATGGTTTATTGAAAGTTTCCTTAGCAAATAACCTCCTTTTTCCCAATGATTTTCAGCGTCGAGGGGAAACACTTTCAGTGAACAATTTGTGGTTAATGCCTTTCCGTAGGTAAAATCCCACTGAGAAGTGCTCTAGCTAACTTGCTCTGGGTTGTGTTCCAACTTAGTTTAAGGGACTTTAGGGGACACACTCCTGCTGATTCCACTGTTCTTTCCTGTCTTCCTTTTTTTGTAATCTTGACCCAAAAACTATTTTAAGTGATGTCTGATTTGGCTTCCTGTGGTTCCCAAATGTTCACTGACAAAGGATTATTGAAAGAATGTGTGACTCTCCCTTTCTTTTCTTGAATTCAGAGTTTCTGATGTTGATATTAATGTGAAAGGGTCATCCACAAAGAGACAAAGAACACTAATGTTGTAAGGCTTCTCAGGTCTTCTCCTTTATCACAGCTGGGGGGACTCCAAACCATTGGGATCAAATATCTTCTATCACCTCCTTAAAAACATCAGCATCTGTGTCATCATTGGTCTGTAGGCTGTGAGGATTATTCCTAAAGTATTCCTCTCTCTCTGTACAGTCCATCAATTGAAAGCTATAGAACCATGGGATTGTAGGGCTAAAGGGCACCTTGAAGGTCAAATCGCCCAACCCCTTTCCTTTATAGAGTTAAGAAATTGAAGCCTATAGTGAGTAGGTTATTTGTCCATGAGCATGGATAAAGATACAGAAATGAATGAGAACGTAGATCTCTGTCTACAGCAAGGGAACTCCACACTTCATGTGCATTAGTGCTATGGTTTTCCTTGTTTCCTTAATACCTAAGTCATCAAACCTTGTTCAGATACTAGAGAATCTTCTGACATGATAGTTGAGTTGAAGAGATAACAATCTTTAACAGTAAACACTAAATAGAGCTTTAGATTACAAGAAATCTAAAATGTCAAAATTATTTGTTTTTCTAAACATGTCATATTGTCAATCTAGTTTTCATATCAAGCAAAAAGTGATATTGGCTTTTATCCAAAATGGTAGGGGCTTTTATTCAAAGGAACAACAATAAGAAGTCTTTGGTGAAAATAAAGTACAGCATTAATATCTAACTGTAAGAATAGTGAATATGGACTCTCAATGAAGGATATGTACTACAACTGGATTCATAACCAATATAGTTTATCAAATAAGTTTATAATGAAAAATTGCCTTGAGGACTGCTAAGAAAAAAAACAGTATCTTCAATTATATAATTATAAAAACTATACCTTCAATTACTTGAAGGTATAGGTTAACTTGAAACGTAAATGACTCAGCATGAGTCATACAAGTAAGAACTTCTATGTTACTCTTGTAAAAGTAGCTCAAATTCATGTTCCCAGAGTAATAGCACATTTCAACTGAAGAGAGATCAGAAGTAAAGGAACAACGTGCTTTACTTGTGGTGAAATGACACAAACGTGTACTACAAAGAAGAGGAAAAGTTAATCTTCCTTTTATTTTGAGATAAAATAGAAAAGATTCAGAGAAACAAAGAGAAAGACTGGCCAATAAACTGTTTCCCTCCATGTGTTTCAAGGGGTGAAAAGACCTTTACAGATACCTAGTCCAAACTTCTTCCAAATGAAGGTGGAAGGAAAATTCAGTCAGTCTTAGTGTAAATGTTTTCCATTCAGATGAGTCTACTTTTTTTTAATTTTTTTTTAAATTTATTTTTGAGACAGAGAGAGGCAGAGCATGAGCAGGGGAGGGGCAGAGAGAGAGGGAGACACAGAATCTGAAGCAGGCTCCAGGCTCTGAGCTGTCAGCACAGAGCCTGACGCGGGGCTTGAACTCACAGACTGTGAGATCATGACCTGAGCTGAAGTTGGATGCTTAACTGACTGAGCCACCCAGGTGCCCCAGATGAATCTACTTCTTTATTATAGGTAGCCTCTTCAGTTATTAGCTAGGATTTTATATCTTCTTCCACAGATTGAGTGAACATCTGCATCCATGTATCTACTTCAAACATATACCTTGCCTTTTTCTATTAATTTTAGGTTAAATTTTCAAAAGAATATTTTTAGCATTAAGGTCAGCTTCCATTTATCTATGATATTGAATAAAATTTATAATATTCAATATTTACAGCAAAAAGAGATATTTCTCATAATTACTCAACATATGCATCTGTATTTTATTTATTTCTCTTCATTTCTAAAACTCTATGATTTTTATAGCTTTATGAGGCTAGATTCTTAAAATAGAAGCAGGTGGAAATAGTATGTTCATATATAAGCAAATAATCTCTTTATTTTGATATATTCATAGTGGAAAGAACATTTTCATTGCTGGTCTTGGCGTATATGAATAATGCTGGAGAATTATATATATATAGACGTCTCTCTCTCTATATATATGTATGTACATATATATAGACATATATATGTATATATATGTGTCTATATATATATACACACATATATATGTATATATGTCTATATATATATACACACACATATATATACATATATATGTGTGTATATATATATATATCCCAGAGAATTATATTTTTTAAAACTACAAAATTATTGTTTACTGTAATTTTATTTTAATTTCATATTGAAAAATGTTTGATCTTGTGTGTTTGATTTTCACATTAACTTAATATAAAATAATTAAGTATTATGAATGCTTAAAAATTTATATTATTTCAAAAATGGCTATAAATGATACTATGCAAGGACAGTTTATTGAATATTCTAAGCCACGTGCATTTTTATGGAATTTCATGTTCAATCTTTGAAATGTGTATGAAGAGGCAGAAAGTCATATGGATGATATTCATGCTTTCATCAGTTTCGAACCTTTCTGTAAAGAGCAATGGCTGGTTCAAGTCCCCAAGCGTTTCTTCCCATCACTGCCACTTTTTGAAATTAGAGAAGGTCAGACACTTGAATACTAACAGCTGGGCATTGGGGCAAGGATGCATGCAAATACTGGTGAAATAAGAAGCAATGTTCTCAAGTAAATTAGCTCAAGTCCATATCAGCCTGTGAGCCTTTTCTTAGCCAGGTAGAAGAGAACTATTCTAACTCTGAAATCCACTAGCAAAACCCCTCACCTTTTAAGGGCTGACATCTTGGGTGTGAGACCTATATGGTAGTAGAAGGTTTAATGTTTTGCTTCACCATCTTGAAATTATCAATAATTTTATTTTTGAACTACTTTTTTAATTCCAATGTAGTTAGCATACAATGTTTTATATTAATTTTAGGTGTACAATATAGTGATTCACCAATTCCATATGTTACTCAGTGTCCCTCAAGGTAAGTGTAATCTTAATCCTCTTCACCTATTTCACTCATCCCTTACCCACCTCCCATCTGTTTGTTCTCTGTAGTTAAGAATCTGTTTTTTTGGTTTGTGTCTTCTTTTTTCCTTTGTTCATTTGCTTTGTTTCTTAAATTTAACATATGAGTGAGATCATAAATCATTTATCTTATATCGACTGGTTTATTTCACTTAGCATTATAGTCTCTAGTTCCATCTATGTTGTTGCAAATAGCAAGATTTCAGTCTTTTGTATGGCTGAATAATATTCCAGTGTGTGTGTGTGTGTGTGTGTGTGTGTGTGTGTGTGTGTGTGTGTGTTTACTTCTTAATTGATCCATCTATCAGTGGACACTTAGGCTGCTTCCATTTCTTGGCTATTGTAAGTAATGCTGCAATAATTGTGGTACATACATCCCTTCAAATTAGTGTTTTCGTATTCTTTGAGTAAATACCCAGTAATGTGATTATTGGATTGTAGGGTAGCTCTGTTCTTAAGCTTTCAAGGAATCTTCATACTGTTTTCCACAGTGGCTGCACCAGTTTGCATTCCCACCAGCATGTTAGTTACTTCCTTGTATTTGCCAACCAGTTATGTTGAAAATGATAACTTAAGAAGGAAAAGGAGATAAGACAGACCATAGTTTCTTTCCTTTCAGTCCTTTCTTACACATTACTAAGCCTGAGGTAGGAAGTGTTGGTAGAATATGTTCATATCAGGAAATGAAATAGTGGCTGAATTAGTTTTGTAGAGCATTTCATTTTTCTGTAAGAGTGAAATACATAAGCACATATAGACTAATATTATGAATTGTGTAAATTCAGTAACTCCATGTACATGTTAAATGTTTATTTATTTATTTTGAAAGAGAGAGAGGGAGAGAGAGAACAGAGAGAAAGAATCCCAAGCAGGCTCTGCACCGTCAGCACAGAGCCCATCTAACACAGGGCTAGAACCCACAAAGTGTGAGGTCATGACCTGAGCTGAAATCAGGAGTCACATGCTTAACTGACTGAGCCACCCGGGTGCGCCTTAAATGCTCTTAATATTTGCATTTTAAGCTGAAATTACACAATATAAAAATAAACATAAAATTCATACTAATAATTTAAAATTTTATTTTTTCTTTATTTAGAAATATTTACTTTTAAATTAAGCCATAATACCTTGGAAATACTGTGGAAAGATTCTGACCATTGCTAGGATAGTATGATGTTAAAACATTTTTAGCAGGCCTACTAATTTTTAGAAAATGACTTTATAAATAAACTCAAAAACAGTGATAACCTGAGTCACCTGTGTGAATTAATTATATATATATTTCCTTCTTTTACTTATAAAAAAAAGTACACAAAACAAGAGGTTTATTTAGTTTGGAGTTTTGCCAACTAATCTTTACAGATTGAAATCCCTAAGTACACGTTTTTACAAATAGGAATGTATGAAGTTATTCAAATTCAGCATCCCTACTTAAAAATGTCTGGAAAAGTGTTTTACACATGAATGCTCCATAGGGTATAATCATTGAATACTTATTGAAGATTACATATGAGCTTCAGTCCTGAGGAAAAGGTGATCTGAGTAACAGCAGATTGATGGATACAAATGACTCAAGTAGTTCTCATATTCCAGGCCAGTTATCTGTGAACTAAGGAGGACCTCAACAGTAGTTCATAATAACTGATTTGGAGCTGTTATAGTCATTTAGATTAAAGTCTGTTTAAATATTTGGCTACATATGGTAAATCAAGGCAGATGAAAGCAAGTGTGAGCCTATAGGCATGCTGTCAGTTAATAGCCCCAAACCACAGACCTTAGTCAGTTCCTATAGTTCTGAGAAACCCGTGCTGTTTTATTTGAGACTATATTCATGGAAACATAACTTGGTGCAAATGTACACTACCTTCCATAAATCTTAAATTTCATAAGTTTCCTTTCTTGAACCAAGACTACAGTTTCTATGCTTATAATTTGATCAGTATAATCAACTAGTTCTAAAGTTACAATATGATTTTGTGAAGTTACTTGACATCTTCAAGCAGTAGTTTCTTCCATATGTAGAGTGTGACTAAATTATACCACAGAGGGGTTTTGAGTGACAGTTTATGCAAAGGAGCATTTCCCATATCTCATGTTCCATAGTAATATAACAGCATCAGAGCTTATATTTAAGAAACTGTGATTGGGAGAAGTTTCACATTCTAATAATTTAATTTTTGATTTTTCTTACTGTGTATCAACACGGGTTTTTGAAAAAAATATATATTTGAAATTTACTTCCTCTGTTATACATACATCCGCTATTTGTGCTAAAATTCTACAAAGGATTTTAGAGCCAATTTGTTGAAAAAGCTTGACATAGCATTTTGTTAAGAGGATGGAAGATAAAGTTCATGGGGGGGAAAATTGGTCATGAATATCTGAGATGATCTGAAGTAATAAAAACATTGACGAATCCATTATTGTGCTCCCCGTCCTGTGAAGGAGATCTGGATAGTCATATAGAATGCTGTCTTACACCCACAATTCCATTACCATTGAAAACGTAAGTACTGACCTTGTCAAAAATGGACATGCACTTTTTTCTTTGCCTAAAAGGAATTGGATGTTTAGGCTCTGATATCCAGGACTATTTCAGAAAAAAAAAATAAGGTTTCACCAGTCCTTATTGTTCATTCTCTTACCTCCTTTTAGGTCACTACCTTGTGCTCATGCATGTCATCATGACTATATGAGCTTACATGTTGCTTACAAGTGCCTGCCCACATACATGTATATGTAGGGCATCCAGCTCAAACATTTCACTAATGAAAACTATGATTTTTTAAATTTTTTAAAAAATGTTAATGTCTTTATTTATTTTTGAGACAGAGACAGCATGAGCAGGGGAGGGGCAGAGAGAGAGGGAGACACAGAATCTGAAGCAGGCTCCAGGCTCTGAGCTATCAGCACAGAGCCCTACAGCGGGTCTCAAACTCACAGACCGCGAGATCATGACCTGAGCTGAAGTTGGAGGCTCAACCGACTGAGCCACCCAGGCACCCCTGAAAACTATGATTTTCTTTTTTTAATTTATTTAATTTAATTTATTTTTTTAATATGAAATTTATTGTCAAATTTGTTTCCATACAACACCCAGTGCTCATCCCAACAGGTGCCCTCCTCAATACCCATCACCCACCCTCCCGTGCCTCCCACCCCCATCAACCCTGTTTGTTCTCGAAAACTATGATTTTAAAAACACTTCAGTTCTATTCTTTTAAAAATGGTCTGTAATGACTGTCAAAATAGACTTATAGTTAAAATGATCTAATTATAGCTCAATTTGATATGTTCCCCTTGCAAAAAGAATATCCCCAACAATCTTTGATCGTTATTTTTAAAGTTAGCAAAGATTTCTGATTAAAAAATGTTCTACACACTCCTAATACCTTATCTTAACCTCTGCCTTTCTCGTTGTCTTCTATCGCATATCCATTCAATCATTGTAAAAACCACTTTTGATCAAGGATGGGCTCTTTCAAAAATTCATATTTTCTTCTTCTAATTATTTTTGTGCCCTTTTATTTCCCTTTATGAAACAAAGGAATGAAAGACGAAATCTTACAGAGATGCTGTTCACTGTTGACTGGTATACAAATATATTCAGCAAATAAAAATCCAGAAATACCTTTTATACACTAAAGAAACATACTGCTTTGAGGAAAAATGACATTCCAGATTTTTCTTATAAAATGAAACGGTTTGACAGCATTCAGTTCTTTCCCCCCTTTCATGACCCTGATAATTTTTCCTGGCACCATTTGACTCTACTAAGTGTCTATTTACTCCATCACTATCTACAGCAAAGGAATATGGGTAGTAATATTGCAGATACATGAAGTACAAGACATTCTCAGTTGCCCTTTCCCAGTTCTGCTGGCACTTGCTGACAGTTGTAAAAACTTGTTGTTGTCATAAGCAGCGACAACTGCAAAGGCACAAAGGGAACAGATGTATGCTATAATAATAACAAGGTGCCACTTAAAAAAAAATACTTTTCAGCTTAGGGCTACATTTAAACCTTCAGGTACAGTTCATGAAACTCATAATGTGGAGAGTGAGTACTGCTGGTGTCTTTGAGAGTCTCTAGGGGACAAGACTCTGAGATATTGTTATCATTATCACCATCTTGCTAACTGAATCACAGTTAGTGCCTTGGTTATTATACCTAAGGGAGTGACTTACTACCCTCTAGGTTGAAATAAAGGGCAAAATGAGATTCTTCCATTGTTGGTGAGTGGAAAACATTCAGGACACACAAAGGAAAAGGCATTCTATTCAATCTCAATCTTTTAAAAATAGAGAACTAAATTATTCTGAATATTCAATCCTCAGTTTGGTCATATAAAATAATTGAGCATAGATTTCGACTAAATGGAATGCAGATGGAAATCTTTGTACAGTTAGATGTATTCTTCCTTCTGAAATATATGCATGTCTATTTTCATAGAATTGCAAAGACAAAGAGGCAAGATTTCATGCAAAAGCAGAGTTGCACTTGAAAATGAAAGGATGTTAACATGCCACAGACTGCATGTTTTTAATCTCAGTTAAGATGTAAAATTTTAAGATGCTGTTGAAGTAATTCAGTTAAATAAAATAAAGGTAATATTGATGAAAACCACTTTCACTTTCATTGATTCATAAACATTGGAGTGTAAATGTGTAGACTTTTTTTCAAACCTATAGATAGAAATGAGTGTTCTAACTTTAAATATCTGGAAAGGAAATATAAACTGTATGTTACACATGGACATGAAATAAAATGGTCATTGTGTTTTGATGATGAAAAGTTGACAATGCCCTATATTGCTAACGAATTGTATTTTTTACTCCTTTTCCTGATGTGCCTAATTTTATTTTTTCTATTGTTTCCTATTGTGACCTTGATTTATTTCAAAAGGAATTGTTAAGTGCCTTGTCTATTTGCCATGGCTTTATGTGGGGTAGGCAGATGAAACACAGTGACTTCTCCAAGTAACTTCTGGCCTCATGATTCTCTTTTTATTTGCTAAATTGCCACATTCTGAGAAATGGTTAAAAGATAAAAATGTCACTAGAGCAGTTTTATGAATTACTTTCCAAGTAAATCTTAATGATTAGGACTTTTAAAACACTTGAAATATGTTTATAAATAATTAAACTGGATACATTGTAGGAAAGAGTAGAGGGTACTAGGATGAGTGCTTTTGACAGGGGCAGGTGACCATTCAACTTTAAGTGTGAACCATGAAAATAAAAGCAACTGTGCTTGATCATTTACTCAGCACTAGAGGCAATAATCAAGTTCCTCAAATCAATCACACCATCGAAGAGTGATGGCAGGGAGCAGACGCTTTATCAGCAAAACTGCGTATTTTGTATCAGTTTGTCTCTTTGTATTTTTAGACATAAATCTTTAATGTGGAGTTTGTGTTCAGACAGCATTCTCTCCTCCCTACAGGTGTTGACAACACAATAGGATTTGTGGATTTTGAACACCTGAGGGAAAAATTGTCATATGAGTAAAAATTGATATTATTACATTATAAGACATACTTTAATAAATGTATCTCTTCATCTCAGAGTAACAGTATTTGGACAGACAATTTAGAAGAAAAATATCTCTATTTTAGCAAATTATATTTTATATCAGATATGGATATTAATATAGATAGCCAAGAATGTTGATCAATTTTATAATATATTTTGTACATTAATATAGATATTATTAGCAAGCAATGGTAGTTCTGTTTTATAGCTCTTTGAATCAAATCAAGAACACTGTATTTCAACTCAGATTAGAACCAGCATTTTTTTGCTGTTGATTTTCTCACTAAATATTCATATTTTGTTTAGAAAGCTGTTAAATTGAACTTAATATCAAATTGTTTAAATAACATATTTCCCAACATTAATTCAGACAAACATTGTTACTGTATTTTGCTTAATACTGACTAAATATAAACTTTTGAATGTTATGGAGAAAGGATAAAAGGGACATGAGAGTTATTGATTGCAATATGAATTTAGCTGTCAATGATTATGTCCATGGGAAATAGAAAACTTAATAGAAGTTGGAGCAAAGACTATCTCTATTTTCTCATATCTAGCTTATTTCAAACTGATAGATTACATGATGCCAAACCTTGTGTAGTGAAGTATAGTTGAATTGCTAGTGAATAGGAGCGTGGTTGATGGACTTTATTGTATAAAATGTGGTACAGTTTTGCTCTTATGCTTACTAAACATGAAAGCCAACACAAAATAGTAAATACTAAAATACTTGAAATATTACTAAATGCTTGTCTCAGTTTAACAATTTTACATTTAGCTTAAGCTTGATGAAAGTTATGTTCCCCGAGTCCCCAAGTATACAGCATGGAGGATCACTTACATTTTAAAAAGTGACAAATTGAAATAATCATGTAAGTTTGATAAATGTATATTATGTTAAGGTCAAGGGCCGTCTAATTGAATATAAATCTACTGACCTTGGCAGATTCACCATACCCATTTGAAAGTCTTATTATGTAATATTTTTTGTCATTTGCTTAAAAATTTTAAGTAGCAAATGTATATGTATTGTGTGTATTCAAATTTTACCACTTGAAATGTCTACACACTTATAAAACATATTGTCTCTCTAATGTTTATTTTTATGTTTTTTTCTTTGATATATTGTGCTGTTGTGCAGGTTTTATAATGTTGAAATACTAATCCATGCTTTGTCTTCTGCATTATATCTGGAATAGTTATACTGGGTAATTTGTGTATACTTATTCTTCTGATGCCATGTAGTTGCTTGCGGAAATTTTACATTTAATGTTTGTTTGAGCCATTAAGTTTTGTGAATGCTATCTTGTTGAAAGTCATTATTATAAGTGGATAGTAGCCTATCATTTACATCCCTGGATGGAGGATATCATTATGAGAATTTTCCAATGGATGGCCTAAATAAAAAGTTTGATTATTTTTGTTTGAAGGAAATGCAAAGGGATTTGCATTCCCAAGTGATAGATATCACTGATGTATAAAATTATGTCTTGCTTTTGCTTTATTTGAGATCTTATTTTGGTCTCAAAAAAAAGCAATTTTCAAAAGTAAAGTAAAAAATATATCTACATTAATAGATACGTGTTATGATTAGCAGACCATTCAAAAACCAATGACTTTATTTCCCAGTGCCCAGCAATAAAAAAGGCAACAAAGTATATGCTGATGATTTCAATAACCTGGTGTTCAAAAGGCTAGAAGCTTGTAAACCAGAATCTAACATAATTCTTCACATAATATCAAGAGACAATATACATTTATCTTTAGTTCAAAAGTAATGTTAATGCTCTTTGTTTTGAACATATGTGCAATATACTATGTACTATATTTTATAATATAGTCAGGTGACTAAATTGTCAGATGTCAATTAGCAGTGTCCTCTTTTTTATGTTTATTTATTTATTTTAAGAGAAAGAGAGAGAAAGAAAGAGTGTGAGAAGAGGGGAGGTGCAGAGAGAGAGAGGAAGAGACAGAATCCCAAGCGGGCCCCATGCTGTCAGCACAGAGCCCAACGCAGGGCTCAGTCTCACAAAACGTGAAATCATGACCTTAGCTGATGCCAAGAGTTGGTCTAACAGTCTGAAACCCCCAGGTGCCCCAGCAGTGTCATCTTAAACAGAAAATTCAAGTTTACTGAACTTAAACTTTGAACCACATATTTCTTAGATGACTTCATAAATGTTTAAGTTGAAAAGCTGTACAGACATTGTGCCTGGTGAGTCAAAAACTAAGTGTAATACCTGGCATATGTTTGAATATTTGTTGTAGGCAGAGGGACGATAGCCTCCTAGATCAGTATTTCCCAGAATTTAATCACTGGGGCAATGTCTGCAGAATTTCAGTAAGTATTCACACACACACACACATTCACACACACATACACATGCATACACATGTGCAAACACAGTTTTATAGTCAAATACATTGGGAAACTCTTGGTTAAACAAAGGAAAATTCATCTCTTTATAGCAAGCATTCTAAGATACTATAACCACAATAATTTAAACTGTCTGAATCCAGGATATGCATATATTAGATAAGGTATTCCCAAAGGACATAGAAAGAATTTTTATGGAATGTCACACAAGAATATCATTCTCTGAAATTCTTTAATATTCTATTTTTTTTTTATTGTTACTAAGTCCACTGTAACTTGGAAATTACATCTTAGTTAAATTTGCATTAATACTTATGACTTCTTACAACTTCAATATTGGCTTCTAGGACCTTGTGCTTTCCTTATCATTTGTATTCTTCCATTCATAGGAGAAAACAAATATGACTATTTTTTTATTGACAGTCCACCAAAAAGTTAATTGACCATGAGGGCTTCCTCCCCTTACCATCATTCTGTCTCATGATATGAGGCAAAGCTCTTTCTTTTTCTCTTACAAAATGGAGGAAGATGAATAATGAGCTTTCATTTAAGTCTGATAATATGATCAAGGGTATTTTGTTGGGAGATGGAGTCCAATTTGAAATTATAAAGGTCTCTCACAGTACTTACGGTCCTGCTGAAACTACCTCTTCCCAGCTTTGACATTACTCACATCCAGGATTGAAGGCAACTGATCTCAAAATCCCCCATGCACATCGTGAAACCACCAGTTCTGATCCACATCCTCCCTGTCCTAGAACTACAGACTTTCCAGAAGATAACTCCATAGAAGACCATAACTGGAACTAATTATCACATCCCCATAAGAAACCATCAAAATTAATTCAAATACTCTGTGTATCCTCATTTATGTCAGCATTCTAATTAGTTGAAACTCATTTCTTCCTTAATCATTTGGATTCTTAAATATACAAAACTGTATATCTATTGAAGTAACTCATTCTGTAACAACATAAACTCTTTCATTTGATCATCGAACAGAGAAAATCTCCTCTACCCTCCATGTGTTTCAATATGCCTTCCACTTCTTGTTTTAACTGAACTCTAGATATTACCTAAGGACATTTCTTTCCCAGAAACACTCTCTAATAGTCTTCCGCTCACACTTCAACTAGTAATGGTTCAGGAGTTAGGATAAGTTTTATCCATCATCATGCAAACAAATGGATACAAAATAATCTGCTTAAAACATATCAGGAGAATATGTGAATGTTTTTCTGAATAGTTGTAAACACAAAAAATATCATTGAGTTCTATCACCTTGCTTACTACCTTTCTTTGATCAGTTTTATATTATTATTCTTAGTGATGTTAATATATAGGCAATGTATCCAACACTTTCTAATTTTAGTTTTGTACTTACCTCACCTCCAGTAACTTGTCCTACACTTATGTCTATCACCCATTCCCATCATCATTCCCTCCAGATGTTATCATTACCAATATCTGGACCACCTCCAAAGTCTTAATTAAAAATATTCCAGGGGTGCCTGGGTGGCTCAGTCAATGAAGCGTCTGACCTCAGCTCAGGTCATGATCTCACATTTCTTGGGTTCGAGCCCCATGTCTGGCTCTGTGCTAACAGCTCAAAGCCTGGAGACTGCTTCAGATTTTTTGTCTCCTTCTCTCTCTGCCTCTCCCCCATTCACACTTTGTCTCTGTCTCTCAAAAATAAATAAATATTAAAAAAAATTTAAAAAAATATTCCAGTGTTAGGGTGCCTGGGTGGTTCAGTAGGTTAAGTGTCCGACTCTTGATTTCAGCTCAGGTCATGACCTCACAGTTTGTGAGTTCAAGCCCCATGTCAGGCTCTGCTCCACTGCTTGAGATTCTCTCTCCCTCTCTCTTTATGCCCTTCCCCCACTCAAAGGAACATGTTAAAAACTATTCCAATGTCTGCCTTCTAGTTTTATATTAAAATATAAACTCTTCAAGAACCCCAACTCTCCAAATTCTTTGATTCTACCATGCTCTCTCTTCACTGAAACCAATAGTTCATTGTTGATCTCCCTACTTTGGTAGTTACTCCCCATATTGCTAACATTAGATTCTTTGGGCTATTACTAAAATCAACTCTTTGCATTTACCCTCGGTTCCCTTACTTTTTTCTTGCTTTCTTTGAACAAGCTAGCTAAACCATAAATTCTACTATTTGTTTATGCTCAGCTTGCACCAGGACAGCTGGCCAGGATTGGAAAAAAAACCAAAAAACAAAAAACACACAACTAATCTCAGTGATCTCACTCTAAAATATAACCACAAAACTTAAGATGGCCATCATGACATACACTACATTTCCTTAGAGAGTATATTTTCCTCTTCTCCTCTCTTTGCCAACCACTGTCCACCCTCCTCTACCCCAGCCAATTGCTCTCAGCAATGCTCAGAATTGCTTTTGGTTTCAGGTTACAAAAAGTTAAGTATAACAGACTGATTTTCTCAATATCTCCTGTCTTGAAGACCAGCCAGTTTCACAAGATATCAGTGTATCCACTGGCTTCCACATTGAGAAAGCATAGATCAAAATTGATCACTCTCTCAAAACACTTCGATCACACAGTTACCGTGACAAACATTTGTGTATTTTTTATTTTTTGTTTTTAAACTCATTGGCCATTCATTCTCAGTTTTTGTTTTGTTTTGTTTTACCGAATAATCCTTTCTGCATCTCAAAAAGTTGTAATAGCACCACTTCCAGATGAAGAGTATTTTTTCTTATCTTTTGATATTCACAACTATATTACAACTTTAGTTTACCATATATAAAAATGATGACACAGTTTCAACTTTTTCCCTGAAATATAGACTTCCATGTCCAACTGACTTATTAACAGTTCTACTTGCATCTTACTAGGAACCTCAAACATAGAATATCCTAAACCAAACTTTTATTGCTCAAACACACTCTTCGTTTTCCTTTGGTGTACCACATTTCAGTAAATAGCATAGACAATCCCCAACTTTTGATGGTTCAACTTAACATTTTTTTCAACTTTGTGATGGTGTGAAAAAAATACTCATTCAGTAAAAATTATACTTCAGATTTTGAATTTTGATCTTTTCCTAGGCTAGTTGTCTTATGCTGTTTAGTGGCAGTGAGCCACAGCTCACTCTCTTATGCTGTTTAGTGGCAGTGAGCCACAGCTCCCACTCAGCCATGTGATCACAAGGGGAACAATTGATACACCTACAACCGTTCTGTACCCATACAACAATTCTGTTTTTCATTTTCAGTACAGTATTCAATAAATTAAATGAGATAGTTGACACTTTATTATAAAGTAGGCTGTGTGTGAGATGATTTTACCTAACTATAAGCTAACACAAGTGTTCTGAGAACGTTTAAGTTTGGCTAAGCTAAGTTATAATGCAAAGTAGGTTAGGTATATTAAATATATTTCCACTTAGACTATTTTTAACTTATGATGGGTTTATTGGGACACAATCCCATCATAAGTAGAGGAAGGTCTATAAGCCTTTCACCCAGTTGTATAAGCCAGAAACCTCAGAGTTACCCTTTACTGCTCTTTAAACTCATACTCCATATTGATCTTTAGAAAATACATTGGTTCTACCTTTAAAACATATCCTGAATCTGACTTCTCATCCTCACTCCCTCCACTGACCCTTTTATCCAGGCTCTATTATTTCTTGCCTTTATTTTACAATAAAGCTTTTACTTGTGTCTGTGCTTCTTCTCTTACTCTTTTCATTGCATTTGTTACATAGTCTTTTAAAACATGAGTCAGATTATGTCTCTTCCCAGCTTATTATCTTCTAATGGTTTCTTGCTGGGTGACTGTATCAAGTGTGAATAGTAAGTACATACTGATGTATAGACCAGACATAGATATAATTTATGCAAGTAAGCAAGGTTTGCTTGTCTAAATGATTCACGGAGAAGTCGGTAGAGTCAGGATTCTTGGTAGAGAGATTAGAATCATAGTACAAGAGATCTGTGAGCTTTAGGGGCATAGAAATATTCTCTAAATTAAATTTAAAGTTTTGGTGAATAAGTTAAAATTATAATACACCTCCTGAAAATTTAATTGTCTCCAATCAGGCCCATATCTACATGTCAGAATCGTCTAGCATTTAATCTTGTAAGCTTTATCTTTGCTCATTTACCTGGACCAGAGTCATCACTTCCAAATTAAAGATAGAAATATATTTACTAGGGAAAGTATATAATCCCCAGGTATGAACAAAACTGTCATTTCTCATGAATGAGAATCTAGCAGCCTAGTCTATCTTTCCTAAACTAAGGGCTAAAGAATTGAACTTTGTTGAATTTTGTTGAACTTTGTTGAACTTTGTTCTCCAAGTCTGTCTGCAACCATTGTCTAGAATCTATCCAACACTTGCCACACTTGAAATAGAATCTAATTTTGGAAGGAGCTATAATGTATTATGCTAAGCAAAATAAGTCAATCAGAGTAAGATAAATACCATAAGATTTCACTCACATGTGGAATTTAAGAAATAGATGAATTTATGGGAAGGGAAGAGAAAGGGAAGAGAGGGAAACAAATTACAAGAGACTCTTAACTATAGAAAACAAACTGTGGGTTGATGAAAGGAGGTAGATGGGAAATGGCCTAGATGTGTGATGGGTGCTAAGGTCACTTGTGATGAGCACTGGGTGTTGTATGTAAATGATGAATCATGAAATTCTACTCCTGAAACCAATATTGAATTGTATGTTAACTAAAATTTAAATTAAAAAAAGAACGTAATTTCTTTACTAATGCCTATAAATCCAACTAATGCCTATAAAATCCAATGAAGTCTGTCTCCTACAAACACATTCATTACTATCTTCACCTTTTCTTAGTATGCATCAGGTACCCTGGTTTTCTCACCCCAAAACACACTGTGAACTCCAAGTTTCAGAGTTTTGTACCTTCTCTTCTTTTTGCCATAATGCTGTTCCTTCAGAAATGCACATTGCTTACCTTGCTTACCCCTGATTTTATTTAGTTTTGACTCAATGTCAGTTCCTTAGAGAGACTTTATCTTACTATCTAAATAAAGGTCATCCCTCTTCAGTGTTACACTGCTTTCATTTTTCTTCATAGAACATATTAGTCTCTGAGATTTTTTCTTGTTTGTTGTTTTTACTGAATGAATAAAAATGAGTTATGTAATTGAATATGTGTGTATTTACCTGAAATGTCAAATATGAAAAACATTTAATAACAAAACTCTATTAAGCTTTTAGTTTAATTGGGAAGGCTCATAGGTTTTCTGTTGTTTCACTTCATGTTCTAATGAGTATCACAATTAAGTGTTGCTTTAATTAAAAAGCATTTTTAATGTATGTAACCAAAGTTGTTTACCCTGACAGCTTCTTCTGACATGTTAGTAATTTCAAATTCATTCATCTACAATGTAAATCAGCATTACATTTAATGAAATCAAAAGGTTATTGGGCTTGAAAAGCTCAAAATAAATGAAAGCATTTCTAAGTACTAAGAGAGTAAGGACTCTTAAGAAGGAAATGTATGTTTTTTCCTGATATCTGTGTTTTCAACTGAAGTGCAATTCTTCCTCTATCTCACCTTTGGGGAATCAAAAATGAGAACTCAACAGGAAGGAAAAGTGTGATAGTGTAGGTTGTTTGCTCTTGAAAACTTATTAAATTCTGAGAGAAAACAAGATTCAAAATAATTGAAAATGTTCATTTTCAATTTGCCTTGTTTCTGCTAGTAGATGTTACTGTTGAAAAAGTAAAATGTGAAATTAAGAAATAGTATGAGGTGCTTCTAATATGTACTTTTTGCCTGTAAATTACTAATTCTTTTATATTGGAAATATCTCCCCACCCCACCCCACCCCCTCTCTCACACACACAGACAGATGTGTGTTTAACAAAAATAATGTATATACAAAAACAGTTTTCTGAATTTCAAAAAAATGTATCATGGATAGAATTGCAAATAAATTCCATGATCAGGGAGCATAGTTTTTGAAAACCTTTGCTCCAAAGAACAAGATTATATTTCAGACTTACTGAAGAGCCTGCTGTTGAAAACCTCAGTGAGTGACTGAGTAGTATTGTGTATTTGACGTTATTACAGATCACTGTTGTGTTAAACATCAAATGGGGATAATCTTTCCTTTGATTTTTGTGTGTGTTTGTGTGTCTTCTCCCTAAGAATAACTGTGTTCATATATTACTGCTTCTAACTGAAACACTGATAATTCTTAGGTGAGAATGATATTGGTTTTACTTTTTCCAATTGATCAAGACAGTCCCAAGTTCATTAAACAAATATTATAACTTCAGTTCTGAGTCAGAACTAAAAGGCCTTTTGTTAATCTTCTTCATCTTACTTCAATTCCACTAGATTTGTTTAGGCCTAATTAACCATTAGCCCTAATGTAGCTAATGGCTTTACAAAACAAAGCAAAACAAAACAAACAAAAGCATACCTTTTTATGCACCATAACTTTTCAATGCTGACAAAATTTATTTTTCTTTTTCTGGTTAAATATATGAGAAAAGTTGTTCTCAAGTAGAGTGTTCCTTCTTTCTTTCTCTGAAAGTGTCTAATTCATTATGGGGAAAATTATGAATTAAGCACTAAAGTAAATTTTCTTTGTTTAATATACTTCAAAGAAATGGTTAGAATAAATGAAGTTAGGAATAGAAACACTAGATATGATACTTAGCTATATACAGTAATATTTTATTTGTTAAAATGCAATTATCATATCTTATGTAAGATGAGAACTTATAAGGTATACATCTAAGCTATCTGGTGAGAGCGTTTTATTTAATAGAAAAATTCATATAGTAACATTAACTTCCTTCATCTTATCCAATCATTTGCATGATTCCCTAGTATATCCTTCCCAGGTGCAAATAAAAAAAACCTGGTTGATTTAGTTTGTATAGAGGCATTAGTGTCACCTCAGGGTGTCTTAGGTCCCACAGACGTGGCTTGTCTCTAAGCATTAATAACCCAACATTTGGATAAGTCTATCCTTGAGTTTTCCTTTCATTTGTAAACATAGAGAAGACCAGTTTTGTTATTGAGCTAAAGAAACTCATAGGAGATTTCTCTAAAACACTATATGCTAATCAAGTCTTTAAATGCATCTTTCGTGGGGTGCCTGGGTGGCTCAGTCATTTGAGTGCCCATCTTCGGCTCAGGTCATGATCTCTCGGTTGGTGAGTTCGAGCCCTGCGTGGGGCTCTGTGCTGACAGCTCAGAGCCTAGAGCTTGCTTCAGATTCTGTGTCTCCCTCTCTCTCTGCCCCTCCCCCACTCATGCTCTGTCTCTGTCTCAAAAATAAACAAACATTAAATGCATCTTTATTATTCTATATATATTTTATATATTCTATATATTTATATATTCTATCTTTTTGAAAAAATAAATATTAGACCTTCTTATTTTATCCTCCGTGTCTCTTGAGTTCTTTATTTTTAATTTCTTGACTGCTCTGTATTGTATGCTGGTTAATTTCTTTAGCTAGTTCTCTGTCATTAAAATCTCTATCTATAGTTTTGTCTAAAATGCTTTTTAATATTTCTACCACTCCATCCTAATAAAGCTATCTGTTAACCCATTTTAAAATGTATCACTTCCTTCTCCCATGTAAATAAACAAGCAATGTAAATTATCACAAATAATTACAACTTATGATATATAGTTATTATATGATTATTCTAACTTCTGTAATGTTTATTTTTGAGAGAGAGAGAGACAGAGAGAGAGACAGAGCATGAGTGGGGGAGGGGCAAAGAGAGAGAGGGAGACACAGAATCTGAAACAGGCTCCAGGCTCTGAACTGTCAGCACAGAGCCTGAAACGGGGCTCAAACCCACAAACAGTGAGGTCATGACCTGAGCCAAAGTCGGATGCTTAACTGACTGAGCCACCCAGGCACTCCTATTATATAATTATGCTAAACAATTATAAATTGTATTGCTGGTTCACAAATGTGTACAAAATAATATTGGCCAGTAAGTGTCCTTCATGCTGTCATTGATTGGATTTGGCATCAAGGGTGGGAAAATCTCCCCTCATTTGGAAGACTTGAAAGGCATGTTTTTTGAGCATGTACTCAGATACTTTTATAAGGATATGGGTGCTTGAATTTTTACCAAGTGAACAAATCCAAATAACCACCACCAAAGGAATGGAATATTACCAGTATCTAGAACCCCCTGGGACCCCATTCCTAGATTTTACTATTCCTCTTGCTCAAGGATAATGACTATTGTGACCTAAAACATAGATTACTTGAGGCTGGTTTTTGTTCTGTTTTGTTTAAGTTCATAGGAATTAACTGTTTAGTATCTGGTATTTTTTATTGATTAGGTTTGCAGAATTCATCTTTTTTTTGTTTGTTTGTTTGTTTATTTATTTATATTGAGAGAGAGAGCACAAGCGGGAGAGGTGCAGAGAGAAGGAGAGACTGAATCCCAAACAGTCTCCACACCATCAGTACAGAGCCCAGTGAGGTGCTCAAACTCATGACCTGAGCTAAGATCAAGAGTCAGATGTTTAACCGACTGTGCCACGCAGGTGCCCCATCATCCTTGTTGTTTTTAACAATAGTTTATTTTCATGACTCAGTGTTTCCTATGAATATGTCACAATTTTCTATTCCACTTAGATAGACATTTGGATTTTTATGTTTTCTGACTACTATGAATAATGCTACTGTAAGTAACCTTGTACATGCCTTATGTGTGAACATACTTTTCTGTTGGATATGTATAGGAGAGGAATTACGGGATCATAGAATCTGCCAAACAATTGTCCAAAGTTGTTTGAACCAATCTAAAATCTGGTAGATTGATCCTAAGTACTAATTCAACATATTTAATGTTAAGTATTCTACTCATGTTACATTTCTTCTTTTTTAAAAATAAATAACAGGTTTGGAGACTACCATTTTGTCTAAGTTTTTGAACTTTTAACACAAAGATTTTCCTATTTATATTTCTCTGTTCTTCATTTTTTCTCTTAATCCATTATTCCTGAGGCCTACTAATTTTATTAGTCTTTTCAAATAACCAGCATTTGGTTTTGTTAATTTTATTTTAATTTTGTGTCCTGTTTAATGTCTTTTCATATTTTTAATTGTTTTTGCCTTCTACTTTCTTTAATTTATATCCATTATTGTCTTCACTTATTTTTTGAATACTTTTTTTTTAATTTAACTTTATTATGGTATAAATAACCTATAATTAATTGCACATACTTAAATTGTATAATTTGATACCTTTTAGAAATAATAGACATTTCAATTTAGGATAGGTTTAGACTGATAGAAAAATTACAAATACAGTATAAAGAATTCCCATACACCCTATATCCAGTTTCTTGTTTTCACATCCTACATTAGTATGGCCTATTCATCCATCACAATTAATGAACCAGTATTGATACATTAATATTAAGGTCCATAGCACAAGATATATACTCTTAGCAAATTATAAGTATTCAATATATATACAGTATTATTAGCTATAATTACCATGCTGTACATTGGATTTCCCAGAATGTATTTATCCTATAAGTGTAAGTTTGTACATTTGGAATAACATCTCTCTATTTCTCTAACCCTCTAGCTCCTGGAAACCAACATTCTGTTCTCTGTTTTTATAAGTTTCAGGTTTTTTTAGATTTTACCTATGAGTAAGATCACGTAGTATTTGCTTTTTATGCCTGGCTTATTTCACTTAGCATAATGTCTTCCAAATCCATTCATGTTGTCACAAATAGCAGATTTTCCATCTTTTTAAAGCTTGAAAAATACTCTATTACATCACATTTTCCTTATCTATTAATCCATTGCTGTATACTTTGGTTGTTTGCATTTGTTGCTACCTTGAATAATACTGCAGTAAATGTGGAAGTGCAGGTACGTTTTGAGCACATGATTTCAATTCGTTGTACTCAGAATTGGAATTCCTGGATTATCTGATCGTTCTATTTTTAATTTTTTGAGGAAACTCTATACTATTTTCCTTAACGGCTGTACCATCTTACATTCCCAACAAAAGTTACAAAGTTTGCTTTTTCTCTATGCTCTTACCAACACTTATTGTCTCTTTTTGATAATAGGCATCCTAACAGATGTGAGGTGACATCTCATTGTGATTTTGATTTGCATTTCCCTAATAATTAGAGATGTTAAGCACCTTTTCTTGTACCTGTTGTCATTTGTATATCTTCATTAAAGAAACATCTATTCAGGATTTTGCCCAGCTCTCCCTCAGATTGTTATTTTTGCTATTGAATTGTATGTGTTTCTTTCCTATGTTGGATATTAATTTCTAATCCGGTAAATGGTTTGCACATGTCATCTCTCATTCCTTAGATTGCATTTTTATTTTGTTGTCTCTTTTGCTGTGTGTAGCTTTTTAAAAATCTGATATAGTTCTACGTGTTTGTTTTTGCTTTGATTGCTTATGCTTTTGAAGTTATAGTAAAAAAATTAGTGCCAAGACCAATGTCAAGACATTTTTTCTCTGTTTTTCTTTTTTTTTTTCTAGAAGTTTTGTGATTTCAGGTTTTACATTAAGTCTTTAATCCATTTCAAGCTATTTGTTTTTAATAGTGTAAGATAGGGGTCCAGTTTCATTTTTTTTGTGTGTGAATATACAGTTTCCCAACACCATTTAGTAGAGATTATTCTTTCTTCATTGTGTGTTGTTGGTGCTCTTTTCAAAATTTAGTTGACCATATGAGCATGGATCTATTTCTAGGATCTGTTCGGTTCCACTGATCTATGTCTATTTTTATGCCAATACCATACATACTGTTTTGTTTACTTCTGTTTTTTAATGTAGCTTGAAATCAGGAAGGGTGATGCCTCTAGCTTTGTTCTTGTTTCTTGAGATTGGTTATTTGGAGTCTTTTGTAGATACATGTTAATTTTAGAATTATTGTTTCTATGAAAATTGTCATAAGATTTTTGATAAGATTTTTGATAAGTTGCATTGAATCTGTAGATTGTTTTGGGAATTATGGGCATTTTAACACTATAATTCTTCCAATTTATGAACACAGAATGTCTTTATTTATTTATTGTGTGTTCTTCACTTTCTTTCATTACTGTTTTATGGTTTCAGTGTACAGATATTTTACCTCCCTAGTTAAATTGATTCCTAAGTGTTTTATTCTTTGTGATGTTGTTGTATATTGGATTGTTTTTTTTAATTCCTTTTTTAAAATATATTAAATTTATTGTCAACATGGTTTCCATACAACACCCAGTGCTCATCCCAAAAGATGCCCTCTTCAATGCCCATCACCTACCCTTCCCTCCCTCCCACCCCCCCCCCCCCATCAACCCTCAGTTTGTTCTCAGTTTTTAAGAGTCTCTTATGCTTTGGCTCTCTCCCACTCTAACCTCTTTTTTTTTTATTCCTTTTTTTGAAGGAAAAAGCTAGTTTACAGATATAGGACTTATTTTTTCATATTGAGTTTGTATCCTGCAACGTATTAAATTCATATTTTTACGTATAAGACCATGTCATCTACAAAGAGACAATTTAACTCTTTTTTTTCCCCCTTGATTTGGATGCCCTTTATTTCCTTTTCTTGCCTAAGTGATCTGGCTAGGACTTGCAATAATATGTTGGATAGAAGTAATGGGAGTGGTCACTTTTGTCTTCTTTCTGACCTTAGAGGAAAAGCTTTCAGCTTTTCACCTTTGAGTATGATGCTATCTGTGGACTTGTCAGTAATGACCTTTATTATGTTGAGGTACATTCCTTTTATTCCTAATTTTTTTCAGAGTTTTTAACATGAATTGATATTGAATTTTATCAAATGCTTTTTTTTTTTGCATCTTTTGAGATCCTATAGCTTTTATTCTTCATTCTGTTAATGTGATGTATCACATTTATTTATTGGTATATGTTGAACAATCCTTGCATTCCAGGACTTGTCCCCCTTTTTCATGGGTTATAATCCACTTGATCTGCTGTTGAATTCAGTTTTGTAATATTTTGTTGAGAAATCAATACTTAGACATTGGTTTGTAGTTTTCTTTTCTTGTAATATATTGTCTAACTTTGTTATCAGGGTAATACCGGCCTCCATCTAAAGATTGACTTCTTTAAATAATTGATGGAATTCACCAATAAAGCCCTTTGGTCCTGGACTTTTGGTAAATTTTTGATTATGATTTAGCCTTCATACTAGTTATTGATCTATTCAGATTTTCTATTTCTTTATGATTCAGTCACGCTAAGTTGCATCTTTCTAGGAATACTTCCATATCATCTAGAGTATCCAATTTGCTTGCATCCTATTTAGTTTTAAAAAATGTACACTTTTTGACATTACTCAAATAGTTGGTGTAATATTTAGCAAGTAAGTATTTTTAAGAAATTTAGTATATTTACAAATCCAGGTTATATCATTTCACTTCATATTGTTCCTCAAAGTGGAATGTTTATTTGTTTGTTTTTAATAGAACCAGTGGAAATCCAACTCTTTTGAATAATCAGGGGTGAAGAACCTCTTTGGTAGGCATAGGTCAACTTCAATTTAACATATGTATGGCACCTGTTAAACATCATTTTTTAAGTAAGTAATTGAGCAAGGAATGAAAAAATGAAAGTAAAGGAGGAACTTAAATATTCTCTTTTGGAACAGAGTCATACTCAGACACATCTAAAAGAAATTATAGAAACTAAAAACATGGCTCTTATTTAAATCTGGCCATCTTTACTAATACTCTTATTCCTTTTGGGATTCCACAGACTTGCAGTATTTTAACAGTGGAAGTAAATGTAATATTTATTTACATGTCTTCAGTTCATATTACTAATTTGAATTGGAATTCAAGTCTTTTTGACCATGTTGCATTTTTTTTCTGTTTCATGTTCAGTGTATTGTTTTGACATATCATTAAAAAGTTCAGCTAAAAGCACTCACAGTTCAGCAAGTGGTCTATAAGAATCATTAATCCTCCTATGATCACTAGCATGAAGTTGAGACGAAGAGTATACTTATTAGGAGATCTTAGAAAGTAGGTCAGTCAGTTTTATTGACAATGTCCCTTTATCAATCATTTGACTTCATTAAAATAAAATTTTAAAAGCCTCCCTCTGCATCAGAATCTTTCAAATATTCCCTAAGCAGGTAATGCTTAAAGGCACAAAACATTCAATAAAACTGACTTGGAAAAGGATGCAATGGAAAGTAGGTTCATCAAACTCTTTAAATTACCTACACTGCTAGAACTTTTCTTTTTCCCTTCAGTGTCACAAACTTCTGTTTCATAAGTGTATTTAGTTAGTTATATGTTAGATCTGTTCTGTACAATAACATATAGCCAATAACAGTAGCCAAATGTCACTATTTAAATTTAAATAAAGTAAAATTAAGTAAACTTTGAAATGTAGTTTCTTGGTTCCTTTACTCATATTTCAAGTGCTCAACTGCTGCATTTGGCTTGTGGACACTGTTATGAATAGTAGAAATATAGAAACATTTCCATCATCTCATAAATTTCCATTAAACAATATTTTTTTTATATCTTAGTGGCTAATTAGATAAACTTTCTCTTCACTCACATTATCTCAGTAAGGTTCTTCCATACAACCCCCACTAGCCATAGAGGATCTGCAATCTGCATGTTGGATGAACCTTCTCTAAAAGTATATGTCTGTCTTCCTATACCCTCTTAGACTCTTTTCCCCCAAGCAATTCAGGGGATTTGACGCTAGCCATCTTCAGTCTTTACCACTTTCTAGGCAGAGCATTATAGCTATGGATTCAGAATGGGGGACAAAATAAGACTCTTTGCTATGCTGTGACTTTGAAAGGAAATATTAAACTGAATAGAACGTACGTGTCAACATAAAAAAGATACTGTCCATATACATTGCATTGTCCCTCAACTTGTTCCTGCTATACATGAGCTTTCTTTCAGACTACTCATGATAGAGGTTTAAGAGCTTTGATTCTGGAGGTAGTGCTGTTTTAGTGATAAAAATAAGCCTTAATATTTTTTCTTTGCTTTATCTATTTTTATGTGGGCAGCAGATAATTTCTAGAATTCCTACGAGATGTTCTAATGGAATAGCAGTTTGAGCTGCCAGCAGTGTCAGTATTGCAAGATAAAAACATAATGCCATGAATCTATATATCAAATGTTGTGTTGCAAATGAAACACTATCTACTCCATGTAAAATCAGCTTCTCAGCCCTATCTTTGAGCTGTTTTTCTTTGATTCCACAATGTCAGTGAATGGCTTAGGTAACCCATTCCATTCCCCCTTGAGGCCGTATGGAAAAATTATTTCAGCATTGCTTTATGAAAGGAGTATTGAATCATTGGTTGTAAAGAGAAAAATCTAATTAAACCTCGATAAAGTGTTTGCCACTCTGACTCATGGAAGACAGCGTTGTGTCTGACTTGTCTTGAATCGACAAGAATGAGCTAAGGATTGGTGATTTTAAAGGTTAGGAAGAATATAAGGGCATGGGGATCTGAATGCTTTCAGATCACTAAAGGAGTTACAGAGGATTATAAATTTATTATGGACTATGAAGCCATACACTGGCTCTGAAACTTGATTATTTAAGGAGTCACTTAAAGTATCATAGACATGCTAACACCCTAGGAGAATCTTAATGCAGTAGCCTTTGGAGAAATATACCACTGGGTCTGCCTGATTCAGTGTATCACACTGTGATTTGGATTTATAGCTTGTGTATGTTTTTTTAAGCCTTTAAATTAACTGAATAAAATAAAAATAAAACTCCCTGCATACAAAGTCAAGATAATTTTCAAATGAAAGTGACACAGTTTGCTCTTCTAACCTTGCTTTGTGTTTCAGAATCTTTTTCTTTTTCCCAAAACAGACTTTGACTTACAGATAAGGTTCATGACTTAACAATTGCTGGACCAAAAAAAATATCCTTTTCAAAAGGATGACAACCAAAGTAAAACCTGTCACTGAAAGCAATAAAAAGATTAGGTGAAAAAAGTGTAGAGGGTGTGGGAGGTTGGGAGAAAGGTTCAGAAGGGAGGCTCTCAGTCATTCCAGTGTAAAAGCCATTGTCAAGTTAAAAAGTCGGGAGATAAGTGTTAAACCTCACAAAATAAAAATGCTGAAAGATAGGATGGGAATTAAAATACAGGAAGTAGATGAAGCAAACAAGCAAACACAGCAATAGGTATCAAAATAGAGAAGACCAGCAGAGTGATGAATTAAGGAAAATCAAGTTATGCCACAACAAAATTAGTTTTTATGCCAAGGTTGAAACATCTATGTGTTTATCTATGAACACTGACTGGCCATTGGGTCCTTAAAAGTTTCACTGAGGCATCTCAGTCCAATATTGTATTTGTGTGGTTCTTAACCTTTTTAAAGCTACGGATCCTTTTCAAAGTCTGATGAAATCATGTACCCCCTTTTTTGGAAAATGAACAGGCTGATGTACACACATAAAATCCTAATCCCTATCCTATATAAATACTTTCTACAGCACCTGTGGTGTTTCTTCCAGTCTTTGCTGTTCTAATTCTAATGAGCAACATTTAATTATTTATTTTATTTTTTTTTTCAATATATGAAGTTTATGGTCAAATTGGTTTCCATACAACACCCAGTGCTCATCCCAAAAGGTGCCCTCCTCAATACCCATCACCCACCCTCCCCTCCCTCTCACCCCCATCCACCCTCAGTTTGTTCTGAGTTTTTAAGAGTCTCTTATGCTTTGGCTCTCTTCCCCTCTAACCTCTTTTTTTTTTTTCCTTCCCCTCCCCCCATGGGTTTCTGTTAAGTTTCTCAGGATCCACATCAGAGTGAAACCATATGGTATCTGTCTTTCTCTGTATGGCTTATTTCACTTAGCATCACACTCTCCAGTTCCATCCATGTTGCTACAAAGGGCCATATTTCGTTCTTTCTCATTGCCACGTAGTACTCCATTGTGTATATAAACCACAATTTCTTTATCCATTCATCAGTTGATGGACATTTAGGCTCTTTCCATAATTTGGCTATTGTTGAGAGTGCTGCTATAAACATTGGGGTCCAAGTGCCCCGATGCATCAGTACTCCTGTATCCCTTGGGTAAATTCCTAGCAGTGCTATTGCTGGGTCATAGGGTAGGTCTATTTTTAATTTTCTGAGGAACCTCCACACTGTTTTCCAGAGTGGCTGCACCAATTTGCATCCCCATCAACAGTGCAAGAGGGTTCCCATTTCTCCACATCCTCTCAAGCATCTATAGTCTCCTGATTTGTTCATTTTGGCCACTCTGACTGGCGTGAGGTGATATCTGAGTGTGGTTTTGATTTGTATTTCCCTGATGAGGAGCGACGTTGAGCATCTTTTCATGTGCCTGTTGGCCATCCGGATGTCTTCTTTAGAGAAGTGTCTATTCATGTTTTCTGCCCATTTCTTCACTGGGTTATTTGTTTTTCAGGTGTGGAGTTTGATGAGCTCTTTATAGATGTTGGATACTAGCCCTTTGTCCGATATGTCATTTGCAAATCTCTTTTCCCATTCCGTTGGTTGCATTTTAGTTTTGTTGGTTGTTTCCTTTGCTGTGCAGAAGCTTTTTATCTTCATAAAGTCCCAGTAGTTCATTTTTGCTTTTAATTCCCTTGCCTTTGGGGATGTGTCAAGTAAGAAATTGCTACGGCTGAGGTCAGAGAGGTCTTTTCCTGCTTTCTCCTCTTAGGGTTTTGATGGTTTCCTGTCTCACATTCAGGTCCTTTATCCATTTTGAGTTTATTTTTGTGAATGGTGTGAGAAAGTGGTCTAGTTTCAACTTTCTGCATGTTGCTGTCCAGTACTCCCAGCACCATTTGTTAAAGAGACTGTCTTTTTTCCATTGGATATTCTTTCCTGCTTTGTCAAAACTTAGTTGGCTATACGTTTGTGGGTCTAGTTCTGGCGTTTCTATTCTATTCCATTGGTCTATGTATCTGTTTTTGTGCCAGTACCATGCTGTCTTGATGATGACAGCTTTGTAGTAGAGGCTAAAGTCTGGGATTGTGATGCCTCCTGCTTTGGTCTTCTTCTTCAAAATTACTTTGGCTATTCAGGGCCTTTTGTGGTTCCATATGAATTTTAGGATTGCTTGTTCTAGTTTTGAGAAGAATGCTGGTGCAGTTTTGATTGGGATTGCACTGAATGTGTAGATAGCTTTGGGTAGTATTGACATTTTGACAATATTTATTCTTCCAATCCATGAGCAGGGAATGTCTTTCCATTTCTTTATATCTTCTTCAATTACCTGCATAAGCTTTCGATAGTTTTCAGCATACAGATCTTTTACATCTTTGGTTAGATTTATTCCTAGGTATTTTATGCTTCTTGGTGCAATTGTGAATGGGATCAGTTTCTTTATTTGTCTTTCTGTTGCTTCATTGTTAGTGTCTAAGAATGCAACTGATTTGTGTACATTGATTTTGTATCCTGCAACTTTGCTGAATTCATGTATCAGTTCTAGCAGACTTCTAGTGGAGTCTATCAGATTTTCCGTGTATAATATCATGTCATCTGCAAAAAGTGAAAGCTTGACTTCATCTTTGCCAATTTGGATGCCTTTGATTTCCTTTTGTTGTCTGACTGCTGATGCTAGAACTTCCAACACTATGTTAAACAACAGCGGTGAGAGTGGGCATCCCTGTCATGTTCCTGATCTCAGGGAAAAAGCTCTCAGTTTTTCCCCATTGAGGATGATGTTAGCTGTGGGCTTTTCATAAATGGGTTTTATGATGTTGAAGTATGTTCCTTCTATCCCGACCTTCTCAAGGGTTTTTATTAAGAAAGGGTGCTGAAATTTGTCAAAGGCCTTTTCTGCATCAATTGACAGGATCATATGGTTCTTATATTTTCTTTTATTAATGTGATGTATCATGTTGATTGATTTGCAAATGTTGAACCAGCCCTGCATCCCAGGAATGAATCCCTCTTGATCATGGTGAATAATTCTTTTTATATGCTGTTGAATTCGATTTGCTAGTATCTTATTGAGAATTTTTGCATCCATATTCATCAGGGATATTGGCCTGTAATTCTCTTTTTTTACTGGGTCTCTGTCTGGTTTAGGAATCAAAGTAATACTGGCTTCATAGAATGAGTCTGGAAGTTTTCCTTCCCTTTCTATTTCTTGGAATAGCTAGAGAAGGATAGGTATTATCTCTGCTTTAAATGTCTGGTAGAACTCCCCTGGGAAGCCATCTGGTCCTGGACTCTTATTTGTTGGGAGATTTTTGATGACTGATTCAATTTCTTCGCTGGTTATGGGTCTGTTCAAGCTTTCTATTTCCTCCTGATTGAGTTTTGGAAGAGTGTGGGTGTTTAGGAATTTGTCCATTTCTTCCAGGTTGTCCAGTTTGTTGGCATATAATTTTTCATAGTATTCCCTGATAATTGTTTGTATCTCTGAGGGATTGGTTGTAATAATTCCATTTTCATTCATGATTTTATCTATATGGGTCATCTCCCTTTTCTTTCTGAGAAGCCTGGCTAGAGGTTTATCAATTTTGTTTATTTTTTCAAAAAACCAACTCTTGGTTTCGTTGATTTGCTCTACAGTTTTTTTAGATTCTATATTGTTCATTTCTGCTCTGATCTTTATTATTTCTCTTATTCTGCTGGATTTAGGCTGCCTTTGCTGTTCTGCTTCTATTTCCTTTAGGTGTGCTGTTAGATTTTGTATTTGGGATTTTTCTTGTTTCTTGAGATAGGCCTGGATTGCAATGTATTTTCCTCTCAGGACTGCCTTCGCTGCATCCCAAAGCGTTTGGATTGTTGTATTTTCATTTTCGTTTGTTTCCATATATTTTTTAATTTCTTCTCTAATTGCCTGGTTGACCCACTCATTCGTTAGTAGGGTGTTCTTTAACCTCCATGCTTTTGGAGGTTTTCCAGACTTTTTCCTGTGGTTGATTTCAAGCTTCATAGCATTGTGGTCTGAAAGTATGCATGGTATGATTTCAATTCTTGTATACTTATGAAGGGCTGTTTTGTGACCCAGTATATGATCTATCTTGGAGAATGTTCCATGTGCACTCGAGAAGAAAGTATATTCTGTTGCTTTGGGATGCAGAGTTCTAAATATATCTGTCAAGTCCATCTGATCCAATGTATCATTCAGGGCCCTTGTTTCTTTATTGACCGTGTGTCTAGATGATCTATCCATTTCTGTAAGTGGAGTGTTAAAGTCCCCTGCAATTACCACATTCTTATCAATAAGGTTGCTTATGTTTGTGAGTAATTGTTTTATATATTTGGGGGCTCCTATATTCGGTGCATAGACATTTATAATTGTTAGCTCTTCCTGGTGGATAGACCCTGTGATTATTATATAATGCCCTTCTTCATCCCTTGTTACAGCCTTTGATTTAAAGTCTAGTTTGTCTGATATAAGTATGGCTACTCCAGCTTTCTTTTGACTTCCAGTGGCATGATAAATAGTTCTTCATCCCCTCACTCTCAATCTGAAGGAGTCCTCAGGTCTAAAATGAGTCTCTTGTAGACAGCAAATAGATGGGTCTTGTTTTTTTATCCATTCTGATACCCTATGTGTTTTGGTTGGTGCATTTAGTCCATTTACATTCAGTGTTATTATAGAAAGATATGGGTTTAGAGTCATTGTGATGTCTGTAGGTTTCATGCTTGTAGTGATGTCTCTGGTACTTTGTCTCACAGGATCCCCCTTAGGATCTCTTGTAGGGCTGGTTTAGTGGTGACAAATTCCTTCAGTTTTTGTTTGTTTGGGAAGACCTTTATCTCTCCTTCTATTGTAAATGACAGACTTGCTGGATAAAGGATTCTCGGCTGCATATTTTTTCTGTTCACCACATTGAAGATCTCGTGCCATTCTTTTCTGGCCTGCCAAGTTTCAGTAGAGAGATCGTTCACGAGTCTTATAGGTCTCCCTTTATATGTTAGAGCACGTTTATCTCTAGCTGCTTTCAGAATTTTCTCTTTATCCTTGTATTTTGCCAGTTTCACTATGATATGTCGTGCAGAAGATCAATTCAAGTTACGTCTGAAGGGAGTTCTCTGTGCCTCTTGGATTTCAATGCCTTTTTCCTTCCCCAGATCCGGGAAGTTCTCAGCTATTATTTCTTCAAGTACACCTTCAGCACCTTTCCCTCTCTCTTCCTCCTCTGGAATACCAATTATGGGTATTTTATTTCTCTTTAGTGCATCACTTAGTTCTCTAATTTTCCCCTCATACTCCTGGATTTTTTTATCTCTCTTTTTCTCAGCTTCCTCTTTTTCCATAATTTTATCTTCTAGTTCACCTATTCTCTCCTCTGCCTCTTCAATCCGAGCCGTAGTTGTCTCCATTTTATTTTGCAGTTCATTGATAGCATTTTTTAGCTCCTCCTGGCTGTTTCTTAGTCCCTTGATCTCTGTAGCAAGAGATTCTTTGCTGTCCTTTATACTGTTTTCAAGCCCAGCGATTAATTTTATGACTATTATTCTAAATTCACTTTCTGTTATATTGTTTAAATCATTTTTGATCAGTTCATCAGCTGTTGTTATTTCCTGGACGTTTTTCTGAGGGTAATTCTTCCAAAATAGTCCCTGGAGTGTTGTGGGACTGCCGGGCACTTCCCCTGTGCTGTCTTGAATAACTTGCGTTGGTGGGCGGGGCCACAGTCAGACCTGATGTCTGCCCCCAGCCCACCACTGGGGCCACAGTCAGACTGGTGTGTGCCTTCTCTTCCCCTCTCCTAGGGGCGGGATTCACTGTGGGGTGGCGTGGCCCATCTGGGCTACTTGCACACTGCCAGGCTTGTGGTGCTGGGATCTGGCATATTAGCTGGAGTGGATCGGCAAGGTGCCCAGTTGCGGGGGTGGGTGGAGGCAGGCTCAGCTCGCTTTTCCTTAGGAGATCTGCTGCTTTGGGAGGGGCCCTGCGGCACCGGGAGGGAGTCAGACCCGCTGGAGGGATGCATCCGCAGAAGCACAGTGTTGGGGGTTTGCGGTGCAAGCAAGTTCCCTGGCAGGAACTGGTTCCCTTTGGGATTTTGGCTGGGGGATGGGCTAGGGAGATGGCGCTGGCTAGCGCCTTTGTTCCCCTCCAAGCTGCGTTCTGTCATCCGGGATTCAACAACTCTCCCTCCCGTTGTCCTCCAGCCCTCCCGCTCTCCAAGTAGAGCTATTAGCTTATAACCTTCCAGATGTCAAGTCCCTCTTGCTGTAGGAACACACTCCGTCCAGCCCCTCTGCTTTTGCTAGCCAGACTTGGGGGATCTGCTTGGCTGGCGGGCCGCCCATCTGCCCTGCCTCCCTCCCGCAGGTCGGTGGAACGTGCACCGCCTCTCCGCCCTTCCTACCCTCTTCCGTGGGCCTCTTGTCTGTGCTTGGCTCTGGAGACTCCGTTCTGCTAATCTTCTGGCAGTTTTCTGGGTTATTTAGGCAGGTGTAGGTGGAATCTAAGTGATCAGCAGGATGTGCGGTGAGCCCACCGTCCTCCTACGCCGCCATCTTCCCCAACATTTCATTATTATAGCAGCCCTTTCTCTTGACAGATATCTATTCACAGTAAATAATTTCTTATTCTGAGGGTAAATATGCCTGCATGTAAACTAAACTAATAGTGCTAGTTTTGCTGTCTTGAACAACACAGAAAAAAAATCTCTTCCACCTGATAGTCCTTTTCATATTACACTGTGAAACCTGTGCTCCATGACTTGTTTCTCTAGACTAAATTCTTCACATTTTTCAACTAGTTAAAATGACATTTTCTAGAAAAGAAAGACTTGGAGTGCCAAAGTGACATTCAGGACTTTTCAAATCCCTGATAAAATTAATAATTCGACCCTGGGTTGTTATTATTGCTCACCCTATAAATTCTACTTCATACAAATTGGTCTGTCCATATGTAGACTGTAGACTTTCCCACCTTTATGCTTATGTGCTTACCCCTGCCTAGAATTAACATTCATTTCCTGCCTATTCAAATCCTACCCATTCTTCATAATAACATATATTTAATACTATGTGTATAACATATCTAAAGTTTTACATGTGTTATATTATTTAACTTAATAAAAACTGTGAGGGACCCTGTCATTCCCAGTTTCACAGACAGAGAATGTGATGCACATTATGCTAAAGGCACACAACGTGATAAATCCACATAGTTTCACTTTAACTACCTCATTGCCTTCAAAACCTCATTCATATGCTACCTCATAAAATACATTGTTTTTGTAGTAATCTTATATCTCTTTAGGGACAGTAACCAAGGTCAGGAGATCTTTAGATAAGCTAAATCTGTGAAATACCTTTGGAAAATTCATTTACAATGCTGTTGTATTAAAATGGAGCATTCATAGGTTGAATATGGAAAAAGCAGCCAAGATTTAGAGTTTTCTAATCATGTGTTATGAATAAAGAGAATCAGGTTTAGAAAGGATTGAGAAATGAGCAAGATTCACAACTACAGGGATTACAGAATAAAACAAATGGCTAAAGAAGGACTTCTCAGAACAAAAACACGTATATAAAACCAGGTGCACTTTCATTTGTGCATCACTTTGCTCAAAAGATAGAAAATAAAAATGCCAGATAGTGAAGGATAATAAAACTAAATTATCTGCTTTGTATTGTTGGCATCTGTTCATAAGCTGGGTGTTTATTAAAAGCATATCTAATAAATTATAATTGAGCTCATATGATCAAGCTCACAGTCAATATGGGAATGGACTCCAGAAAGACATAGGTACCCATGGGCATGATTTATTGGGAAACATGAATGTAATAATCTACCACAACCTGTTCTCTGAACCCAATGATTTGGGACTCTTTCATATGCAAACTACACTCACACTCGCCCAGAACCCCCAAAATATCTCGTCTTTTCATGGTGTTCAAGAAAATGAATTTGGTGCTATTAGGAAGGATGAATAACTTTTAAGACTGGAAAGCTTAATTTTGTCTAGAAAGATAGAACTCTAGAGTGAAAGAGGGGAGAAGACTAGAAAAGGAAGAGAAAATCAGCCCCTGACACCAGGGATGGATCTGGTACTAACATATAGGCCACAGTGTTAGGAGCTGTCTTGGTATTTTCAGGTAGATTGCAGTATTCTTCTGGTGAAAATAAATAATTTCAGAGAACACAAACATAAGATAAAGACAGTTTGAAACCATAATGAAATGAAACAGACAAAAAAATCACCATTACATAATTGTGTCTAAGCACAAACAAAAACAAGATCATTATGATGAAAATACCCCTTTTCTGGCTAAAATTAACATCCACTAAGTACTTACCAGTGATAGCTTTAGCTTCACTCTAGTATTTCCTCCTTCTAGATAATATTAAGATATCAAATCTTTTTTTTTCATTTTTTTAAATGTTTTTATTTATTTTTGAAGGAGAGAGAGAGAGAGACAGAGCATGAGCAGGGGAGGAGCAGAGAGAGAGGGAGACACAGAATCAGAAGCAGACTCCAGGCCCTAAGCTGTCAGCACAGAGCCTGGTGCGGGGCTCGGACCCACAAACTGTGAGATCATGACGTGAGCCGAAGGCGGCCATTCAACCGACTGAGCCAACCAGGTGCCCCAAGATATCAAATCATAAAGTCACTTCTACCGCCTAAGAAAATTAAATTTAGAGCAAAACCTCACTTCCTGGAATCCTCCCTCAAATTACAGAACACAAGCCCAAATTCTACAATAAGCAGTTTCTAATATCCTCTTACTGAAATGCCCCATGGTTTCCCATAGTGTTCATTCTCTCTCAGTGCAGTGAGTCGATAAATCCACCCTGTTCTGTTAAAGGTGTATCGTGGTGGTCTTTGGCCGGAGAACATTGGCATTGGCTCTGTCATACCTGAATTCCCTGATCTGCTCATCTTCATGAGGTCTGGGTGAAGATGAGGCTTCACAATTACAGCTACTCTTGATCTTAAGATCTCAAAACCAAAACAAGCAAACAAGCAAGCATCCACTCTATAAATGTAGACAAAGGCAGGATAACCATAAAAGCTGCTTGAATTCTTTCAAAAAGGGGAGGAGTGAGAGACTTTACTAAATGCCTCTCAGTAATGATTCTGAAATCTAGCTGAACGTAGGTTTACAGGGTCTCCTCTTCTAAGGTCAAGGAGTATTCCTTGATTAGCATCCTGTTCTGTTCCCTGGGAATGGTCCCTAATCTATTATTCTCTCTAGTATTGATTCTACTCTCTGAGTGTTTGGCTCTGCCCTCTGAAATGTGTTTCCATTTTCTTAAGAAATGGGTGCATTTGAAGCTGAATAGATTTTTGAAGTCCAATCTCTGCAAAAAGTTGATGGTCCAGAAGCTACTTTTTATTTTGGATTGTTTTTGATCTTTTGTATCCAAACTCACAACTCTCTTTAAAAATTCTCAGTTTCCTGTGAATCTAATCATGGCTTATTACATGCTCTAAAAACCATATCCAAAATTCTTTGTGCTTGTTAGACTTCTGTGTAATAATATCTACAAGTTGTTGTTTCAGTTCCTTGCTTAAAGTTCATGTATTCAGACATTAACTTCACATTTCTAAGGTCTTAACACTCTCAAATGATCCTTAGTATGAAGACATTTCTTTGAGAATCTTCTGTTTTAGGCAGGCAGAAGGGGTTTCATAAAGAGTTTTATTTTTTGACCCACCAATCCTCAGGTGCTCTATATTTCCTTAAAATTCTACTTGAAAACTAAACAGTTCTTTCTTCACTTTCTGTCTATATTCCTGTACCTCTGTCTGTCTGACTGTGCAGCTAAAAGCAGCCAGACAACTCTGTACATGTTCTATCATTTTGCCGCCACAGAACCCTCCTTCCAGCCTCCAGGAATGGTTTCCTCACTGTCTTTTCAACTTCCACTAATGGTCTGTTCACCATTCCTCTACCCTCCACTCTGTGCCAGTCACAAAATCAATGCCATATGTTTAGTGTTTTTGAAGGGTCACATCCCAGATTTAAGTTCCAGTTTCTCTTTCAGTTACTTAAAACAACAACTAGTTATTTGCTTGCTGTTCTACAGTATGGACTGAACTCAGATGGACGGTTTAGTCACATTGCACAGGTTCAGTCATCTAACGATTTAGGGCTAAGTGATCCAAAAAGGCTAGAGCCCCATGGCTGGAAGTTAGCTGGGGCTGTAGGTCAGGGTAGTTTGGTTCTCCTCCACATGGTCTGTTTTGACGCATAGCCCGGGATTTTTACAAAGCAGTGGCACTCTTTCAAGAAAACAATCACCAGTGCTGAAGTGTTTATCAGGCCTCAGCTTGTATCATTTTTGCCGATGCCTATTTACCAAAGCAAATCACAGGGACAAGCTCATTTAAGTAAGCATATACTAAGAGATATGAAATATTAGTGGACACTAATGTAATCACCTACCAATTTTATCCATACGTACCTGGACAGTGGGTAATAATATTTTTTCTGGATTTTATATCTTACTTAAAATGAGATTTAATTAGCTTTATAATAAAGATATTAACATATATTTAATGTTAACATATCTTAATGAATTCTTTCCTATGTAATCATGTTGTTTCAAAGACAGAAGTAATAAGTTTGGATTTGAATACATTTAAATTTTATACTTTATAGTATATATGGTTAAAATTTACAAGGTGATTTATAGCTTGTCAAAACAATAAAGACAAATTTCCAATATTGTGCTGCTAATATTTAATAATATTCTTATTTATTTTTTTTTCTCTCTTCACCTATATGCTATGACACTGTACTAATATACTACAAGAATCTTCACAAATAGAAAATGCATGTAATTTCCATTTTACTTAAATACTGTACTTATGAAGAAGAGTCAACACAGTTAGGAAAATTCATACTTGACCATTTTATTCAGTACTTATCTGATACTTTGATACATTTCAAAATAAAATTCACACCATCATTCAAATTTACTTTATTTTCTGTCTTTCAAGAACAATGATTTCTCCATTAAATACTCTCCAAGAAACCCACTATGCATAACAATTTTAGAAGATCATATTGCCAATGTGTTGTAACTGTCTAACATTTTTTAAAAGTCCCAACTAGAAAGATTTTCTTTTTTTTCAGTGAAGTACCAAATAACACAAATGCTTTCAGGTGCTTAGACTAGCTTAAAATCTATGTATTTGCCTGTATCTTCTAGTAATTCAAATGTTTCTAGCCACATAAAATTTGGCTAAATTAACAAATCCTTTCAGTAAATATAGCAAATAAAATATTGTAAGGAACACCCTTTATTTTCCATTCAACACTTAGATAACGTTTGAGGTCACATAGACTTTATTATGTTTATCCCACCATCCCTGCTGGTATTAATAAAAGCCACATTTTATTTAAATTAACCATCTCCATCTCTTCCTACAGGCTCTTGTTCAGACAAGGTGAGCATAGATAATAGTTTGCAGAGAGTAAACATGCAAGCCCATGAACAACAACAACAAAGAAGAATGAAATAAATTGTTTCTTGATGTCTTATACCTAGGCTCACTTAATCAATTATAATTATAAATCCTCCACAATTTTATTTGATTTATTTATTGCTGACACAGATAGCCACCAAGTAGGAAATCAGAAAATGGGGGAGAAAAAAAGAAGATAAGGCAGAATTTGTGATGTATTCTATTTCTTATCATGTATACATGAGTACTAATGAGGAAATGTATCACTTTCTGGTGCATGGATATGAGGGGATTGTGCTACTTCCTACTTACTTAGTTTCTAATATGTGAATGCATGTAGACATATAGGTACAGGAAAGGAGAAAATAGTGAGCAGAATAGAAATCCAGTACGCCAATATCCCTTTCGATTTAATGAAGACATCTGGACACATAAACAGTGCTAGAATCTAAAATTCTGTGTGGAAGTTTTACTGGCTATTTTGCACAAATACTTGTTTTGTTGTGTCGTTTGGAAAGAAAACAATAGGGCTTAAGGGATAATAATGTTTGACAACAAAAAAGATACAGGAGGGGCACCTGCCTGGCTTAGTCAGTAGAGCATGCAACTCTTGATCTTGGGTTTGTGGGTGTGAGGACCACGTTGGGTGTAGATATGACTTAAAAATAAAATCTTGAAAAAAGATACAGAATATATGGCTTACAATAAGAATCATGTCTGCTGAAAAAGTAGGGTCTGGCTATCTGAGACAGTATATTGAGCATGATGTGGTGAAACAGTAAAATGCTGAACTCTTGCTACTAGCCAGGAATAGGGATTATACTACATAAGCTTTATTGTGTATTTTATTATTGTTCTTAATGGAAATTTATTTTCAGAATGATCACATTCGGGGACTTGACTTCCTGAAAATATAAAACAGGCAGATAATCACACTTCCCAATACTGTAACATACAAAAAAAAACATATAGGGATAGAACCGAGTGCTCAAATTTAATGGAGGGAGAGATTGAGAGGGAGCAGGTAGGGCATGATACAGCCACTATAGGTTAGCAAGTAAACTGGGAAGACAGCAATGAAACAAATCTCTTGTTTTTGCAGTTCCTCAGGTACATGGACCAACTTTGAGAAAGTGTACATGAAGTCAAATGAATATATACAATATTACCAAGGGATTCTAGTTCAAGATGGTGGAAAGAGCACAGCTCTTTGCCTCCCCTCGTCCTTATCTCATTTAGCTCAGAAAAAAAAAAATCCCATTTACCCAGTAAAATAGCTACCATAATAAAGGAGAAGAAGGGGGTTAAAAAGGAGGATGGGGTGGAGGCCACTGCAAGGCTGATAAAACAGAAAAAGGAATATTTTCATGAATTTCTGAAATATCCAAAGCAAAATGTGATAGTATCAGTAAATTAGAGCAGAGAAAACTCATACAAAACACTTGAAGACAACAGCTACAGCAGAGGTGGAAACTAATGTATTTGGCAGAATGCAACAGAACCCGGGATCAAATTCAGGCTTCCGGGAGGCATACAGGAGGACACGAAAGGACTGTGAGGCAGATAATTATGGAAAGAAATTGTCAGACTACCCTAAGAACTGTCAGGTCAGTCAAAACCTCTCTTCCATGGATGCAAGGCTTCAGGCTGCAAAATTTAATTCTCACTGGAGTTCAGAGAAAGGATGAGTAAGAGTGGGAGATGTACCCCGGAGAGGGTACATAGTGTGGGTTTTGGAAAGGGGTGAGAAAAAGGGCAGATTCTAACCTTGCTGTGGAGTACCACAGAGAGTCCAAGAGTGAATAAACTGAACATTTATCCACATAAAAAAGGAAAAAGATATATATATATATATATATATATATATATATATATGTAGATAGATAGATAGATAGATATGTATATATATGCTAAAACTAAGTAATTAAGAAATCATTATTTTCTTTGTTGTTATTTTAGGATTCCTAGTCTGAAGCTAAAGGAGGATTACTCTCTTTTTAAAGTTATTCTTTTTCCTTTTGGCAAGCAGAAGAATCTAGTTTACACAGTGGTCCCTGAGTAACTTGACAGAGAGGCCTTGGTGTCAGGTCTGGAACTGTCTATTTATTCTTCCAAGGGCAGTGATAAAATAGAGATAATAAAAGTGGATAAAGAATCATGAATTGAAATAAATTTTCTGGATTATAGATTGAGCTTCTTTACTTTAAATAATCTATTTCATATTTGTTAATCCTCTTGCTTAATTCTGTCTAGAGTGGGAAATAGTGGGTATAGATGAGTTAAACTAAAGGGCAGGCAAGAGATTTTGAACAAGAAGGTTTTGGAAGTTTTAACAGCTTGTTTATAATACTGGAAATTCTTAGAACAGAAGGTACATAATTTTTAAAGGCTAACATGAATGATTCTGTTTCCCCTAAACTTGTTCCCCTTCATCAGTATGGATAATCACAAACTGAATAAATAAGAATATATGTTTATAATACTGTTAGAATCTGTTATTGTAATGGTATAAATACTGTTAATCAGATGAAATTGTATGACCTAAAAACAAGGAAAATCACACAGACTTCATTTGTCCATCCATTTCCTACACAAATAACTACATTGATATATAGAAAAGGATATAAAGATTGGTGTGTGAAGACTGTAGTTGACTCTTCCCTGTACATATTTACAAGTAAATTGTCAACTTTTAGCTTTACTTTAAACTGGGTTGTCATTGCAAGATTATGTTATGACTTTGGTGTCCATTTATTATTTTATAAAGATCTTTAACATATTTATTTAGATTAATTCATATACCACCAAACTGACTCTTTTAAAGTGTACAATTCAATATTTTTAGTATACTGAGAAGTTACAAGATGAGAACTAAAAATAGAACATTGGTTTTAGTGAGCTAGAAGTCATCAAGGATCTTGTCAAGAGCAGTGTCCATGGAATAGTAGGGAAAAAAAGACTGGGGTGGGTTTCAGAATG
Organism: Panthera uncia; assembly: GCF_023721935.1. Classification (NCBI taxonomy): domain Eukaryota; kingdom Metazoa; phylum Chordata; class Mammalia; order Carnivora; family Felidae; genus Panthera; species Panthera uncia. The sequence goes on from NW_026057577.1 coordinate 79,738,036, forward strand.
AAGGAGAGAAACTGGAAAACTCTCAAGTATTGAAAACCCTTTCAATAAGTTAAATTGTGTTGTAAAGGAGAGCAAGAAATAGAATAAGGAGAAGAATAAATAGGGTCAAAAGAAGGCTTATTTTTGAACTTGCAAAATTAAGTATCTAGAGAAGTTCATAAATTGACACTAAAGTGTTACAAATGAAACTACAAATATTATTGGTTTGTTTTTTTTTCACTCTAAATTCTGAGAGCATAATATATACTTAATTTTTGTTTATTTTATTCCACATAGCATTCTTTCTACCTGATGTTGATAATACCAAACTTTCATTGTGATGTTTTTCTCTTTTGATATCTTACTTACTAATAAGGCAGTGAAAATACTGTTTTTCCTTCTTAAGAAAAAATACTTAAAAAAAAAAAAACACTCTCTGGATTTTAATTCACAGCATCATGTCCCTGCTGAGTCTTAAATAAAGGAAAAAAAAAAGAAAGAAAAAGTTCTAAATGAAATTCTAAGAATCAGTAATCAGGCAATTGTTATCAGTTTTCCAAAACACATGAAAAGGAAGCCATCAATGTATTTTGCAACTCTTGCAGACTCTAGACTGATATTGATTTCTTTATTGATTTTCTTAATATTTTCTGGGGAGTATTATATGTGCATACTAAGGTATTGGCATTTTAATATCTTTCTCTGGGGAAAAATGCATGCAAGTTTTTGTTAAAAAGAAATGCTAAGTAATTGCACATCAACTTCAATACAAACAGGTAAATGAAAGGTTGGCTGCTTTTGTTTATTGCGACTCATGTGTCTCCTGAGGCTTAGTTTCCCGGTAATCATTTTAAAAAGGCAAGTGTCTGTAGATTATTTACCTCTTTACAAGACTTTACAAGATCTTATAGGCACATGCCCCTTTTATTAAAACCTGATCATGATGTGCTAAATGTCAACAAAGTCATTTAATCATGCAGCACCATGCATTTTTTATAATGATTCCTTTTAGGGCTTTTACCAAAATGTTTAGCAGGCCCATCTCACAACTGTTTTGAAAGAAGTATGTTAGACTAGGAATAGAAAAGCAGCAACGGATCCTTGTCTTCACTCTATTTGGTGTCTGCTTTTTGGGCTTGAAGATAATTAATAATGGCAAATGAAAAGCCAGAAAATAGGCTGTCATGTTCTATTTCTGAAAAATCTCCTTGACATTAATGTCTTTTCAAGCTCTGTTTTAAAAAATATTTCCTCATCTTGCCATTGTTTCAAGATGACATGATAGTAATAATATTTGTGGATATTAAAAACAACAAAAACTTATTCAAAGATGTGTAATGAAAAGTATTATTGGAGAAGGCATTTTGTGATCAAAAAATAATATTTAGGTAAAAGTAACTTTTCCCCAAATATTGGAAACTTAATTTTTAAAGAACATCATTTATGAGTCAATATATAGATGGATATATAAAGACAATGTATCCTAACTGAACTAGAAAAATTATCAGATAGCTATTAGATATTGACCTAAAAATTAACATTTGCTCATTTTTAAAAATACAGCTTTCATGAAAGTAGTGCATAAGTTTATAATTAAATATTGTTAAGGAAAATCTTCTTCATAGATCTATTTCAAGTTTCAACCATGATAATGCTTGCAGATGATAGAGTAGATATATCATAAAGTAATTTATCTGTAATTTCTCATATGGAAAACAATTTGAAAAAATCATGAAGTTAATATGATGTTTTCATAGTAGGTGGAAATGTGTAATTGTCATTTATTCTTTAGAATAGAAGGCTACCCTATTATTCCAGACAAGACAGAAAATGCTGGGAAGATAATCACCCTGGCTTCAGAGGTACCTTATCCTTCATCAGATGTGAAGGTGAATATGACTTCTCCTGATTGGAATAAGAATAGATTTCTCAAAAACAAAAACCAAAGGAAACCATAGCAAACCTTAGTTAGGGTCATTTCTACAAGCAATCACTTAGAAAATAGACCTATTTTTTACTATTTTTGTTAATAAATCCTGAAATAATGATAGAATTTTGTTTGACTTAAGACAGATCATAACTGTTATGTTCTTTGCTTTTGAAAATGAAAATCTGTTCCTAAATTGTGAAGAAAAATCAATGACATCCCTCACTGTTTTTATTTTTTATTCCTAATATGTTCACAGAATGAAAATATGTTATGCAAATGATAAGAAATAATGGTTTAGAAATACAGGTTTTGTAGGTCCCAAGATCGTACCTGTATTTCTTACTCCTATAACTCCTCAGGCTGCATGCAAACCCATTCTAAAATGTTTCTTGTTAACTTTTAGCAAGATACATACATATTAACATATTGCACATTTACATATTAAGACAGTCCATTCAATTCAAGTTGCATATTCAGAAGACTACTGTATTATAATGCCTCAGTCTATATATAACTAGTAAATTAAAAGACTACTCACGCTATGTAAGAAATGAGAACCCACTTGAACATTATATTACTTCTGTAGAGAAAATAAATGATAGAATAGTAGCTGAACTTGCACCAAATAGTTACATAGTTAAGATGATATATTTTGTTTATATAGTTTTCAACATTTAAAATAAGCTAATTACAAAACACAAAACAGGCAATTACCATTACAGAGAAAAATGTAAATATGAAAAAATTTTATTTTTACTTTTGTAAAAAGTTCTTCAAAAAAACTTGGAATGGGGAAGAAATCTGAAAGAAGAATAGGAAATGAAAAGGGACACAATATCCTCATCTTTAGGAAAGTAGAGGCACATATTAATTTTGACAGTCATGAAGAGATGTGTTGACACGGTGTTAGAGTTGTGCAGGTAACTAACAGAGGGCCTAAAACAAAAGTTGGTGAAGGAGCCTGCCTATGGAGATTTGGATGAGAGTTCAAAAAAGATACAACTTTTAATTCCAAGCTTTTGAATATTATTTTAAGTGCATGAAGGAGTTGATTTTATTAAATCATAAATGGTATGAGGGTAGGCCTTTTCATGCTGGTTTATCTGCATCCAGAATGGTGCTTAGCACAAGTAGGCCCTCAGTACATATGTGTTGGATGAAATAATTGTGGAAAATTTGCCATTACTTAACTGTAGGTTCTAAACCCATCTTGTCACTCACTACTTGGACAAGTTGCTGGAATTTTCATTTAGGTTTGTTTGTTTGTTTGGACAAGTTGCTGGAATTCTCATTTAGGTTTGTTTGTTTGTTTGTTTGGTCCTTGGGTAATTTTGTACAACAGCAGGGTTGAATACTTGTAACATAGACAATTGGCTTACAAGACCTAAAATATTTACTATCTGATCATGTACAGGAAAATTTTTCTGACCTCTGCCCTAGAGCAAGGTAAAAAAGAAAACAAAGGAGAGTTCATATTTCTCCGGGCATGTGTAAGCAGGGCAACTGTGTGTATTTGCAGAATTGTTCTAATTGAAAGATGCTAATTTGTCACAGACCTGGTTCAGCCCTCAGGGTGGACTACGGGATCCCAGCTACATGACATCCATAATTAGCACACTCAGGTCACCCTGCAGATAGAGCAAACTTTCAGGTCATATGAAAATGTGGACCCTTGGGACCGAGGCAATGAGGAAGATCCTATCTAAACAACATGCAGTTTTTGGGTGCCTCAGAAGTAAAGAGCCAAAGTAAAGAGGTTGAGGGTTCTTTCCTGGTTCTGTCTCATCTGGGAGTTTTAACTATCATGGGGCTTAGAACCTGGGGTGCTTAGATCAGTCACATGAAGGGAAGAGATGGTCACTGAAAAACACTTGGGGTTGTATGGTGTATGGAAATAGCCTCATGGTTTTGGAGAAGTCAGGTAGGAGCAATGGAAAACAATGAGTAAAATAAATTTAAAAACAGTGTCAAGTGATTACATGGTAAACTAATCCATGAATTGAAAGAAAAAAGAATAAGGTGTACCTCCTATATGCTACATACACAAAACACTTGGAAATTTTGTGTAAATTAAAACATACATGTGGACTTGCAGATTTTTCTGCAAGATTTTTCTGGTGGGAAATAGTTATAGTGACCATATCAGTGCTTTGGATCTACCAGAAGTTGGATATATAGATCTATTTTTAATCAGGCCAGTAAAACAATAAAACCTTTATTTCAGTTGGACTAGTAGGAAAGCAGTAGGTATACCAGAGTGCTCACTCTGTAAAGCAAGGAATTGCAAATTTGGAAGACGTGAGTATATTAAAGATGTCTTCCAGCAAACTAGCTTATGTCATATTAGCTTTTTCAGGGATGCATTAAGTAAACATTTAAGTGCCTCCTAAGGGCATCATGATCATTGGAGAATGCAGAGGAGAATGGTATTTCAAATATTTTTGCATCCTAAAAATTAGCGTATTAAATTGATTAAAACAAGAGTGAGTTTTATAAAGTGATTCTGGACCTAACTACTTCTTCAATCTTCTCATTTCTCACTCCCTTTTCCCATCATTGTTAATTTCTTAATGTTTCAGCCCAAATTTTTTAATGTTTCACCATAACCTATACAATCCTTTGCATCCCTCTGTGATGGCAAATAGTAAATGCAGTGGGCTGGCATTGTTAATTTACTTACTTCGGGATCTCCTGTTTTCTACAGGTCCAAGGTTAATTGATTAACCTACAACAACATCAATAACAACAAAAGTTACCCCCAAATCATCCCTTCATGTATTCATATATATCACTGTATATCTTACAGTTTAACTGTGAATTTCATAGTGTTTAAAACTAAAGGAAGAAGGAAAGCCACTGAAACCATATTCCCCTTTTGTATGGAAGTTGATCATTTCCTGAGTGTTTAAACACAGATACTGTATTTAATCCTCACACCAGCAATAGTAGGAATTATCATCCCCTGTTTTACAAACGTGGAAACTGTAAACCAGTGAAGCCAAATAACTTGCCCAAGGTCACAAAACTAGAAAGTGCTATTACCGGGACTTACGCCAAACTCTTTTGATTTTCTTCCAACACTCTTTCCATTATGTGTGGATATGTGCCAGTCTGAACTGAAATACTGTGAGAGAGAATGCTTGTAGCTGGATAATCTGTATATGTAATTTGAGATTCATTTGTAGCTCAATAACATTGTATGTTTGCTGGAGAGAAAGACATGGTAAGTGGGTAGGTCCTACTGGGAAGGGCCAACTTAATTGTGATTCTGGGGCAAAGCTCTTGTACTGAAACTAACAATTCCTTGGGTAATGTCATTAGAAGTTTATGCAGCTGAGAAAGTGGTGTCCTTGGGAAACTTCTCTAAAGAGATACCTTGGTTTTATTAACTTCATTACATAATTAATATCCTAGTCTGATATCAAGTATGAGGTTTCTGAAACTTTGCAAAGCAATCCGATTAGTATTAATTCTGTTTCTGTTTGGTGCATGTCTTATTTGTCTTCCTATTTCTACAATTCCCAGAAGGATTTTTTTTCCCTGAGAGCAGAAGATGTTTATGGAAAATCTTATTTTAAAAAAAGTCACAGATGTAGCTATGTGCAAGTGAAAAATGTATCACACTATCATCTTTTGTCAGCGTGAAGACATAAGCCATTGTGGGGAAAAAAAAGGAGAATAAGAAGTAGGCAAACAGGCAAACCAAACCTGGAAGTGATCAACATCAAACTGTGTGAACATTTTGAAGAGGTTTTAAAAAAGTGATAAAATAACATGACATATAGGAATTCCATTAGTCTGAGACTAAGTATATCTATATTGTTTCCAAAACTATCTCCTTAGTCATTCTTTGACTCTCAGTACTTTATTATCAGTATTGTAACATAGTTTAGCAAATGAGAAATCAATTGGGCATGTATGCAAAAATGTGACTAAGGGAACATTAGATTGGGGCATATGACAGAAGTCTGTCACTCTGAAATTACGTAAAGGAGACGTCTGTTGCAAAGCCCTGATCAATGCTTGGAAGTTATGTAATTTGCTTTTCAGACTTTTGGAGTCACTCCACTTCTACTATATCTAACAAGATGAAGCTGACTATCTATGAGCTTGTAATCCATGGAGAGAGGCCAATGGTCCTTTAAAGCAAAGCAAGTCACAATCACAAAGCCCAGACTCTAGGGACAGATAAACTGAGCTTAATTTTCCATCTTGCTCATTTGTCACTTTACTTTGGTTTAGTGACTACTTCTCTCAGAGCCTTGGTTTTTACACCTGTAATAATAATTTTAACAGTAATAATAATAATAACAGTGACAATGTTAACCTTTCACATATTTTGAGCAATTACTGTGTGTGAGGCATTTTTCTAATTTCTTGGCAACTCTTGTGGCAGGTACTGTTATTATCATACTGTACAGAAGAGGAAATTGATGCAGAGTTAACTATCATAAAACATCTGAGTCATGTCTTAGGAAGTGGAAGAGATAGGATTTATACCCAGGTGGTCACTTTCAAGAGGTTTTGTACTCAATCACTACATTATGCTGCTTTTTGTTACTACTATCTCAGTTTGTTTGTCTGCAAAATGGTATCATAAAATCCCTACCTCTTTTATGAAGATTAAACAACTCAATAACTGTACAGTATTTAGAACAATTCCAGACACATAGTGAAACTTTATAAATGTTTGTTAAGTAAATGAAATAAAATGTGTCCAATTACAGAGCTGGCACTTGGTGAAACAGGCATTCTTACCCACTGAGTATATATCTAGATCCCTCACTCTAAACCACTGCATTTCTGCTTCCTGACATTGATTTTAATTAAAACTGCTTTGCACAGATATGCGATACTATAAATAACCTGTAAATTCCTGGTGTATAAAAGTATTTAACAAATAATAGCATTCATTATTGAGCATCCCAGAATGTCATATCTGACTTCATAAAGTCATTGGTTTAATTATTTATAATAATAATAATATTAGTTGAGCCTTTACTGTATACCAGGGACTCTACTAAGACTTTTCATATGTATTAACTCATTTTTTTTTTCACCAACTACACTGAGAAGGTACTGACTATCTTAATAAACTAAGGAAGGAGAAATTAATAAACTTGCCCAAATTGCCAAACATTCTAAGTAGAAGAGCAAAGATATGAATTCAGACTCTCTGGATGCAAATTCTTCCCTTTTACCCACTTCATTATATCACTATTTCACTCTTGTGGAATGCATTCTGACAACACAATTTGGTAGAAAGACTCTAGACCATGAATTTTAGATTTGGATTTGCCATCAAATAACCTTAACTTTAAACACATGACAGCCTTTTTTCAGCACTCTCATCTGTAAAACAAAATCATTGAACTAGACCAGAAAGCTGTCTTTTACTTATTATTTATTTATTTATACAACAAATACATATTGAATATCTGGCATGTGCTAGGCTCAGTGCTAAATTATACCTCACCAAGATACGTATGCAAAGAATCCATTCTTCTGCTAAATCAGTGGTTCAGAAATTCTTCTTTTAAGAATATATGTTGAAGTAAAACTGCCTTGGGATCTGATGACTACTTTACCTTCAAAACATTATTGTCAGTGAACACTGCTGTTACCATCATTATTGCTGTTACTGGCATTGGAGTGGAGACTGCAGACCACTCGTGTAGAATTAAAAATAAGAAAAAAAAATTCTCCTACTTTCTTCTCTACATAATGTTTCTGAGGATGTGATTTTTATTACATCCTAGGAAAAAAATTAGATTGCCATGGTTATAGACCATAATTTAATGACTCCTTGTGTTTGCTAGTGTGTAGTATTTGACTTTCTGTTCATTTACAATATATTCTACTGGCACGGAGTCAGTAACATTTGTGAGTTCTCCTAAATTCTACACATTTTGGCTTTATGTAATGGCATCTTTCTATCTCAGATTTGCTCAAAATTTGTTTTCGATCTGAGCCTTTAATAGTTCAGTGATGAATAAGTTATATGTATATATGCTCGAATGTTTGAACCAGAGCAGACTGTGATAAGGATTGTGCTATCTTTTATCCACAGTTAATTTTTGTGGAGTTCTTTCTCACTGATTAAGAAGTGTTTAATATGCATTTAAGAAGTGCAAAGTCTTAATATTGCCTATATTTTAAGTGCATTATATATGCATATATAATATTTGACTAAATATGATGATATGACAAATTTAGAAATGATATAAGCATTCATTGATTTAATAAATTTTTGCTTAATTTTTTTTCTCCCAAGTTTTTATTTAAACTTCAGTTAGTTACGTACAGTGTAATATTAGTTTCAGGTGTGAGACTTAGTGATTCATCCCTTACATACAACACTCAGTGCTCATCACAAGTGCCCTTTTTAATACCCATCATCGATTTAACTCATCCTCCTGCCCACCTCCCCTCCAGCAACCCTCAGTTTGTTCTCCACAATGAAGAGTCTGTTTTATGGTTTGCCTCTCTCTCTTTTTTCCCCATATGTTCATCTCTTTTGTTTCTTAAATTCCACATATGAGTGAAATCATGTGATATATGACTTTCTCAGTCTTTACATGTACTGACTTGCTCAATCTTAGCACAATTTTAAAATGATATTTTGGCATAAATTATATTTCTCAAAGAGATGCAGTTGCCCAAATACTTTTGACTTGAAGGCAATAATTTTCACTTTCCTTTAGAAAGGAGTCTTCTCCTTTCTTCTCTTTCTCTAAAGGAGAAAACTTACCTAAAATGAGCTAAAGCTAATTAGAAATTTTGCTGACTCTAGTTACAAATGACTCTTAGAAATTGCCTTGCCATAAGTAAATCCAGATTTAAACTAGTCTTTCTCTCTGACTCCCCTTCTCCTTCCATCTCTGAATCTTTTCCTTGGCTGTTTCCCTCATGAAAGCCTATTGTTTTATCACTTAATTGCCCTTAGGAATGCCCAAAATAGGGTCCACAATATGTGCCACACTATCAATTCTCCTAGAGCAGGGGTAGGGATGGGAGGAGGTGGACAGTAAGATGGAGATGGTTGGTCACATCAGTTAGAAGGAAAGCCATTCTGGAAAAGAAAAGAAGGCTCTCTTATGAGAAGAGGGCAACAGAGATCCTAGGCAGGTAATAGACAAACAGAGAAAACAAAACCAAACATCACTACGTCTTTACACTTGATGTCACTTACATTAATTTTCTGTAAACACTCATAAAACTTATATTAGGACATGCGTCCTTGATTGACGACAAACACATTTAATGATAAATATGGAGGTAATTTTCTATTAAAATTATTGGTAGATTGAATTTTATTCTTCTGCTTCTGATTATTTTTCATCATTCTGGCTCACTCAATTTTCGCATTTATCCTTCTTTCTTTTCCATCCTAGAGGAGTCAGACAACAATGAATGGGGAAAGAGTTGTATAGAATTGGCAGGACTATAGTTGATTTTTTCTTTTATTTATTTTTTTTCACTGTCTGCATTTTTAAGCAACTCAAATACCTAAGTGTAAAACACAATAACTGCATAAGATGGGGGCAATAATTCAAAATACTTTGAAGTCTTGGTCTTCAGACTTAGCTGTTGAAATTGAGTTGGTCAGTGGCAATGTACATGCTTTGTAGAGGAGTCATGATTTCATTAAATTCTACATTGATAATCCTTTTGTGAGATCTTCTCATTCTGGGATCATATAGTCACATACACTTGACTTTCCTTTGTTCAAAATCCCATGAAATATAGTCTATAAATGAATGCTTTAAAGATAGGTTTGAATCAAAATGTTACAATTTGATAGGTGAGCTAGTCAAATATTGATGTAAAATATTGGATTAATTTAAGAAAATATGGCATCCAGTTAATTAGCCTTGTATTTATTTCTCCAACGAAACAGATTTATTCATCATCTTCCACCATTCTGCCCTTGAAACAATGGAAACAACAACAATCTCATTAGGATCAAAGTCATACTTATTTTATGAATTCAAGGAGATGCCCTCATGTCAGTGTAGACTGATAACTAATAGCTGGATATGAAATATATAATTTTTATTTTGCAGGATACGGGATTGGCACAGTCTCAAGTATACAACCTAACATTTGGGGCACCTGGGTGGCTCAGTCGGTTAGGCGTCCAACTTCAGCTCAGGTCATGATCTCACCGTTGGTGGGTTCGAGCACCACATCAGGCTCTGTGCTGACAGCTCAGAGCCTGGAGCCTGCTTCAGATTCTGTCCGCCTCTCTCTCTGCACCTCCCTCCTTGCACTGTGTCTCTCTGTCTCTTGAAAATAAATAAATGTTAAAAAAAATAATACAGCCTAACATGATAATACAGAAATAGAGAAAAACACATCTTCCTGCTAGTTCGAAGACTGAATTTGAAGAAAGTCGGTGTGTATCTAAGCAATAATCAATCTCTCCATCAGAGCCTTTAAGGATCAAGGACTGCATCTTTATGAATGACTTTTTCTTTACTAGAAAAGGTAAAGGTCAAGTTAGATGACATCTTGTGTAGCTTGAAAACAGGTTTCATTTTGTTTGTTGATTGTTTTAAGAAAAGCACACACATACACACACACATACACACACCACACATTGCTATGGGATTTTAAATGATTGTAAAAAAAAAATCCTGCAGTAAGCTGATGGAGGTCTTCCACAAAGCATAACATGTGCTCATATTTTTTTTTCTTAAGATATGTTTAGACAAATTAAATCAGGCTGAGATTAACAACAAAGCCAGTTCTTTAGAGGGAAAGAGACCAGAAAAGAGAAACTTAAGGAGGTTATGTATAAGAGAGGATATGTCTCCTGGTGGTAATTTGTGTTTGATAATAAATTTATTACTTATTCCAAGAATATATGAGATGGCTTACAATTTAACATTCCTTCATATTTTTTGTCAGGAGAAAAAATCACCTGTTCCCAAGTTGATGTGCATGAGTAGAGTTCTTTTTCACATTATATTTGCTCTCCAATAACCAGAATAGGTGACATTTAAAAAACTTCCCAGGTGGTTTTGAAATACAACATTTCCACCTCCATCACTAGTAAAGGAACAGAGTTAATGAATATTCCTCTCTGGCACTATAACCTTGATTTAGTTTTCTGGCATCTGTAACCAAAAGGAAAGCATATTGTATCTGTATGCTGGTTTCAGACAGTTTTGCTGAAGTTGTGTTAGATTAGTTTGTGTCTAAGGGATATTCTATAAAATGATGCATTTTATGTTTAGCTACGGTTTTTGACAAAGATTTAAAAATGCTTCTATAGCACACGTAATGTGTAAAAAAAAATTCAGTCTACCATCTCAGATGTACAAGACCTCTAACTCTTTTATTTTGTAATAACTAAACTGACATCTATTTTGGAGGTCCCATTATTTATGACAAAAATAAATCTAAGTTGATTCAATTCTAACTTCATTTCTGGATAGATGTGCTTAATATCTTTTGGAGTGGTATAATGACATAGCTTTTTTGAGTTATGGGGATTACATAATCATTGTTCTCATATGTCAAAACTAACATTCTCTGGATGTATGTCCTCTGATCTTTCCCTCTGTTGTCAGTTTATTCAGAGAATCTCGATGTTTGTTATTGACTTCAGGTCAACAACTCTGCTACTACTCAGCCCTTTCTGCACTCTTTTATGGCTATAAAAACTTAGTGTGGTTTTCTGTAAGGCACTTTGCACTTTTGTGATAGTCCAAAAAAGGCAAAGGCTTTCTATTCCTCAAGACATTCTGATTTTCTCAGTTCTGTGCCAGAATGAATGGAAGCTGTGGGATGATAACTGAGACCATTTCTATATTAGACTCAAGAGGGATCTGTGAGTTTGAATTCATTTCTAGGCATTAAGTGGGAAATAGGGAACAGTTTCTTGGTGCTTTTGAATCCTTTAACCTATCTGATATGCCCATTGTTTCTTTGTGATGACATCTACTCATTACTACCTTTCTTTCTATCAAACTCCTTTTTTTATGGTATGAGTTTCAAAATTCAGAACAAAAATTGGCTACTTTATATCTCTCTTCTTTTCTTCTGTGATATTTTTATTTTTTTCGTGTTTATTTATTTTGAGAAACAGAAAGAGAGAGCAAGGAAGGGAGGGGCAGAGAGAGAAAGAGAGGAATAGAGAATCCCAAGCAGTCTCCATGCAGAACCTCAGGGCTCAGAGTTGCAGGGCTCAGACTCACAAACCATGAGATCATGACCTGAGCCGAAATCAAGAATCAGACACTTAACCAACTGAGCCACCCAGACACCCCTGTAATATGCTTACTGTAAAGCAAAGTCTATCATAAGTTTTATATGTTCAAATAGAGAAGGATTACTGATGAACAGGAAATATTGGCAGAAAATGTTAGTAGCTTCAAATAAAATCTTACATTTATAAACTAGATGTTTTGTTATGACAAAGTGTACCATTAGATTATAGTTCAGACTTTGTAGACTCTTCTCTTACCTTCTCAAATCAGATTCAGCTGCATGGATTCTTTTGGGAATCACTACTACTCATCAGCATAATGGGTCCTAAGATGAGTGGAAATCCCACCTCTTCCCACGATATCCAGAAATGAAAGAAACCTTAGGGAAAATTGCCTTCCAACAACCAGACTGAACCCTTGGGATATGGGCAGGTAAAAGAGAAGGCATTTGGTTGTCAGGAAGAGGGGTTCATTGATTTATATACAAAATCAGGAAGAGGGGTTCATTGATTTCTATACAAAAGCTAGCAACCATTCTATCAATCTATATATTGAGTTATAAAACTATTTGATATATCACAAATAAATTAACATTCATTTCATGTGAATTTTAAACTTTTTTTAAATTTTACTTTGTTTAATGTTTATTTATTTATTTTGAGAGAGAGAAAGAGAGCATGGGTACGTGTACATGCATGCACTCAAGTGGGGGAGCGGCTGAGAGAAAGAATCCCAAGCAGGCTCTGCACTGTCAGCCCAGAGTGCCTCACAGGGCTTGATCTCACAAACCATAAGATCATAAGATCATGACCTGAGCTAAAATCAAGAGTCAGATGCCTAACCAACTGAGCCACTCAGGCACCCCTAATTTTAAATTTCTGAATAAAGTTTCTATATTAGATAAATTTATCCCCTATAATTTTGGTTCATATACTTTATTATGTTACAGAAGTCATCCTTAATTTAGAAGACTTATTTTGAAAAGGCAAAAGAAGTTTTTCTTCTTCCTCCTAGTAGGATTTGATCCAGCATTTGGCAGATAATTTCTTCCAGGGCAATATAACATAGGCTTCTGTTGGAATTATAGAAGTTTTAGAATTGGAAAGTGTTCTTAAAAATGATCTTCCCTATTCTCTTAGTCCATTTAGGCTGCTGTGGAATTTCTTTTACAAGGGCACTAATTCCATTTATTAGGGCTTCACCCTCATAACTGATTAAGCTCCCAAAGCTTCCATCCACTAATACCATCTCCTTTAGGAGTTAAGATTTCACCGCATGAATTACAGGAGATCACAAACACTTTTAGACCGTGGCATTCTCATTATATAAATCAGAAACCATACTACCAAGTAGTGTCTTGCCCAAGAAAATTTATTCAACATGTGTTTATTGAGTACTAGTAATATGCTAGGTACTGTGCCAAACCACAGGACAAACCTCCCCAGGGCTTCTCACTGTGGAATTACACATCTGGCAAGGATGTTTCAATAAGAACATCATCATCTGTACTTTGTTAAGTGTTAATTTTATAAAAAGTAATTCATTCTTTAAAAATACAGAGCAGGGGCACCTGGGTGGCTCAGCTGGTTGAGCATCTGACTTCAGCTCAGGTCATGATCTCACCCTCCATGAGTTCAAGTCCCATGTCTGGCTCTGTGCTGACAGCTCAGAGCCTGGAGCCTACTTCAGATTCTGTGTCCTCCTCTCACTCTGCCCCTCCTCTGCTCATGCTCTGTCTCTCTCTGTCTCAAAAATACATAAAAACATTAAAAAAAAATTTTTTTTTTTAAATACAGAGCAAACAGAGATTAAAAAAACTTGAGCTAGGGGTGCTTGGGAGGCTAAGTTGGTTAAGTGTCTGACTCTTGATTTTGGCTCAGGTTGTGATCTCAAGGTTTGTAACATGGAGCCCCACATCAGGCTCTGCACTGACAGCACAGAGCCTGCTTGGGATTCTCTCTCTCCCTCTCTCTGCCCCTCCCCCCCCCCAAATAAATAAACAGCATTAAAAATATACCTTAAAAAAAAAACCAAACTTGGGCTACATATCTTTCAATAAGACAGTCCTCCTCAGAGAAAACTCCTGTGAGAACTAGTCTTAGGAGCAAAGTGTGTTACTCTCAGTGGTACAGATTTGAAGATTATTCTTAATTACAACCATTGCTCAAGTGAGAGAAAATATGTGATCACTTCTTTTCCTTTTAGATTATTTTTTTCTATTCTAAAGACACAGATTATGCTGTCCAGCTGTCTAGAATGTCAGATTAGAAGTCTCATTTTTAGATTTCTTATGTAGTTGAAAGGGATACATTCTTACTTTGAGGGGAGCAACTTTTGGGGACTTTGTATAACTTGTGTGGACCTGAGTGATGCATGGAAATGTTTTCCATAGACAATATAGAAAAAAAAAGTCTCAAAATAATATCTTTATTATCCTTGTTTAATTGTATTTTTCTGATTCCAAAATAGTATCACTCCAATGTGGATTATTTTAAAAATTAGGAAGATGAAAATAAGAAGATATCATAAAAATTGCTCATAATTCTGTCAGTGAGAAAACTATATTAATATGTTTTATAATGTACATTGGTAATATTTTTATATATACATGGTCCTTTTAAAATCACTGTGATCATACTATAGATATTTTTGGTCTTTTTTCACATTATTTATATTATCAATTTTGTCTATATTAAGTAATTTCCTACAGCATGGTTTTAATGTCTGAATAATATTTCATTATTTGTCTGCCATGGATTATTTAAACTACTTTTTCTAGTTGCATTTTCAGATCATATTATTCCCATTTTATTTCTTTTTTCAAAGGACAAAATCATTGAAAGAGTTTTAGAAACACAGGATCATAACTTTTTAAAGTCTTTCTGGCAAGGCATTTTCCATTTTCTTTTTCTATTCCTTAATCTCTTTACTATCAATTGACAGAATGTTAATTTTTTATAAAAAGTAATTATGGCAACATCTCCTTCCCTTTTAAATAAGCAGCAAGTTATTGGAAAAATTGCTGCTTTTTCTTTCTTTTTTCTTTAGAAGGAAAATGTAATTTGTGTTTTAGTCTTTGGTTCTAATTAGCAATTATCATGAATTACCAAAGGCAATTTGTATTTCATAGAAATATTTTCTAAGCTGACCCTAAAGTAGATACATGGAAACTTATGGCACTCCTCTTTGGTGCTCTTTGAATACTAGAGTTTTGCTTCAACCAAAATATGTTAACTTTAACAATTTATTCTACCTTACAAAATACTTACATTGTTATGTGTAACGGGACAATAATTGTACCAAAAATGAGTTCTGATTCAATCACCTGAAAACATACCTGTCCAGCCAAGCAAAGAGTTCATTTTGTAAACGAGAATGAAAAGCACATCAATCATGACATGTCAGGAAGAGCAGAAGGAGAAACAAACCAAAGACAGGAAACAAACTTGGAGACCTCTATAGTCAGCTCTGTGCCATTTTACCCACATTCTTCATGTGAAATTATGTACATCATTATGCAGACTTATGGACAGAGCAAGTGTAGAGGGTGGGATTTACTGAGTGTTTCGAATTAGAATAATGAATGCTTTGAGTTAAGTTTTTAACTCCAAGACTATTTTTGAATGAATAATATTGATATTAGCCTTTATAGTCATATTTTTTTCTTAAGTTTATTGAACTAAATAAAATAAAATAAAGGTAAATTATTTTATTTAGAACATTAGAGGTATATGTTTGTTAAATATTTGGAAATAATTATTTATAGGCAATCATAAACCATTTTATCAAAAACCATATTATCAAAAAATAACTTGAGAAAAGAGTTCTAGAAATTTGGGTGTGGGAGAACAGTGATAAATTCTTTGGTAAGCAGAAAATTAAACCAACTTTATATAATTGCCTGACAAATTTACTTATTGAGAATTAGGCTGGAGGATTAACAAATATGAAATAGATTACTTAAAGCAAAGAAGCTCAATATTTAATCCAGTAAATGTATTTCAGTTCATGGAGAGGTATTTCAGTTCATGGGTATTTTGGTCTCTTTTATTTAATCCTTTTCATCTTAAATTTGGCCTTCAGTTTTGTGTGGAAGGACAAATGACTGTTATCTTTACAACCAACAATGATGTCTTTCAGATAAAAAATGCAATTCAAGAGTCCTATTTAAACAACTGGATATTTAACATCTTATTCTAATTAGAGGATCACAGTAAATCTATCCGACTTGCTACAGATTTTCAGGTGGCCTACGACACTAAGGAAATACAATGTTCTATCATGTATTTTTAAGTTATTTTACTCTACAGCATTGTGGTTTGCAAATGAGTTAAGGTAACATGTAGCCCAACATTATGAAAAACAATAGAAACCAATGTTACTTTTAGTTTTAAGTGTTTGAAATTTTAGTATTTCAATAGTCATCCCAGCTTCCACCTCAGATTACTTAAAGGGTAAGAAATATAAAGAACCTAAAATTTAAGGTGAATCCATAATAAAAAAAAAAAACTTAGCCTTTTATAGAAGTAACATATTAAGTGCATCGTGCTGGGTTGCATGAGTAAGTTTTAGGTTGTGTGAATATGATGCTAAAACTCTGTATGTTTAAGATAATGTCAGTTTCCAAAAGGAGGGAGAGATGATGTTCTTAGAGCACCGAGCAACCTTTCCCTCTACACAGCTGCCTTGGACTCTACAGAGTATTCTTTACAGAAGTGAAGAGCACTTGATGAAGGAAGTTAAGCAGAAGCAAGGGCATGTGCTGGCGAAGAAAAGACGTTACGTACACAGATTAAAGAAAAGATTTCTAAGAGATGCAGTCACCTCAGTGACACATTTGGGGGGAAATATTTAGCTACAGAAATTAAAAGTTTCATGCAGAAAGAAAGGTATTTGATTTTTAGGAAGTGGAACCTTCCAGACTACATAAAGCAAAATGAAAAGCAGCTCATGGATGAGATGTGCTGTTGTCATCAAATCACAGACTAATTAAAATGATGAAGTTATAATAATGGTAAAATGGTGATGCTAAGTAATCTACTTGAGGATTTGAATGAAGTCATTGTCTTTCAAAAATTTTGGCCCTGGCCTTATCCTCAAGATGAACATGCATAAGGTATAGAACTAACTTCCTTTTCCCTCTAATGATTATATTTTTGAATTAATAGCATGTGGTCTTATTTTCTGTTACTACATATTACCACAGTTTATTATTAGCTTTTGGACATGCATGAAAGAAAATAAAATATTGTTTTCATTTTGCTAACATGTATTTATTCAAGGCTACAATCAAAAACTCACTTTTAGGAGAACCTGGGTGGCTCAGTTGATTAAGTCACCAATTCTTGATTGCAGCTTGGGTCATGACTTCACAGTTTGCAAATCAAGCCTGAGCCCTACATCAGGCTCTGAGCAGACAGAGTGAAGTCTGCTTGGTAGTCTCTGTCTCTGCCCCTCCCCTGCTGTCTCTTTCTCAAAATAAATAAGGTTAAAAAAAACACTTTTGTTTTCTCCCTATAAATACTTGATTTTGGAATTTATATACATAAATTGTGTGTTTGAGAGAACACAGAAATCCAGTCCATTGCAATACTGAATAATTTGGCTAATCCTTAATTCACACTGACACAGTCCCTAGGAATCTGTGTCCAAGGAAGGGAAAATGAAAGTTTTGAAGTAAATTAGTCAAAACAATCTTGTGTTTAGAACACTTAACTTATTTACATAACACAGTTCCCTTATAAAGTTACCTTATTTTGACTAGACCTGATCCTTTACACTATTAAAATTAAGATTATTGTATTTTTCTCTCACTACTGTTATTTAACAAGTACTGGAAATCCTAGCCACAGCAATCAGGAAACAAAAAGAAATAAAAGGTATCCAAATTGGCAAGGAAGAAGCCAGACTTTTACTATTTGCAGATGACATAATACCGTATACAGAAAACCCAAAAGAGTGCACCAAAAAATTGCTAGAACAGATACACAAATTCCGTAAAGACCCAGGATACAAAATCAATATATAGAAATCTGTTGCATTTCTATACACCAATAATGAAGCAGCAGAAAGAGAAATTAAGGAATTCATCACACATTACAATTGCACCAAGAACAATAAGAAACCTAGGAATAAACCTTACCAAAGAGGTGGAAGATACGTATTCTGAAAACTACAAAACACTGAGGAAAAAACTGAAGGCGACACATGGAAATGTAAAGACATTCCATGCTCATGGAATAAAAGGACAAGTATTATTAAAATATCTAAACTACCCACAGCAGTCTACACATTTAATGCAATCCCTATTAAAATACCAACATTTTTCACAGAACTAGAACAAACAATCTTAAACTTTGTATGGAGCCACAAGAGATGCCGAATAGCCAAAGCAACCTTGAAAAAGAAAAGCAAAGCTGGAGGCATCACAATTCTGGACTTCAGTTTAAATTACAAAGCTATAGTGATCAAGATAGTATAGTACTGGCACAAAAATAAACACATAGATTATGAAAAAAAATAGAAAACACAGAAATGAACCCACAGCTATATGGTCAACTAATCTTCAACAAAGCAGGAAAGAATATCCAATGGGAAAGAGTCGGTCTTCTTTAACAAATGGTGTCAGGAAAGCTGGATACAGCATGCAAAAGAAAGAAAGTAGGCCACTTTTTTACACCATACACAACAATACATTCAAAACAAATTTAAGATCGAAATCTGAGACCTGCTGAGGCACCTGGGTGGCTCAGTTGGTTGGGCTTCCAGCTTCAGCTCAGGTCATGATCTCACAGTTCATGGGTTCAAGCCCTGCGTCGGGCCCTGTGCTGACAGCTCAGAGCCTAGAGCCTGCTTCAGAATCTGTCTCTCCCTCTCTCTCTCTGTCCCTCCCTCTCTCTCTCTCTCTCTTTCTGAAAAATAAGTAAACATTAAAAAAGTTAAATCTAAGACCTGAATCCATAAAAATACTAGAAGAGAACACAAGTGGTAACTTCTTTGACCTTGACCATACCAATTTATTTCTAGGTATGTGTCCTGAGGCAAAGGAAATAAAAACAAAGATAAACTATTAGGATTTCATCAAAATAAAAAGCTTCTGCACACCTAAGGAAACAATCAACGAAACTGAAAGGCAACCTATGGAATGGGAGAAGATATTTGCAAATTACATATGTGATAAAGAGTATCCAAAACATACAAAGAACTTACAAAACTCAACACTCAAAAAACAAATAATCCAATTAAAAATGGACAGGAGACATAAACAGACACATTTCCAATTAATACATCCAGATGGCTAATAGACATATAAAAAGATGCTCAACATCACTGGTAATCAGAGAAATACAAATCAAAACTACAGCGAGAGATCTCCTCACATCTGTCAGAATGGCTAAAATCAATAATACAAGAAACAATAGGTGTTACACGTAAGGATGTGGAGAAAGGGGAATGCTTTTGCACTGTTGGTGGAAATGCAATCTAGTGCAGCCACTCTAGAAAACAGTATGGAGTTTACTCAAAAAGTTAAAAATAGAACTAACCTGCTATCTAGCAATTACACTACTAGATATTTACCAAAAGAATACAAAAATACTAATAAAAAATACAAAAATACCTTCACCCTGATGTTTGTATCAATCATAGCCAGATTATGGAAACAAACTTAGAGTCCATAGACTAATGAATGGATAAAGAAGAGTGGTGTATATATACAACGAAATATTCCTCAGCCATATAAAAGAATGAAATCTTGCCATTTGCAATGATGTGGATGCTCTAGAGAATATTATACTAAGCAAAATAAGTCAGAGAAAGACATATACCATATGTTTTCACTAAGATGTGGAATTTAAGAAAGCAAATGAACAAAGGGAAAAAAAAAAGAGAGAGGCAAACCAAAAAACCAGACTTAACTATAGAGAACAAATTGATGGTTACTGGGTGGGGGGATGGGTTATATAGGTGATGGGGATTAAAGAGTGATCTTATTGTGATAAGCACCAAGCCTTGTATGGAGGTGTTGAATCATTATATTGTACACCAAAACTAATACTACACTGTATGTTGACTAACTAGAATTTAAATAAAAACTTTAAAAAAAAGAATTATTGGATTTTTTTTGGTACTAACACGATGTGACCATTCAAATAGATTTCTCTGATTGTATTTGTTTCTTTTGTTCTTACTGTATAAATCAGGACTGATTTTTAAACCAATGTTTTATCAGTTATTGACAAGATTTTTTCCCTGATGAGGCATGTATTAAAATATGCAGTGAATAATTATTCACAAGGAATCATACTATCCATTCAATATCATTTTACTCTTATTTGATTGGCGGTGTACCAAAAATTGAATGGTTAATAGGAAATCTTTGCATTACTGAGCATTTACCAACTCTGTCTACCTGGCCCTTTGTTAATGATATTCTCCTTTATACAACATAAAAATTACTAATCATTTGTTTATAAAATTAGAAAAATCTACTTAATTACAGTCATTCAAAACCTGTACTTTATTCTAACTATGTTACTGAGAAAATTAAATTCAATTTCTACATCTCAGACAAATCCATCTCTTTTTTGTTTTAGTAGTTTATTTTAAACATAATTTAAATTTACCAAAAATTGCAAAAAAAAAATTACTGAGATTCCCATATGCCCTTCACTTAGCTTCCTCTGATATTATCCTTTATGTAACCATACCATAATTATTGAAACCAGGGAATTAGCATTGGTTCAGTAGTCACAGACCTTGTTCAGATTTTAGCAGCTTTTCCCCCACTAAAGTCCTTTGTTTGTTCTAGGATTCAATCCAGGAACCCATATTTCATTTCATTGTTATTTCTACTTGGACTCCTCCAGTCTGTGATAGTTCCTAAATCTTCTCCTGTCTTTCAGAATCTTGACACTTTTGAGGAACTGAATGGCTCAAGTCAGTTAACCGTCCAACTTTGGCTCAGATCATAACCTCATGGTTCGTGGGTTTGAGGCCTGCATGGGGTGCCATGTTCGCAGTGCAGAGCCTGTTTAGGATTCTGTCTCTGTGCCGCTCACTCATGTGATTGCTCTCTCTCTCTCTCTCTCTCTCTCTCTCTCTCTCTCAAATAAATAAACTTAAAAAAGAAAAATCTTGACACCTTTGAAAATCACTTATCTGAGCATTTACCTTTAATGCTCCTTTAATTTCTTTTATGTTTAATCTCCTTTAATTTCTTTTATGTTTATTTATTTTTGAGAGAGAGAGAGAGAGAAAGAGAGAGAGAGAGAATGTGAGCAGGGGAGAGGCAGAGAGAAAGGGAGACACAGAATCCAAAGCAGTCTCCAGGCTCTGAGCTGTCAACACAGAGCCAGATGGGGGGCTGGAACCACCAACCACAAGATCACGACCTGAGCCGAAGTGAGACGCTTAACTGACTGAGCCACCCAGGCACCCCTCCTTTAATTTGGATTTGTCTCATGTTTTATTTAGAGCAATTGTGTTGTTATGTTTAATACTGTTTAATTCATTTGTTAGTGCATGAAATCCACTTTGGCTTTGCTCCACACTTGATTTCAATGTTTATTTCTGGGAGTAGTGAAGGGTATGTAAAACATTAGTATGTTTCTAAAAGTCCGAGTTATAAAATAGTTATACTCACAGAAGGTTTACTTCCTCTTCATCTCCACTGCTTCTTTCCCCATTCTCCTGTTCTTATCATCCCTTGGCTATGTTCCCTACAGGTAACCAGTGAACTTATACGTTTCTATATTCTCATGACCCTCTTCTTCATATTAAGGGTAATATAAATGGATACTGTTTTGGAGTTTTGCTTTTTTTTTTTTTTTACTTAACAATATGTTCTATAAACCATTCCATTGTCAGCTACTAAATGGCTTCCTCATTATTTTTTACAGCTGCATAGTGTTCCATTGTATAGATGCACCATGGTTTTTTTTCAACCACTCTCCTTGTATAAGTACTTGGGTTATTTATAATTTTTTAGAATTACAAGCAACACTATATTAAATAATCTTATGAATATATATTTTCAAATAACTGGAGCTACATCTTCAAGAGAGTTTCCGACCTGTAATTGCATAAAAGTAACTAAGGAAGTATATAAGCACTTTTATTAAGTATAATCAAATATATGCACAAAAGTGTTGTGATACTTTGCATTATCACCAGCATTGTATGAGAGTGATTATTTCCCAATAGATGCCTCCAAAATGTACTGATGAAAGATAGACAGGTAGGTGATAGATAGATAGATAGATAGATAGATAGATAGATAATTCCCAGTCTGATAGGTAAAAAGTATTATCTTGGTGTTATAATTTCATATTTTAATTAGGAGTGAGTATAAACATTTTATTATATATTTAAGGACCATTTTTGACTTTTATTTTTGAATTGTCTATGTATGTATTTTTCCATTTTTGCATCAGGTTTTGGGTTCTTCGCCTCTTAATTTTTAAGAAGAATATTTATTTTAGGGATATAATTCTTTTATATGTGCTATATGTTGCGAAAGTTTTCTGTCAGTTTTACAGTATTCATTTTTTTTTATATTGAGTTTTGCCATGGAATTTTTTCAAAGATTATTTATTTATTTTGAGCTCGAGGGAGAGCAGAGAGAGAGAGAGAGAGAGAGAGAGAGAGAGAGAGAATCCCAAGTAGGCTCCACGCTCACAGCACAGAGCCCAATGCAGGGCTGAAACCCATGAACCGTGAGATCATGACTTGAGCCCAAATCAAGAGCCGGATGTTTAATTGTCTGAGCCACCCAGGCACCACATCCATGGAATCTTTTAAGTAACCAAATTCAGCAGTATTTTCTTTTTTTGCTTTAGATTTTGAGTCAGTTAAAAAGCCTTTCTGTACACCAAAGTTAAAGAATATTTTGCCATCAGTCCATTTGCTATGTTTTTGGTAGTCATTATTTAGTTGGATGAAGCTCATCCTTTACTGTATTCCTCAAGAAGTGGTGATGAGTACATAATTTCTTAACTTCTAGTTAAGCTCTTTTTCTATTGTCCTTATATTTTAAAGACTGCCTTAGCTAGACATGAAATCTGTTTTCCACAGTTTTTTCATTACTTTTTGTTTTTAATGCTGCTTGATTGTTGTTTGTCTTTTAGATTTATTTTGAAATATCAGATGCTAGAAATTTTTTTGTGTGTTTGTAAGTTATTTGAATTTTTGTTTGGTGTCCTTGATTTTATTTTTATCTTTGAAATCTATTTTTTATAAGATATATTTTGTTGTCCATCATTCTGGGTAAATTTTCTTAGATATCCACTAAGCTCTTTTAATGTGTGTAGATTGAGAATCTTTTCTATTTCTGGAGTATTTTTTTGGATTATAGTTTTAGATATTCCCTTCCATATTCTACTTCAGGGAGTCTAATAATACAGATATTGTTCCATTTTGTCTGTCTTCCATTTCCACTATTTTCTCCTTTTTAATATTTATTTTTTTCTTTATGCCATTGACATTTTCTTGGTCGATTTCTTGCCTTTCTTCAAAGTTCCTTAGTAAATTTCGATTTGTGTCTATTCTACCCTGTGCATCTTATAATTTTCCTTTTATTTCTGAAGTAATTTTGTCTTCTCCCATTATATTTTAGAGTTCAATCAACTGTTTTAATTTCTCCCACATTTCTCTCACGTTTTTGTTCATAGTTTTTCAATTCACTGAATATTTAACATATCCTCAAATGCTTGGTTGAGTACATTTAATTCTATTTTACTTCTGCCTCATTCTTATTTTTTTCAGTGGGAAATTTTCCCTAGTTGACTTTTGTGAAAATGTGTTTCCTGTTTTACTACAGTAGTTGTCTACAAACTTAATCCTTTATCCTTTGTTTACTTTTATGATAGTAGAACATTTTCCAGACTTCTAGTTTAATGGCGTCCTTTTCTACTGGCCTATCAAAGTCCAAGCATATAATGTGGGTTTCTGCATCTATGTTTTACTGATAGCAGAGTAGTTGTGAGTCTTGTGAGTTATGAATTTGTCTTTCAGGATCCTTAAAATTTCCACTTTTTCTCCTTTTCTTCTTTACCACCTAGTTGCCAAAATTTGCTTATTTCTTCTGTTTTGCCTTTGTGTCCATTAAAATCTATGTCTTTGGAAGTGCGTCTATGTAAATCAGGCTTGCCCATGTAAATCAAGCCTATACCTTTGAACAGCCTGCCTGGCCCTTTATATGGGGACTGGCCCATTAAATTATTCTTAATTTTAAACCCCTTCCCTTAGTCCATTCTCCTGTCTACTCAGTTACTTATTTTGTATTTCCATATTTGTGATTGGTTTAATCTTCCTGATGTTTCCACAATTTTCCCTTAGTCCCTTCTACTGGTATCAACTCTTTGTTTTCCATTTATATTTTTCCTGGTGTGGCTTTGTTCACTACAAAGCATTGTTTTACAATAGGGGTGTGGTGGAAGCATGTAGAACCTAGACTGGAATTTTTTTTTTTTTTTTAGTCACAGCTATTTTTTCCGTGTTTTGCATACTCTGTCTTCAAGCAATACTAATAGTATGGTTCTCCATAGCATTTTCATATCAGTGAGGTCATTTTTACCTTTTAGGGACAAAATCTGGGGAGGCTAATTTCTGCTGACCTACCATTTTATTCCTCTATTTTATTCTTAAGTTCAAATTTTCTCAAATGTTTACATACTAAAATTGTACAGATAATTTGGATGTTTTTCTCCTTCCCCCTTCTGACCTCATTAAAAATGTAAATGCCACTGAACTACAACATCCTATCAACACATTTTATTACTTTTCTTGACCTTTAACAATAGTTTGAAAGTAATTATTTTAGCTTCAAATAATGATTATAATCCATCATCACACACTTCAGTAATTGTTGATCTGCATAGAAGATTGTCTCATATGCACATTAATTGTCTCTGAGTAAAAGAAGTTTATAAGTTAGTAAGTAGCAATATTTCAGGTTCTTAACAATAGATCTTTGTACATTATATACTTCAAATGAAAAAAAAATGTAGACTTGTTGAGATTTTCTCTTATTTGACTTTCAAATTATTCTAGGATAATCACTTAATAGAGCAAAAGTGCAGCCCATTATTCTTATTTTGTAGTTTTTTCCTTCCACAAACTTCCTCAGGTGGTATGAATGACAATCACAATTATACTTGCTTTGAACTCTATGCCAATATAATTGCCTTACCAGCAGTTCTGCTCACTTCTTCCCTATGTTCTGAGTCATCCTCGGAGCTGTTGCAAAGGTTATGAATTCTCACCAGTGCCCAACTCGTTCTATTTTTTCTTGGAGTACTGCCAGACTTTATTTCACAGTCTCTGTTGCAGTTTAGTATGGATCTATGACTGAGTTATGATCAATGAATATGAATAAAATGATTTGGACAACTTCTAGATCTGGTGTTTAGAAATACCTCACTCATCATTCTTTCCCTTCCCCTAGCTATTGGCTTACTGTAATGAACGCACACAATACAGAGGAAGAAATGTGGGTTCCTGAATGAATTTAAAAAGCATGGCATGCCCCCCTATCCTAGTTTGGATAAAAAATAGCTTTCATGATGAAAGCTTCTGAAATTTTTATTAATACAGCAGTAAACTATTGCTAGCTAATTCAGGTACAGTTACCATGTGAGATCAAAACTTACTATGCTTCTACCACTAAATTCTTGTAAATGAGTAAGATTTTTCCCACCAATGTAGTTACAATTGTTAATGTTCTGTTTCTACTGAACTAAAGTTTCATTTTTTCTAGAAGTACTTGAGTCTGCTGAGATATTCTGACCTTGTAGACATTGCAGTTTATTTTAGGTCCTCAGAATTAATTTTCACCTTGTTTCACAGCTTCCTTCATCAAGAAACTTGGAACAATTTGCTGAGACTGAGCCAGAGAGTGTATCACTATAACATCTGTATATGATATATTCCAAATTATTCCACTCTGATATTGTAGACACAGTGAGACTCCACCCAGGTCCTTGTTTAAGGAAGGATTTATTTCCATCTGTGGGAGTGCTGTCACCAGAAAGCCTCTAGGTTTCAGCTCCTTTAGGAGTTGCCTCAGCTTCAGAGAGCTGCCCTACCCAAGGTCATGCCCTCCTTAGAGTAGCCCAGATCTGGCTGATGAGTGAGGTGGAGTATTAAGATCTGGGCACATCAGCCAGATGCAAAACGCTGAAGGGCAATATTGACTTCAGAGCTTTCCATCATTTTGGGTGAGGTGTTGTTGGACCGATACCATAATTGGATAATTCAGCTTACCTCTGATCCCACCTTATTTTTCCATAGATGTTGATTCAAATAAGCATCTTATAACCCAAACTCCATTTCATTGTTTGTTTGCAGAGCACCAAACTCACTATGTATGCCTGACAATCCATTATATTTTCTTCAAAGCTAAACAGGTTTAAATTTCTTTTTTTTCTTTGCTTTTTTTTTTTCATTCCAAGCCTCATAAAGGCCTTTAAGTTATCCTCAATTGTTTTTGGCAAGAGTTCTTACTAGGTCTGAATATAATACTTATTATGATTTAATTGACAAAAAATAATTGTATAAGTAAATAAAACAAACCAATCTAGTAAGTAACAACAGTAACAACAAAAAAGTAGCCAGGCTGATAAAGGAAATTTTAAAAAGGATAAAGAAGTCAGTGTAATAGTTATATTGCAGTGTTACAACCAAAGTAACACTGGTCCTATATTGAACAACATACAACATCACATAGTTTTAGTGAGAGTGCCTACATTCCACAATGGCTGCTTTAAGAAATCATTTTAGTGAAAATAAGAACTGCTTCTCTCTCCCACTTACTCTCCTCCAAAAATAAAATTAAAAGCAAAAACTTACAACATCAAGGCAAATGAATAAATGAACCAATGAACAAATACATTTAAAACGAATCAACCAACCAACAAATAAGCCCACTCATGTTGTCTTGTCATAACAATTATACTATGTCCCTTGTGTCTCAATCAATATGGAGATCGAATGTTCCTGGAAAAAGTGGATTTGTACCTACCACTCTTATTCTGCAGTGGTACTTGAAGGATCATTTATTGTGAGCATCAGGAATAACAACTGGAGTGCAAAAACAATATGAAGGCAATGTATCCTGTAGTACTTTGCAGCTCAACTGATAATAATTAGTTAAGTAAACTAGATACTCAAAAGATGGAAATCAAAAAGGATGGAAACAATTATAAATGAAAGTAGTCTGAGAGAGCATAGTACAAACCTGAATGTTGGTGGAGGGTTGCCTTTTATGGAATGAGGAATATTCACTGCTAGTTTTAAAAATACTTCTACTATTTTGAAAGTAACTTAAAGACAAATTTGAAACAAGTGCCTTGGATATGTTGTAGTGATTATGTATTCAGTTGAGAAAGATTTTGATTCAGTGACCAAAAATATAACATTAAAATATTCAGTCTGCAAGTTTGATATTTGATAGAGCTAAGGTTGTTTTTTTTTTTTTTTCTGAAAAATACCCCATTATGCACAGAAATTCCAGAGTATCTGCAGATTTTTGAAACGGCTGTATTAGGACTCAGTTTCAATTCCCAAAGAAAGTCTTGTTGACAGAACAAAAAGACATAAGATGTGCTTGAGAAAGTGGAAGTAGTTGTTCTGTGAACAATTGAAACATCTAGTGCCCTAATTATTGTTATTATTGGAAAATTAGTGATTTGTAGTAATATCAATAGGTATTTAATTTAATTGAAGGATAGGAACTTCTTTTTCCCGCAATATCCAACTGAGACAAATAATGTGTAGAGATTTCACATGTTTTCTTAGTAACAATTAATGAGTGACAGATTTAGCAACAGAATATGTATTGTCTGGCTCTCAAAGCCAGGTAGCTCCCTTCCAATCTCTGTGAATATGAATTCAATTACTGAGCAACTATTGTATTTCTCATAAAATGAGTAAGTTGGTAAATCTCTGTCAGAGTAGTAGTAGCGCCATATATTAGAGGCTAAATGAAAGAAAGAAGAACCTCTTATCAAGTAAAGCACCAGAAATGAAAAAGACTTCCACTCTCCTGTTGAGTGCTACAAGGAAGAAAGACTATAAAATAGAAATTAACAGTTCTCTGCTTTCTGATGTAATATATCTGTTGTCTGGAAT
This sequence comes from Panthera uncia, assembly GCF_023721935.1. NCBI lineage: Eukaryota > Metazoa > Chordata > Mammalia > Carnivora > Felidae > Panthera > Panthera uncia. Next base: position 79,766,290 of record NW_026057577.1, read on the forward strand.
TAACCACAAACTCATACACCCAACCGCTGTGTGACAAATCATATGGATTGAAGTAGAATCATAGTGAAAATATTTGAGTCTTCCTCTCATATGTAGGCATTCTTTGGAACCTATCATCAGCCTGTAAATATCTACTACACATTATAAATTATAATTATGCAGCCATAAAATGTTATAGCACCAAAGAGTTTAGTATATTCAATATTTATTTGATTTTAAGAAGATTTCAATACATATTTTATTTAGATAAAATTCAATCTAATTAAGAAATCAAATGAATTGTATATTTTACGTAATGTATTATATAAACTGTAAAACGTGTAAAATACAGATTATATTAAATAATGAAAATAAATTAGGTCCAAAGCATTTTTAAGATACTCTACAAATGACATTTTAAGAAAAATAGCAGATGTATGAAGCTATTCAGTGGTGTGCTTTGAAATTTGTCAGTTTAATTTAATTTAAACATGTGTCAAGTTTTGCCAAATGGAACAAATTAAACTCTTTTCTATTTTTTATGCCACACCCAAACCTTAGTCACACATGTCTTTTATCTGAAACTATGCTCTTTTTTCTTAACTAATTCAGCAAACATGTAAGATGTTCTTCATATAGCTCTCCAAACTTTGTTCTTCGGTAAAGTAATTTTTTTCTTGCTTTAACCACATGATCAAATGATCATATGGGAACTACTATATTTTGCATATACCAATATTCTCCCACCATTAATTGGCCCAAAGATGGCTACTTGACTCAAGGTAGACCAATAATTTCTACCTCACTTTAGTCCGGGTAGTTTATTGAAGGACGGTATATAGGATTCTCAGAGAAACAGAACCAATAGAATGGATGGATGGATGGATGGATGGATGATGGATAGATAAAGATATTATTTTAAGGAATTAGTTCATGCAGTATGAAGCCTGACATGTTCAAAATCTTCACAGTAGGCTGGTAGATAAGAAATGGAGGGCAGAACCAAGCTTCCAGTTCAAGTCCAAAAGCCATCTGCCAATAGAAATTCTTCTTTTTCCAGATAGGTCAGTGTTTGTTCTGTTGGATAAGGCCCACCCATGTTAGGGAGGACAATACGCTTTCATCAAAGTCCACCAATTTAAATGTTAATCTCATGCCAAAAACACTCTTCTGGAAACATCCAGAATAATATTTGACCAAATATCTAGGCATTGTAGCCCAGCCAAGTTAATACATAAAATTAATTGCCACAGGTACTTTCATGAAGCTGGATTAGTCAGTACTCTTGTCATGGAAATCACGCAAGCCATCTGAGATATTAATCTGAAAGTTTCCAACTGCCACATTTTTTAGTTGTATAGATAAAGGTATTCAGAGACACAAAAAGATAGCCCCTCAAAAAGTAATGATGAGAAACTGGAAGATAATTGAATATAAGAACCAGGAGTTCCTAAAGCAGGAGATGGTGGTTTTCATGTCTCAGTTCAGAGAAAGGGAATTTTTCCTTCTTCCACCTATTTTTTCTGTTCGGCCCTCAAGGAATTGGATGATGCCCACTTGCATTGGTGAGGACAGTATTCTTTACTCAGTCATCGATTCAAATGCTAATCTCTTTTGGAGACATTCTCACAGACACACCCAAAAATGCTTTACCAGCTCTCTGGGCATCCCTTAGCCCAGTCAAGTTGACACACTAAATTAACCATCACATCAGTCAATACATGCTAATAAGAAAAAGATGCCAATAGTTTAAGGCAGGATTTCTCCAAGATTTTTTAATGGAGCCCTTTTAAAATAAAATATTCTCAGTTAATAACCATTAATTTATTTTTATTAAAATATTAACTTTAAGTTATGAATTACAATTATAAATTCCTTATGCTTGTAACTATTACATACCATAATAATAAAAATATAAGAATAAATGCAAATAAAACTAGAAAACCAATTTTTAAAAAGTAAAACTAAAATTAACCTAAGAGGATGAATAATTATTAATTATTCTGGCCACACTTTGATCATGGTATTTGGTATCGCCTGCTAAGACATGGGTTTTATTTTACTTTAGCATATGTCTTAGTTTGCTAGGACTGCTATAACAAAGAGCCACAAACTACATGGTTTAAACAACCGAAATTTATTATCTCATATTTCTGGAGGCCAGAAGCCTAAGATCAAGGTGTTGTCAGGATTAGTGCCTACTGAGAACTGTAAAGAAGAATCTGACCCATGCTTCTCCCCTAGCTTCTGTTGATTTGCTGACATTCTTTGGCATTACTTCGTTTGTAGATCTCTGCCTTTATTTTCACATTGTGAAATGTGAAATTTCCCCTTTTCTTAAGGATACTGGTCTTGGTGAACTAGAAACCACCCTAATGGCTTTATCTTAATTAATTATATCCCCAATGACTCTATTTCCACATAAGATTAGACTTACTGGTGTTAGTACTTCAACATATGAATAGGGGTGGGGGCACAATTCAACTCATAACAGCATGTCTCTATTAGTTTGGACATTAACCATGTGAATAAAATTTTCTACTTTTCTCTATTTGAACTTCTCTGAAGCCTCCATTCATGTAATATGCCATGACTATTTTTTCTTATTTACTTTTTAAAATTTATACCTCTTAACGTGATTCATCACTTAATCACTGAAACCATCAGATAGCAAACATATTTAAACTCACTATCCAGATTCATAATATGCTTAAGCTACATTAAGTAAAATGATAATTTACATTACAACTTATTGTAGAAATTCTCAGTTGAGAAATATGGGTTTGATGTGTGTAACAGATGCCTTATAGCCCCACCCAAATCTTCTTGACACTCACAGTCCTGACAGCTTCTTACTACAAACACCTGTGACTCCATGTCTGGAGGCATTCTCTGGCTATAAAAATATTCTCGGTCTGTGGTCAAGGGTCAAAGCAAAGTGCAAACAATTTAATGCCCCCTTGAGTAGTCTACAACTAGTTGATGGATGGAGTTGAATGGGAATCACACTTTGGGTGGAATAACTTGGAAGCATTTCCTATTGGAATCGAGCTTCAGTAACGTACAAAGGTAATTTTCTCACGTATGTACCTGTATTAACTTCCTTTCCTTCTCTGTCTCATGCTTCTGCTTTGTTATTAGTTATTCTTGAAAAGACCTACCTAGTTAACTGCTTGTACCTATGAAAAGGTCTGCTTATGGAGGAAACCAGGATGAAATACTATGTTAGCTATAGTTCAATGCATAAATTTTAATGAGGACATTTCTAAATCATCATCTAAAGGAACATTTTTGTTTAGGGGAGCTACACCTTATCAGTGAAAGTTCTGTGAATCCCAGTTCTAAAAATCTCTCATATTCTAAAATATATCTACTTTCAGTCCTCCTCTCATTCCCGTGCCCCTTGTAGTGTCTCAATGTCTCTCACATATATTTTTACAGCCTCCAGAAATATGATCCTAACTCCACTCTTCCCTTTTTAAAATACATACTCCAAAATAGCTTCCTGGTTAGCTTACTCCCTAGCACTCTTTACCAAATACCCTTTGCTCTAGTCACAAAGAACCACTGGAACCTTCTCTAAAATGATTGATCTTCTCATGAGTCTGTGCCTCATTAATGGTTTTCCTTCTGCCTGGAATGATATTAAAATTCTCCAGCGGAATTTCTGCCAGCATTTCTTGACTCTACAAAGAATGCTTCCCTTATCCTTTAGCGTCCGTTTTACCCCTTACTCAAAGCATGGACTCCCTCTTATTTGTGATATAATTTTATACCTCTAGCATTATTAACACATACCAAGATATTGTACATGTTTTCACATGTTTTTCTTAATTTCTTAAATGTTAGACACCTTTAAGAAAATCATATTCATTTCAATGTTTCCTGTGCCAGATTGATAGGTGTTCAGTAATATATTATTGAATATGTGGGTGGACATTATAGTAACATTCTAGACTCCCTGCTTGGCCTAGAACTTGGATCAGTATGGTGAAGTACTTTACTGAAGATTTTCTGGCAAAGTCATCAGGGTCAGTGGTCAAGTGAGAACTCATCCCATCACCCATTCCCAACCTTCAGTTAGATACTTCTGCTATCCTCTCAGACATGCATGCAACAAGAGGACCTGGGTTTGTCATGTCCTTAGTTTTGACTAAGAAAGTGAGATTTTTGAGCTGAGAGGTGATGATGATGGTCTGGAGATTGGCATTAGCCTATTACCTACAGAAGATGGTGTGGGGGAACATCAGGGAAACTACAGTGCAGTTAGACATACACATTCAGACTCAGGAAAAGAAAGGGAGACACCGCATTCCTGCTTTTGCCTGGGTCGAGTATGACTGCACACTACTTTCGACCATGTAGCTTCACACAGCCTATTTCACCATCTGTTGGAGTAGCTCTCCTGGTTTTTAGAGAGGGTATCAGAACAGACAGCTTCTATAAAGAGCTTTTTATCCTGTCCACAGCCTCCTTGAAGCCAATCCAAAAACTGTCAGCTTTGACTTGGTTTTGCTACTGCTAAATTGCAAACAAGCACATCAGTTATTACGGGTTCTGGAGGTGGAGAAACATACACTGGTTACTTCATATTAGTGATGGTCTGTTGTTTGTATTTGAGGATAATTAGGGAGGAAAGGAAGCTACTTTAGCAAGTACAGTACCGGCCCTCACGAAAAACTGATTTTTTTTTCTTTGTTGGAGATATAGTAGCCGAGTCAATCTTTTTCAGCCTAATAATGGAGTCAGTATTTTTCAGCCTGATTTTTCATTCTAATCAGGTTAATGTGAGTCTTCATCCTTTGCCTATTTCTTAAACATCAATAATTTTCAGAGATTTAATTCACCTATTTTCTCAAGTTTCTTTACTTCTCTACTAACTCATGTATAAATTGTTTCAGTGTTATAAGTAATACACATATGTCCCAGACTTAATTCTTGGCTCTAAGTATGATTATATTTTTAACTATATTTAAAATAATCTAATGTGGGGATACCTGGGTGGCTCAGTTGGTTAAGCATTAGACTCTTGATTTCAGCTCAGGTCTTGATCTCAGGGTCATGAGTTCAAGCCCCACATTGAGTTGGAGCCTACTTAAAAAACAATAATAATAAATAGAACAGAATAGAAAATAGAATAGAATATTAGAATATCCAGGGAAATCTTCCCATCATTCAGCCACCCTAACAAAATTATTGTCACTGTTTAAAAGTTCCACTTAACTGGAGAGTGTGATGCTAAGTGAAATAAGCCATACAGAGAAAGACAGATACCATATGGTTTCACTCTTATGTGGATCCTGAGAAACTTAACAGAAACCCATGGGGGAGGGGAAGGAAAAAAAAAAAAAAGAGGTTAGAGTGGGAGAGAGCCAAAGCATAAGAGACTCTTAAAAACTGAGAACAAACTGAGGGTTGATGGGGGGTGGGAGGGAGGGGAGGGTGGGTGATGGGTATTGAGGAGGGCACCTCTTGGGATGAGCACTGGGTGTTGTATGGAAACCAATTTGACAATAAATTTCATATATTGAAAAAAATAAAACGTTTCAATAAAAAAAAAGTTCCACTTAAAATAAATAAATAAATAAATAAATAAATAAATAAGTGTGTGTGTGTGTGTGTGTGTGTGTGTGTGTGTGTGTATGCATATAAAATTTTAAATAGGCTCCATGCCAAATGTAGGGCTTGAACTTATGACCCTAAGATAGGAGTCGCATGCTCTACCGACTGAGCCAGCCAGAAACCACTTTATGTAGCTTTAAATAATAATGTATTTATAATTGTGACCTGACTTTCATTTGACCCTATATCTACATGCTGTTTAAAAACCTTCATAAATTATTACCACTAAGATAACAACTATAATCTAATTGACCATTCCTTTATCACTGAGTACATTGCCCTCAGAAGTTTCATGTAACATTTCAGGGAGCATTTGCATAGTTAGAACTTCTATCCTGCTTTTATTTTTGCATAGGAAAATGTCTCATAATTGAATAGAAATTTAGGATGGATAGGGTCAAAATGTGTGAGTTTATAGCTTTTGATAAATATTCTAACAAAATATTCCATAAAAGTTGTGAATGCATATCCTTTTTGTGGTTGTAATTTTGATCTCACATATTATTGTATAATTTTTTACTTACTAAGAGAAATAAACTTACATTAGCATTTTCAATTAGGTTTACTGTGATTCACTTGAACAAGTTAGGATACTTGTATATTTGTTTACCAGGTAACTTTCTGGGTTTGTGAATTGTTGTTTCATGTTATTTCCTGTATTTGTCAGCAGCCTTATATTTCTAGTTCAGTATTGTGTTCACTTAGATATGCTATAGGACATTTTTGTATGCTTTTTTAAACCTTTTACCTAATTGTGATCATACTATAAATATCTTCATGTTCTGCTATTTCAATAATATGTTGGCATGAGCAAATTTATATTATCATAAAGCCCTGAGAAATACTATTATTAACAATATCCTGCCATGTTATAGAACATTTACCTATCTTTTCTTCAATTTTTGCCCTGTGAAATTTTTTTTTGCCTTCCCTAAAATAAATAATAGTGAGAAGTATATTTGTGAAGATAACTTTTCTAAAATTTGTAGTTATTTCCTTCAGAGAAAGACTAGTATTTGTGCTTTGTATAGTTATTGGCCCATAATTGAGTCTCAGTAAATATATTTAATTAATTATATGCATGAATTTAGTGTCGAGAATGTCTGAGGTCTACCTTGAGTAGATCATACCTAACATATTGAGCAGAATCTTGATCATATCTTAGGAGGGAGATGGTCAACAAGCTTTGATTTTTCTTTCTGTCAGGATACTGAAAGGATTTTAAATTCTAATATACTAATTCAGTTTCAAAATTAGGACTAGAAATGTAAGGTTATGGAAAGACATTGAAATCTGTATTGGAACACATACAGTTCTTTCCAAAGAGTGATACATCCTAAATATTCTGAGGGCTTTTACTCATCCTGCCATTGTTTCATATTAATCTTTTCACCAGTTAAAATCTCTAACACGTGTTTTTGTCATGCCTCATCTTTACCATGCTATATTTGCGAAAAAGAAAAATGTTTTTCCAGCCTAAGATCAGTCGTTTCCATTTAATGTTTTAAAATTTCATCTCATTATTTTTTGCTTGTCTTTTCATTTTATTGACATCATTTTGTATTCTCTGTTCTTTATAATATTTGTTAGCTCTCATAGCTTAGGTGCCATATATATAGTTGATGAAAAAGACCTCAATGTCCTCCTTCTGAATATTAGTTTTAGATCCCTGCTTCCATGTCACCTCCCCACCTGCAGCCCTTTCAGGTCTTCAGGAGTCCATGAAATAGCACCTTTTGTAAGGATTCTTCAGTCAGCTACAAACACGCTGAATTTTACCGTCATCTATGTTTTCTTTCTTATTCATAAAGTCTTAGGAAACACTAATTATTGGCACTTAAATTTTATTTCATCTTATTATAAATAACAACATGAAAAATATGTTTTTGAAATTCTTTTCTCTCTTATTCAGAATCACTGATGTAATCATCTATTTACTAATCATAAATACAATAAATAAAATAAAATAACTGTAATAATAGTAATAATAAATAGTCATGAAATGGATAGTCATATACTAGTTATCCTTATTCACCAACCAGAATTTTAAAATATTGCCAAACCATAACAGCCAACCCTTACAGTGCCTCATCATTTCATCATTTTTTATTGTGAATCTTAAGTATAAGGATGAGGGAAAGGTGCGAAAGGGAGTGAAAGGTACTTACTACTTATATCAGTTCTTTTGGGAGGATGTAGATGCTGTTGCCTTGGCATGACACCCTCCTTCATGCATATGTATTACACTGTCATATTGACAAATAGCAACATATGTTCCTATAACATTAACTGGAGTGCTGCATGATATTAAAGATTCAAAATCACCACAGATGCTAACAAAGATCACCTGAATATTACATAGCTTCTTCTACAATTTTACCAACTTTCAAGTGAGCAGTTGTACCTGGATAATCACAGCCATATTCAGATTACAGTTCATAATTCGTCCCCTTTAAAAATTGAGAACACCACCTGTTTTCATTCTGCTTAAAAAAAAATAAGGTTTGATGAGATTAGGAAACACATCCAGTCTTTGTTTTTAGCTGGCCCATTTTGAAAATTGGGGTCATGGATGATGGCTTCCTGAGTGGGGCAGCAAAAGCAATGGTAATGGAGAAACATTAAAAAGATTCAGATGTGTGGTTCTAAGCAGCATTCGCAAATGTGTGAGTGCATTGACATGCTTGATTATGCAAAAGCTGAGCTGTGCAAATCATAATAATAAGCTTTCTCATTAGATTTCCTGCATTTTCTGCTTCTTGATCAGCCAGAAATACAGCCAAGTGTTCCCATTCTTTTGAAATTTCCCATTTACACTTGTTTCAACTACTCAGAGAAAAATAGGGAAAATAGAGCAGTGAAATAAGATTTTAATTAAAGGGGAAAATGGAAAATGTTCAAATTTCATAAAACTCAAAAGACGTGTACACTTTGGTTATAGTCAGCTTGAAAACAAAATTTTACTTAGCACTCATAAAAGTTAAATCAGTTCGTAAGTCAATTACTAAGTGAAGAATGTAGTTCAACTACTTTAAAAAGTAAACCTGAAAATGATAATTGAAGAAACCTTATCAAATCATTTATTTTACAGAAAAGTTTTGTTCAGAGAATCAGAGCCATCCATAATAAAGCATAATAATAATAATAATAATAACAATAATAATAATAAAGAAGAATTATTTTAAAGGAATGATAAAACTAAAAATATTTTAGTTTTCAAAGATATGTTCAGGTATCTTCAAAACCATTTTACTTGTTCAAAATATTTTCTTTCTGTCTTTAGTGGAAATAAATAAATGTAATAGTTACTTTAGGAAAACTATAGATAAAATTAGGAACTCATTCAATATAACCAACACAGTCTTTACACTGGTAATGCATCAGTGTATATCTTATAGATAAATGATACATTAAAGTGATTTTGTGGTAATAATTATGCCATTCATTTGGCTTCCCAATTTAGTATCAACTAAGATAGTGACCAAGAGAAGCTGAAAAAAATCTTGGTCTAAATTATATACATTGGTGTTAGATATTCAACAAATGACAGCATTTTCTCTTGCTGTAGATAAAAGCTGAGGCATTTTTTCCCTTTATTTATGTGGAGACAAATACTAATTTGCTTGATTGTCCCATTATATTTGAAATTATGCTGCATATATTATGTATGTTAGTGTTATAGTGAGAGAGAATCACAATAAGAGCGGAGGGAGGAAGTAATTTACAGAGCGTTTTGAACCCCAGGATTCCATAATGTTACAGTTCCATCCACCTCTGGACTTCCCAACCTCAAGGAAACTGCAGTTCTTAAAGTCTGATCCTTGTTGTTTCATCACAGATCAAGAACAAGCATATGCCATAGGGAGATGAGGAACTCCAGCTTCCAAAACCTGCCTGGATTAGGTTGCACATCCAATGATCTCCTATAATCTGTCTCTGTGCCCCAAGTTGGTTCACCCCAGCCACTCACATATTTCAAACTTTAGTTGCATGAATATTGTGACTAGTAGAACATTCTATTATTTTGTAAGTATAAGTCCATGGTGTCATCTGGTGTATCCCTTCTATGCCCTACATTTGTATTTTACTTTTCTATATCTCATACACTCTACTCACTGAATTTTAGTGTTCATTCACTAAATTCTTATAACAAGCAGATGTGAAAATCACACAGGTGTCCACTCAGGAAAAGACTGTACAGCCCTTCCCTGGAGCTCAGTATGTCTCAGCACCACAGTCCTCATGCTGCCCATCTGTTTTTCACAGTGCTCTTAATTTCACATACTCTTAGGTATAAAGACTGATGGTTTCATTCTGTTATCAGTCAGACACATGTTTTAAAAAAGAGACTTATTACAAGCCCCTTTCATCTTAACTTTATGGGAATTATATTACATGAAAGTCTTTCTACTTTCTTCCCTCCATGACCTATGCTGTTTCCATATTCTTCAGAGTATAGAAAATGTTCCTTAGGACCACTATATTTACTCTTCCCCCACCACTCAACCTCTCTGAACCCCCCTATCTTCCTGCCCTCCTCCCCCCAACATGTGTGTTACTACTAATCCTCCCTGTGAATTCCAACTTGCCCCTAGTCTGCATTTATTAAGTATTCGCCATGGGAATCTAACCCAAATCCTTTTAAGGGCCCTGTGATGTGATGTTGAACTTCACATGAGTCAAATGATGAAAGGTATATGATTAAGATTTTAAGAGCTTGAAACTTAGCAGTTTGGGATACTTCATTATATTAATAACCTAAATTATAATTTTTTTAACATTAGGAGGCAAGAGAAATTAACTTATTTCAATAGTTAAAAGTAATATGCAATTCATACTTATCATTTTGTAGAGAAAAACATTTAGATTTGAATATTTGTATCATAGGTAGCAGGGACAGCTCTAAACAAAACAGATAATGGAGAATTATTGAATGAATTATGCTAGGAGTTATCTATTCCTGACCACTCCTTACTCTGTACCTACCTCCCTCTACTTGGAATGTAAGCACTTTCATCATGTTTCTTGTCCATCCATAGGACCATACACATTTACCACCTAATTTCTCTAGTAATATTCTGCAAATTTGTTTCTCATCTTACAAGCTTTAATAAGATTCAAATGACTAGCTGTAGTATTATTTGTAAATCTGTTTTCATAGAGTGTTCAAGATACACAATTCTTTAAGCCAAAGTTGTAATTTAATGACAAGGTGCTTACCCAACAATTGACCAGTGTTTTGTTTTGTTTTTTTTCTTTTCTCACCAGACTTGTGTAGACTATGAGCACCATAAAAGCAAATACTTAGCTAACAATATTGTGTTATGTATTTGACAGTAGCTAAGAGAGTAGATTTAAAAAGTCCTCACCGTAAAAAAATTGTAACTATGTGAGGTAATAGATGTGTGTGTGTGTGTGTGTGTGTGTGTGTGTGTGTGTGTATGAAATCATTACGTTGGTGTATCCCTATAATATATATCATTTGATATATATCAAATCATTATGTTGTACACCTTAAACTTGCAGAATGGTATATGTCAATTATACCTCAATATAGTCAAAATAACTGGGACAAGAAAGTATCTCCTTTCTTCCCCCAACTATTATGTACTCAAGGCTGGAGTACAAAGTATAGTAAAGAAAAAGTAGTCAGTATTTTTAGAAAAAAGTTGGCAAATTAATAAATGAACATGAGTGTCTCTAATCCTAAAATGAGATAATGTTTTATACAAAAAGCAACACTGCCAATGAATATATTTTATATACATGTATAAATCAGTAATGCTAAGCACTATATATAGAAAACAGCTTATATACCCATATTTGTTTAAAAATCAGGGGTGCCTGGGTGGCTCAGTTTGTTGAGCATCCAACTTCAGCTCAGGTCATGATTTCACGGTTTGTTGAGTTCAAGCCTGGCGTCTGGTACTGTGCCAACCAGGAAGATTCTGTGTCTCTTTCTCTGTCTCTGCCCCTCCCCAACTCACGCTCTGTCTCTGTGTCTCAAAAATGAATAAATGTTAAAAATATTTTTAAATAAAGCAATACAAACCAAAAGACTCACTTCATTTTATTTTTAGGCAAAGTTGTATAATTTATTGAATTCTTAAGGTGTTAGTAAACTATTGAAAATCTGCAAGAACCTTGCAAAGCATCCTTTTTAACTCTATATTGTCTTTCCTTAGCACTTAACATGTTTACTTTCATCAGTCAGTCTAGTAACATAATTTTTACTCAACTCCAGATAATTCTTTAGTGGGAAAGATTTCTTTTCTCCTTGTAACATTGTAGGAAATTGTTTCCATGTGATATCTCTTACTAGAGGCTTTGGTCAAAGTTGGTCAAAGAGGGTGTTATTCAACACCCACTTTGACCTTTGACTCTTCCAAAAGATGCATCAGAAATATTCATCAATCCTGGAAATAAATATTCACAGGCACTCTCTATCAAGTCTAAAGACTGATTCCAGTCACTCCCGATTATGTTATAAAGTATCTCATGAAAAAAAAAATTAATCTCTTTTTCATTTGTTTCTTATTTTCAAACATTTTAAAATCTCAATATCTGTCAAAAACAGAGTAGTGTCCAGGAACGACATCTGGGACTGCTTAACTAATCTAATTTTCTCAGGTTATTTTACTAATATTCAGTCAATTAAGAAATGGTGGTGCTCTTTATGCTGCAATTCAGTGTGATCATTTGCAAGCTGCTTTATTTTCTCTATTTAATTTTTTTTAAATGAGAGACCAATGAGTCTAATTAATATTAACTCCACAAACAATTAATTTTACATTAAAAATAAATGGCTTCAATTGATCACAATTCTAGTCAACTGCTAGAATTCAGTGCTAATTTGGGAATGGCAGGGAACAAAGATTCATGAAGGTTAGGAATTAGATCTCAGTTGTATTTCAAAGAAAAATTGTTTGGATTAGTGAAGAATGTTGATAAAATTTCATAGTGAGCAATGATAAAATGACTTCCTGAATGCTTCGATACTGAAATTAACCTGTATAATAAAGTACATTAAAGAATAAATGGTCAGTGATACTTTTGAGTTACACAAGAAACATATTTATAAAGGAAAGGTAACTAGTACCTGTTATTGAGAGAGAATACTTAGACATTTTTTTTTTAATTGCAACATAATCCTATAGGATATAAAGAAGCTCAGATTTTCTTTTAGAGTTTATTTATTTTTTTTACTTATTTTGAGAGAGACAGATAGTGTGAGCGGCAGGAGGCCAGAGAAAGGGAGAAAGAGAGAGGGGAGAAAGAATCCCAAGCAGGCCCTGCCCTGCCAGTGTGGAGCCTGATGCGGGGTTCAAACCCACAAAGCCACGAGTTTATAACCTGAGCCAAAACTAAGATTTGGACACTTAACCAACTGAGCCACCCAGGCGCCCAGCTCATATTTAGTGTTAACAAGTTACAGTATTTCCTAAATTCTATTTTAATAATAAATAATTGGTACTTACAAAATAGCAGTAATTCAATTTTAACTCAGTAGCATGCAGATGATCTGTAAAGCATTTCAAGAATTAGTCCTGAAGTAAATGGACATTCATATGCAAAAAAATTAACATAAAATGGTTCATAGACTTAAATGTAAGATGAAAAACTATATAGCTTTTTGAAGTAAATCTGTGTGACCTTGGATTTAGCAATAAGTTTTTGACACAGTTTTGTAATAAAGAAAAATTGATAAATTGGTTTTTATTAAAATTTAAAACTATTAGTCTACAAGAGATAGCATTAAGAGTATAAAAGACAAGCCATGTACTAGAGAAAAATATTTGCAAAGCATATATCTGATAAAGTACTTTTTTCCAATATGTATGAAGAAATATTAAGATTCAACAATAAGAAAGTAACAACCCAATTTTAAAATGGGCCAAATATTTGAAGAGACAACTCACCCAAGATAAAGAGATGGCAAATAAGGGTAAAAAAAAGATGCTCGATAGCATTTTTATTGGAAAAATGCCAATTAAAACAATGAGTTAAAAGTACACATAAATGAGTGTGGTTAAAGTCTAAAATGGTAACAATACCAGCTTTGGGTTATGGTGCAGAGCAACAGGGACTTTCACTTATTGTTATGGGAAAATGCAAAAATAGAAGAGCCATTTGGAAGGAACTTGGTACTTTCATACAAAACTAAACATATTTCCTAAAGATTTTTTTTAATGTTTTTATTTATTTTTGAGACAGAGAGAGACAGGGCATGAGCAGGGGAGGGGCAGAGAGAGAGGGAGACACAGAATCCGAAGCAGGCTCCAGGCCCTGAGCCTTCAGCACAGAGCCGGACGCAGGGCTCGAATTACGCACTGTTAGGTCATGACCTGAGCCAAAGTCAGATGCTCAACCGACTGAGCCACCCAGGTGCCTCTCAAAACTAAACATATTTCTTAACCGTATCATTCCACAATTGTACTCCTAAGTATTGATTTGAAAATTTATGTCCAAATGTAAACCTGAGTGCAACTGTTTATAGCAGCTTTATTCATAATCCCCTTAAACTGGAAGTAATCAAGATGTACTTCAACAGGTGGATGGATAAACAACTCTGTTATAACCGTAACATAGAATACTTACCAACATTAACAAGAAATGAGCTGTTAAGCCATGGAAGGACTTTGGTGAATCTTAAGTGTATATTGTTAAGTTGAAGAAAAAGTATGTATGAGGTCATTTATATGACATTTTGTAAAAGGCAGAGATAGATATACAGATGATAAATGGATCAATGGTTGCCAGGAATTCAGGGTAGGGGGTTTGTATAGGTCGAGTACAGGATTTTATGGGCTGATAAAACTACTCTGTATGATAATGTAATGTGGAATATATGAAACTATGAATTTTCAAAACCCATTTTTTTTAGAGCAGAAAGAGTGAATGCTAAATTCACAAAATTATTATATGCAAATTAAAAATAAATCAGTTAGGAATCTAGAGGATCTGGCATGGAATGCAGAATGTGACCAAGCAGTGTAACTGTATTCTAAATGTAGTGAACAGCCTCACCAAAAGACACTGGGAAAGGGCACTAACCTAAGTAATGGGGGAGATGAGTAGAGTCTATATGACTGATGGTAAAAGTAACTATGCATAAGTATTGGATTCTAGTTGATAGTTGCTTCTAATGGATATAATGTTAAAAAGGCTGAAACTACTATACTGTTATGCTATGATTTTATAATTAAATACATAGATGGAAGCAGTGAAAACCAGGGTTCCTTCTTTTGCAGATAAATCAACGGGAGAAAGCAAAAAAAAAAAAAAATCCGTATAACAATAGAATAGATTTGAAAAAATAAGTATGGACTCATTTTCACTTTTACAGACATATATCACTCATATTTAATGTGAAGGCAAAATATACCATGAGAAAATAACTTCATTATTTTTTCTCCTTAAGGTTGAAGAGAGCCACTAAAGAATTTTGAAATGAAAAATGAGATAATATATTTTAATGAGCTTAGAACTCTGACACAGAGTAAGCACTAAATAATATAAATATTTGCTGTTATTAGGAAAATCAGTTTGGCAGTAGGGTATTGGAAGGTGTATTGTTGTTCAGGAGAGAGATAATGTTATGTATCTTTATCTTTTGATGAAAATTAAATACATTTAAGCAAAATGTATTTCAGTCCACATTCCTATCATTAAAGAAAAGTCAGTAGAGAAGACATCTGAGGTCAAGCCAAGTAATAAGTCCAGGATGAGACAAATGAATGTCTTATTTCCCTTTCTATGTGCAAAGCACACAACTCCTATTTTCAGTTGCATATCACAGAATCAGGAAATGAGGAGTTGATGAGAGTTTGCCTAGTTATTTTTGGTTTTTTAGATTTTGCCAAATTTATTCTTGTTTAATATCAAGAAAAAATAATAAACATTGAATTTCAAATGTGTAAAGGAAATTATTCTAGTATCTGAAGTTGCAAACAGAATATTCTGCAATATTCTTCTTATCGTTGAGAAGTTCATCCTATGTTTGGGAATATAAGTAGAGACGTAAAGGTTATAAAGATACTCAGAAGTTCCCTGGAATTTAAATCTTTTATTTTACTGACTAAGAAACTGTGGTTCTGAGAGCCAAAATCACTAGCACAATGCCCAACATCTTGGTGTTGGACCTGGTCCAAACCAGGTCTTGTGATTCTGTTTTCACCTTTTCTTCTACTTTATCTCAATTTTCCCCTAGAAGATTGTCAAATATGAATTATCTCATTTTAAAAATAAGTCTATGATGGGGTACCTGGATGGCTCAGTCAGTACAGCATGCAATTCTTGATCTCAGGGTTGTGAGTTCAAGCCCCACATTGGTTGTAGAGTTTGCTTTAAAAACAAAAACAAAAACAAAACAAAAACAAAAATAAAAACAAAATGTTATATATTGTTGAAAGAAATAATTCCTCAGATTTCAGTAAAGCTGGAGTTTATTTACTCATCCCCATGCAGTATAAATAAATTACCTGATAGCTAAACATAAAGGAGATAAAGGGTACATATGGATCAGTCTCCTCTTCTCTTGTCTCATGATGGGATATCCGCAGGAAGCACATGTTTTAGAACTTTGTTCCATGTTGCTTAGAGGCAGCTGCCTCAGAGATGCCAGGGGAGTATGCTTATTCAGGGTTGTTGCTAACTGCTGGGTTACTGCGATTCATACTACAATTTTTACACATTTGACCCTAACTAGGCAATATGTAGCATTCAGAGAGCAAATAGGTTTAATCATTAAAATTAATGACATAGATGAAAGAGGTAGAATATGTTAGGATGGAGTTATATCTACATGTTGCATAATGGTCATTTTTTTCTAACATTTCCAATAACATGGTCCTTTCTGTGGAAATAGAGTTACCTGGAGGGCAATACCTTTTGGTCTCTGTGCCATGATTGGAACCTTAGTTGGGAATTTTAGTCTTTTTCCTTTTCAGACTTATCATGTATAAAGTCATAAGATTTTCTGCATGGCAGACTAAAATTTTCCTTTGGTGGATTGTTCCTGTGGAAACTAAGAGATCCATTTAGATCGCACATTATGACATGCCCTCCAGGTTAACCTTTATCATTAATAAAGGCAATATATTGATTTCTTGATGCCTTTTTTTCTTGAGCATAGATATAGCTGCCATTCATTGAGAATTTTCAAACTCCCAAAATCTGTATCACAGATATATGGAGAAGAGTATATGAAATATAATTTACCCTTTTCCTGATTATAAAAATTAATAGAAAGTGGAATATAGTAAAGTAAGAAGAAATGATTGCCTTTAATGTTTTCACTTGGTCTTTTGAATATATGTGTACATAAAGCAGGATATAAAATTGACTAACAGTATATTCCTGTTATTTTCAGAATTACCAAGTTTAAAATCTGCTTAAATCAGCTTGAATAGGGATGGACCAGACATATAGTAAGACATTTAATTTTTAACACATTTTTATATTAAAAAGTACATTGCAGACAACATACAAATGCTTAAATTCTCATCAGATATTTCTGACGATTTTTGTAGCATAGATTTTTATTTTTATTTCTATGTTTATTTGTTTTTAAGAGCAAGAGAGACAGAGCACGAGCAGGGGAGGGGCAGAGAGAGAGGGAGACACAGAATCCGATACAGGCTCCAGGCTCCGAGCTGTCAGCACAGAGCCTGACATGGGCCTCGAACCCATGGAACGTGAATCATGACCTGAGCCGAAGTTTGACACCCAACCTACTGAGCCACCCAGGCGCCCCTGTAGCATAGATCTTTACAAGTTAAATATTCTTGAAAAAGTGAAATAAAATTTTTTTGCATTTAGCAATATTTTTTTGCATGTGGCATTTATTAGCAAAGAAAGATGGTCAAATGTTTTTCAGAGGTTGGTATTTATTTCCACCAGGGACTGGGAGAGGGTACAGTTGTGGTGAAGAGATCATATAGACCTGTGATCTCTGGTACATTAGTCACTGTCCACATATGGCTATTTAAAGTTAAATTAAAAATTTAGTTACAGTGTGCCTGGCATATTTTAAATACCTTGCAATATTTGGTGTAAAAATACATGAATAAGTACACTAAAGGATGATGAGACCACTGGAGTTAGTGATTCAGAAGTAATGTGTGACTTTGCAGACAGCAGTTGTACCACTCTGCTAATAAGAGCTGATGCCCTGTTGCTGTTGTACTTATGGAATGAGGGTAACTGAGGCAGTCCATACAGATTACATTTAAAATAAAAGTTAATCCAAGGGAGTAAACAAGAACCTTAAATATGTTTATTAGCAATTATTTAGAATATCTGAAAAAAAACTGACACTTTTAATATTTTTTGAAGTGTTTGCCATAAGCTCATCAATTACCGTTAGATGATCGCTTCAACTTCAATTGTATTGTGCATGAATTGCGTGTCACATAAACCGTCTTCTGGACTAAAGCTTATATACCAAGAAAATAAAAAATAACTAAACTGTAACTGTAAGATGTCAATAGCATATAAATTATTTATATTGGTATTACTAAAAATAAAAGTCATCAGGACCCCATTTTATAAACCATAAGGAAATAAAGAAAATGGATATTTCCCCTCTTATTCTTAGCCTATCTATTTTAAATGCTCTAGTTAATAATTATTTAATAGAAACTTTATAATTCACAGTGTTAGATAATAAAAGGAACTGGAATTACAGTAATTTTGCATCACAAAACCACAACCTGACACTTAAAGCCCTGAAAATCAGGAAACCAGAACCATTACTGGGAAAGGAGGTAAAATACCTTGCTTGTGTTTGTTTAATAAAAGGATAAAGCTCTCACCATTATAAAGGTGAGGGTTTTTAATTTAATTGAGGGTTTCCTTTTCTGCCTTTCCAGAAAGTCAAGCATTTTGTTCTTCTGCAGCAATTGGAATTTGTCTTCCTGTCACCGTTTTGTTCATCTTTTCACTTTGACTGCATACAACTACTTTATATTGCCTCACTTTGCCTGGATCTTTTCCTCTGTCCAAGGAAATAATAATTGAAACAGATTATTTTTAAGAAAATACTGAAACTAGGGTGTTACTTCTGCAAGATCATACTCTTCTTTCTTCTTCCCTTTCATGGGGTGACTAATGAACTATAAAAGAACTATAGTTTAACGGAAGGCACATGATGAACAATCTCAGTGGTCTCAAAACTAATGATTACAGAAAAGAGAACATGCTTTAGCCATATTGTAACCAAGTCATTCTCATATTAAATGAATTGATGTTGACACACTTTAAAATTTTGCTGTCTATAATTTTTTTTCTCCTGAAAGAATACATATTTTTTCTCCATTTTCCTGGAAACATACCTTCTGTTCTTTGGTTTAAAATCTTTACCTGCCAAAGTTAAAATTTACCATTCTGAACAGTAATCACAATAACATACATTTTCCTTCATGTTTTCACAATGATTAACAAATTCTGAATATCAATTCAAAAACTTGATATTTTTTAAAAATAATTCTTTGCTTCCTTATAAATTTCTACTAGTTGGTCATTCAAAATCTACCTCAAAAGGGTGTTTTAAAAATAAGTTAAAGTGAAATTTATTTATTTATTTTTTGTCATTCAATACATAAGTTCCTCTAGTGTGTCATTAGATTTGAGAAATCATTCCTTCCCCTTTTTGTTTATTACTACCTTGTAATACTTCCAGAGAGCCATCATTGCTAAACTTAGTCATTGCTAAACTGCTGGGCTTTACATACATCTATCTTTTACACTCCTCAGCAGGTTTTCCAATGTATTCATCATCCCCGTTTTGGAGCCAGACTCCTTTGATTACCTGGTAATACTAGGATTGAAGCTGAACATACATATATCTCTACAGTTAATTTTGTCATAATATATTTATGAAAAATATTTTTTCTTCAATAAAAATAATTTTGCTGCCCTCTAAATTTGAAGAAAGACATCTTTTATTATTTTTAATGATAGCACTTTCTTTTTCTTTCCTTTTTTTTTTTTTTTTTTTTTTTTGATTTCTCAGTTTCTGGCAAGATGTGTGCCTCTTGGTTGCTTATATTTTTAATACATTTGGCTTTCTTTTGTTAGTTGATATATGTATTTTTTATTTTAAGGTATACTAGATGAATGAGACTAGTGTTCAATAGAAATGTGAGCAGCATGGAATCATTTGTTGATACTGTTGGTTTCAGCAGTGGCTTGAAGAGTACACTTAGCTGTGAAATACAGTTGTTTAGTTAGTTTTACTTCCTTCCTGATCAGTGAATTCAACCAAATACATGATGTAGTAGGAAATTGTATAGTTTCAAATCAAAGTGGATAAAAGCATAATATCAAACTTTCAGTTACCTTCACAAATTCATTATAATATGTGACTTGCAGTTTCTTCTACTATATACTAGGAATAAAACAAAAAATGCCTCCTCATCTTAATAGGATCCACGGGGATTTTTTTTTTTTTCTTTTCTCAGTGCCAGGAAAAGCTGTGATGTTTCTTTTCAACTTTTTTTTTCCTTTTTAAATGGAAACCAAGTAATATAATTAAACCTATACCATACTTTGGTGTGATGGTTCAGCAGCTCATAGCCAAATTTTCAACCCAACCTTACAATAGTCTGCATAGTCTTATACATTATTTAGCACTAACCATGCCCAAAATATTTCCCTATTTAAATCATTTATTTAAAAAAATACATATTTATTTATTTTTGAGAGACATAGAGACATAGAGCACAAGTGGGGGAGGGGTGGAGTGAGAAGGAGACACAGAATCTAAAGCAGGCTCCAGGCTACAAGCTGTCAGCACAGAGCCTGACGCGAGGCTTGAACTCAAACCGCGAGATCATGACCTGAGCTGAGGTCACATGCTCAACCAACTGAGCCACTCAGGCGCCCCTAAATCATTTATTTTATCTTCTCTTTTATCTTAATGTATTTTTTTTCCTGTCTTATAGCATGCATTAGTAAAAAGTCACTTCATTACTAAAAAGCCATCTCATTTGGAATGAGGTTAAGATTAAATAAATTAATGGACTAAATTCTCATGACATACATAGTATAGATTACATTTTCAAAATTATATGAAATGCTAAATACAGTGCCTTACAGAGATGAGGACCCCATTAATATTTTTTCCTCCCTTCTCTTATATTCCCCACTGAAGCCAAAAGGGAAGTCTCATTTCTTTTATTCATTCAATCATCTCAAAAATAATTATGTAACTTCAGTACCATTAGGATTTCTATTCCCCTTGGAACTTTGATAAATTTGTCTAAAATATCCATTTATAAAACCAATGTGGGCTCATCGGCCTCCTTACAAGTTCTGCCACTACCTAGTTGTAGACACTTAAATTCTAATCCAGTACATTATTGTTATAAAACTGACCACCCATGTCGTGTGGAGTATGTATTGGAAGAGTGAGGCAGGGAGAGAGCCGGGAGCCCTTTATGTGGTAGGAGAAAGAATGCGAGCTGGCATGAATAAAATGTCTATGAAAGGTGGGAGACGTCCATCACCTCCTTTACTACAGCCTGTACATAACTTCTACCCTAGTTCAGAAGGGCTAGGGCATCCTGTTTATTAGGACGGCTAGTGTTAAAGTTTGAAACCTTCAGTAAATAAGTTATTGACTAGGGGGAGGGCATTGGTCATGAATTCTTTTCCATTTGTAAAACATAGAAATTAGGCAGATTTTTTTTTTTTTTAATTCACCTTGTCTTTACTGATAAAGTCAATATTGAAGAATAGATTAGGAGGAGAACCAACTGTTCTAACTGGTTCTTTCTAGCTCCTGGATCTAGGCCTTAACACAGCCAACCTGAGGATTTAAGTTGAGTATTAGCACATACTTACCCACCATTGGTGTAAACATCAGTTGTCCAGTGTGGAGAGAGGGAAGTGAGGGCCTGAGTCTCCCACACTTACTGTCTTATAATATATATATTAAACATATTCAATTCAGAAATTAAATTCAACCCCTATTCAAGTACTCCATAATGTGGAGGAATAAGTAAATGGGCAACTGGATAAGATTATTTAGGCTAGAATCTCACTTTATTAGAACCAGAAGAATGGGGATATAAAGGGTTGTGTATGATGATTGTAAATTACATATTACAGAAACATAAGGGTACAGGGGGAAACGCAGATGGGGAGATTAAGAACCCATACATGCATGAGAGGCTGACCTTTGGGATGAATAGTCCAAAGTTTCGTTATCGTGTTCCACAATTAGGTCAACACAGGCTTTAGGCAAGACATCCTGCTAATAAGCATCACCATTCCACCGTCTTCCCAGAGCTGCTCAGAAGCGTGATCTGCCTTTTTCCTTAGACAATGACATATAAGACTAGTAGAGTATGAGTCTGTTTAATATATTTACAACTAGAGTTTAAGGAATCTACAAGCTACTGAAAATTTTATTAACTACTCTTGAATTAAAGTGTCAGAGGCCTGAATCAGTATTATTCCCTATACTCTTCATTATGGCATATTCAAGATAATGAGCTCATTTACTCACAGTAAGTACCTTTAGTTAGTAACTGGTGTTAAGTTGAAGAAAGACTCTTCTGATTCTCCTTTTCCGTCTTACTTGTTGCTATTGTCCTAACCCAGACTCTCCTTACAAAATGTTCTGGAGTTGTTGTCCCACAAGTCCCCCAGGGGTGCTTCAGTGGCTTAGTCGGTTAAGCATCCAACTTCGGCTCAGGTCATGATCTTAAGGTTTGTGAGTTTGAGCCCCATGTTGGGCTCTGTGCTGAAAGTTCAGAGCCTGGAGCCTGCTTTGGATTCTGTGTCTCCCTCTCTTTCTGCCCCTCCCCTGCTCACATTCTGTCTTTCTCTCCCTCCCTCTCTCTCCCCCCACCCTTTCTCTCAAAAATAAACATTAAGAAAAAAAAATAAAAAGTCCCCTAGATTCCCAAGATGTGCTCCAATGCCACATGTGCTCTTTCTAAAACGACAGTTGAATTCTCCTTCATGAAAGTGAAAGTTTTTAGTCTTAGCAAGGACCATGCCAGTCCTTTTCCTTTTGACGTGCCTGGTGCCAAACAAGTGGTTTGGCACATGATTAGCACTCAATAAATATTTGTTGGATGAATGAATGAATGGCCATGTTATTATCTATTTAAAAAATATATATATGTGCAAGTAACTAGCTGTACAAATTCTTTACAAGGTACCCAATGAACTGGATGAGCTGCTCCCAACTTACTGTCCCATTCATTTGTTGATTCTTTCACTTGCACTTCATGTGCAAAGACATGGCAGTAAGCAAAAGAGACATTATCTGCCCTTGAAGAGCTTATATTCTTGTGAAGGATGGACAAGAAAAAAAAAATAATAAAACTGTAACATGCAAAGAAGTAACACATGAAAATAAGTAGAACTGGGTAAGAACAATCTTGCTGGTCAGATAGACCTTTTAAATAAGGAGGAATTTGAGAAAAGACCTGAAGGAAATGAAATTAATCATGTAAATACCACAGGGCAAAGTGTTCCAGGCAACAGATCTGAGGGAGTGTGCTTCACCAAGATTACATTGGACCTTTTGTGACACTGTATCTTGGCTTTTACTCTGGGTTAAATGAAGAACAAATGGAGAGTTTTGTTCAGAAGACAAATGTGACCTGCTCTTTTTTATGGGATTACTGGAGCTGACTGCTGGGTTGAGAAAATGTAGATCAGAAAAGGGTGACAGGTGACATGCAATTGAATACAAGCCAGTCAATAAAAATAAGTTGAAAACTTTATATGTTGATATTCAAGGATGTTGTGACTTAATGTTAATGAAATAAGATAAATTATAAAGAAGGCTATTAACATGATCCTAGAGAAAAAAAAACGAAAAACCTGTATATGAAATTATCAAAGTAGTTTTGCTCTGGCAAAATTAAATTAAAGAATATTTTCACTTTGTAAAAATTCCTTCATATAATCTGAGTTTTATATTAATTTAACTTATTTTTTCATATGAAATTTATTTAATTTTAAAAATTAATTTTGTTCTACATGTATTGAATGATATATGTCATGCCATTTATTTATTTATTTATTTATTTATTTATTTATTTATTTTAGAAGGAACAAGTGTGAGCCAGGGAAAGGAACATGGTGAGAGAGTGAGAGAGAGAGAGAGAGAATCTTAATCAGGCTCCACGCTCAGTGCAGAGCCTGACACAGGGCTCGATCCCACAGCCCTGGAATCATGACCTGAACCTAATTCAGGATTTGGACACTCAACTGAGTCACCTAGTTGCCCCTGCTGTGCTGTTTAATGAGTACTTGTGGTGATGCAAAGGTGGAGTAGATGTTTTCTCCATTCTCAACGAGCTTAGAGATAAATGATTGTTTTACTATAAATTACTTCCCAACAGAAGAAATGTGATAGGTCAAAATCAGATTATGTCACTATCCTCCAATTATAATTTCCTCACTGTTAATATTGTCCCCAAATATTATTTTTAGAGCTTACTATATCCTTTCGATAGTTTTTCAGTATCAATCAACAAATCTCATACTTCTTTTATAGTCCTTTAAAAGTGACCTTCATCCACATCCATGTCAAATTTATTCTTAATCACGTCAGCCAAACCTTTAGTATTATTATTTCAATTTCATTATCTTCTATAGTCATGTTCCAATAGAGTTCAATAGTTAGTGATTTCTACTTCCATTTGCTCAATATGTGTTCATGTTTGTTAATGTCAAGTCTACAAAGTCATCAGTGACACACTTTCATTCATTTCACATCATTAAATATTTGTTGCCTCAATTTTCTAGTGACTGAATGAGGAGAGTGTTCTGTAGTTGTTTCACTTACACTTTCAGACTCTATCTACACCTCCAGGTTTTGTTTCTTGCACTTCTGACAAACATTATGAATACATTAAACCCAATTGTTTTGCCTACTCTACAGATGCAATTATGCTGCATTTGAGGCTTAAGACACTGTAATTGCTTTTGGTCTCTAGTCTCATTACCTTCTTACCCTTCTCAACCTCCGAACGTATGCACCATCTGTCAACTCCTAAGTACTTTCCAACAGAATCCAAAGCAGCGTCCCAATATTCTCTTTCATCAGTCTCAGCAATTACATTTGTCAATATGGGAAACTGCAATAATTTTAAGTCATATATAATCATTGTGAATTTAACAAGTAAATCAAGGAGCCAAGGGCTACTAGGTTTGCCCCTCTTCCTACTTTGTATTATTCACATGCAAAATTCAATTTAATCGGTTGTGTTTCCCACACATTTAAAATGAAATCTTCTTAATAACTTGTTTTCCTTGCTATGCCTCTTAGCTTGCTTCAGATGCATGTTTGATGTGAGCCAAGGCATCAGCTGCTTTTCAGAAATTAAATCATTAGTCCTATTGTTTTATTTTCATCTCATGTTTTTACCTAATTACATATTTTGCAAAGTTAATTTCACCTTATTAATGTGTTCAATATATTCTGTGCAAATGATATGAGATTTCCAGGACGCCAGCAGATTCTCTCCTGATCCTTCTTGAATCCTGGGGATGAGATAGAGAAGTTAAATCTCCCACCTTTTGCCCTATGGACACTACTTTTCTTCCTCAGGGGACTATGGAACAGATTCACTGGAGGTCTTCTTATTTTCCCTTGCTTCTTCTAGAAATCAGGAGTATAATTCATGCAGGCTTAGTGCTTTGTCAACTTTTAATAGCTCTAATTGCCTAATTATCTGCTCGTGTGCAATTATGAAACCTCCATACTGAGCTTGTTTTCAGGGCTATGCACACTGTTATATTGTTTGAATGTACAGTAGTCTGCTTCTTAAACAAGGCACAGAGATTTATCTGTGATGAAAGCCATTGGATCCCACATTGTTCTAGTATTGGGGAAAAGTATGTGTATCATTGCCATGAGTAAATGGTAGAAATGATCAATCAAAATTGTTGTCATTGATTAGCTTCTAATTTGAGAATCTTCCTCTTTATTTTGATTCTGTGAACTTACATCAGCTGTGGCAATGTGCCCCAACTTTTTCTCTCAACACTTTATGAATAATCCATCTGTGAATAAATTGGTGAATAACCTTGTCCACACTTGAAAAAAGAGTAAAATTAGACACTTCAAATACATTCTTTAAAAAGCAGATTTTTAGCAGTATGTATTCAAATGGACAATGATTGATTTTTCCCTTTAATTTGTATCTAACTTTCATTTAAGCCTCATTTTCAAATTCTACTAAGCTGATTGCTACAAAACTCTAGCTTATCAAAAAGTATTGTTGATAGCATCATTTCTCAGGGTCACACAGCTACAGGCTACATAAAAGGTGTCTTCTGATTAGAGATATGAAAATAAAGTTCTCATTTCTCCAAAAAAGTATAATTGACTGGAATGAAGTCTTGGATACCATACCTGCTACAATGATTCATTTGGTCTGAGTCTTCTTAATTATGGGGGAATTCTCAGGTTGGATGCCATTCTTTGGATAATTATACCCCCTTACAATAGTGAATAATATTTCATTAACTTAAGTGCTAAAGAGGAGTTGTTTCTTCTTTAAACACATTTTGACTATCCACAAATCCAGCACATTTTGACACATATGGTTTCTATTTAACAAATACATTTTGATTTAAATGTATGATAGCAAGTAGAAAAAGGAGGGTAGAAAGGTATTTTCTAGAAATAGAATTAGATAGAAAGCTATGTTAGAGTCAGGCTTATGTGCCTCTACCTAGTTGCTGGCATAAAATTTCTGACTGTATAACTAGATCAATCCTACAGCATGATGAGGACTTCCTCAGTGGCTATATTAATTTTCTCTTGCTGCATAATAAGTTACCACAAACTCAGCAGTTGAAACAACACACGTTTTTGACTCACTGTTTCCATCGTCAGCATTCTGGGTTTGACTTAGTTGGGCCTTTGCCCAGGGTCCCACAAGGCTACAATCAAGATTTTGTCCTTTCTGAAGTGCAGAGTCCTCACTCAAGCTCACACATTTTTTTGGAAAATTCAGTTCCTTGTGGCTATAGGACTGAAGCCCCCAGCTCCAGAGGCTCCCTGCAGTGTTCTTCAATGGGGCTTTCTCCACAGTTAGTTCACATCATAGCTGTTTGCTTCTTCAAGGCCAGCAGGAGAGCATCTCTGCTGCTGTTTGTCTCTTCCTTCAGAGAATGCCTGGATCCTCTTTTAAGGAACTCTACTGATTAGACTAAGCTGATCCAGGATAATCTCCCTTTTGATTAGCTCAAATTTAATTATCTACAAAATCCCTTCACCTTTGCCATTTTCTATTGGTTAGAAGTAAGGCACAGATTCTGCCTGTATTAGAAGAAAGGAGATTATGCAAAAGTGTGGATGCCAGAAGATAGAAATCACAGGGACCATATTAGAATTCTGCCTACCACAGTGGGATTAGAGTTCAGCCATTTGTCTGTTCACCTTAATTTCTGATCATTACTCGTCATCATCTTTTGCTCATTGCTTTCAACTGCATTGAATGCTTTCTATAAGCAAGATGTGAGGGGTGCTCTAGAAATACGAAGATGAAAAGATCCCAATCCATACTTTAAAGGAAATTAGCTAGTGAAGAGGAGAGATAACAAATATGACCCTTCAAATTTTAATACAAATCATACTCGAGGCTCAAAAATAAATATTGTAGACATCAGGAGGAAGGAGGCGATACTGAACAGTATGTGTGGATCACTTCATGAATTACACAGCCACTTGCATATGGATAGTTGCTACCTTGAAGCTCCCATAACTAAACAGAACAGGAGATAAAGCATGGGCTATCCATTTTTAACTAGTGAATAGATAATATGAGGAGGAAGATTATAGTTTCTTTGTTAGCTACTTTATTTAGAGTGAGAAAGAACTGCCAATTAGGGCTGTCTGTAAATGGAATAACACACTGATGAATAATAAATTTGATTTCTGGAAATTAGTCATAGGGCTGAATCCCTGCTCTTCAGGAATGATAAACAGAGAGGTTTTTTATTGAAATTGTATTTCAGTTTGCTACACCTAAAGTTCTTCCCCATACATTTTGTGGATACTGTGAAAAAAATTCTATTCTAATTATTTCTACTCTACTGCACCTTAAATTGTATTTTAATTTTATTCTAATACTCCTCTAAATTTAAAAGACCAAGACTTTTTTTTTTCCTATCTAGGTAAATGCATCTATAAATGTTCAAAATAGTTTTCATTTAAAAAAATGAACAACCAATTAATATCACTTGCTTCAAAAAAAAAATGAACAACCATAGGAATTAAGATACGGAATCATGGGTTGAGAAGAGACTTTTGAAGTAATCTATGAAAACACCTGTAGTCTTTTAGGTCAGATTATGTTGCCTATCTTACTCTACAACATCTTGGAACTTCAGGATTTTTTTCCATTTATTAAATACATATTTAGTGTTAAATGCATTAAACTAGAATAACAACATTTTATAAATAAAGGACAATTTTGGAAATGGGTAAATATTTTTTTAACTATAAGAATTAGAAATTATACATAAGTAGTTACTTAATATAAGAAGTTAGTCAATTTAGAAAATATTTAACTTGTCATTGTTGGTGTCTCCTTGACTCACAGAACTCTTAATATCTGAAAAATATATGTACATGCCTACTCTTCATTTTAGGTCATGATATGAGAAGAAATACTGCATAGAGTGGGATCCTATAGCTGCCCCCTCAAGCATTTATGAGTTAAACATTTACTAAATATGGAACAGAACTCTTAGCACCTCTTGCTTTAATTTATTTTTTTCAATGTCATGCTGCTTGTAATTTTGAATAACTGCTTTTACCTGCTGTGAGGAACAGTAACCACTGAGCATTGTGTTTTTGCTCAAATCCTATTTGTTGTTATGGAAACAGCATCTCTATTAAGCTTCCTGCTGCACAACGGTTGTAGAAAATGTTACTTAAAATGTTCACCAGCAAAGGAAATGGGGAAAAGTGAATTCAAACAATACCTGGCTATTTCTGTTATATGACATGAAGATATTTGAAATACAAAATGTAAATAATGATGACTGGGCAACTTCATTATACCAAATCAATGCATTGAATAAGAAAGGGACTATTGTGTAGGTATGCAAATTAAAAGAGAAAAAAAGTAGAATGAGTTATTCAATTTTATAGAGTTCAAAATGGTTTTGAGTTTATAGAATAAGAGGTTTTTTGATTTGCTGGTTTCATGAGAGATGAAACTTGGAGTTCACTTCGGGAGAAGGCTGGATTAAATGGTCTATTATTCTATAGAATTCCCTTTGCCACAAAATACATTTGTATTTAAACAACATAATTATATATCATTCATCTATTTCAAAATGTGACAATAGACTTGTTTTAATTTCCTTATATAATTTGCTTATATAATTTATTTATATACTTATTTTATTAGATTGCATATAATTATGCATCTGATGGTAATGCCTTTGACTATGCAACAGACACTTATATTTATTTGTATTTATAATATAGTGGACTTCATTGGCTATACCTCAGTATTTCAACCCTATATAATATTTAAATGAGAAAGATAAGTATAAAATCAGAGCTCAATTCCTATCACACAAAACTTTTATCCTTACATCCCCTATTCTTGTAGGCAGATTCTAAGAATGAAAAATGTTTACACAACATAATTGATTGTCAGTATCATTTCTAACAGAAAGAGTACACAAAGCTCCATGGGTTAAAATTTTATTAAAGTTCTGTGTCAACATGTAAAATACCAAGCCAGCTATCCTTTGCCATTTACAATGTCTATAGGATAAAATGTGCCAAGTTCTTTACAGACATCATAAGCCTCTTTTAAACCCTGTGAGAATGGTAAACTGGATGTTGTCCCCATTTTACAGATGAAGAAACAAATACATAAATAGAAATAACTTTCTCAAGATCACAAGCTAGGGAGTGATTGAGCATTTTCAATTATTTCACTTTTAGAATTAATTAGTAAATTTTTACTAATAAGCCTCCTGAATATATTTGGACTTTACAAAACCTAAACTCATTTGCAGT
The DNA here is from genome assembly GCF_023721935.1 of Panthera uncia. NCBI lineage: Eukaryota > Metazoa > Chordata > Mammalia > Carnivora > Felidae > Panthera > Panthera uncia. The sequence continues at coordinate 79,795,913 of NW_026057577.1, forward strand.
GACAGTTTTATCTTCATTATAGAAATTATGGCCATGTCTTCATGTGAAAAAAAAATACAGATTCCTCAGATATGGTTCCCAAAAATGTAATTTTTATGATCACTGGAAAATGATTCTGAATGATACCTAAAACATAAGCTCCCTGCTGAATAAACATGCTGAAACTATAGTCAAGAGTAAAATGTATCTGATTTCTTACACACCCATGACATTTGTAAAGGAGCATAGGAAGCAAATCAGTACTCAAGGGAAGGAGTATAAAAATGGGGAAGGAGAATTCGGAACTCCTTTGCGTTCTCACTATTTATAGTTGCCTCTAAACTGTTTGTAGAATTTACATTTAGAAAGCTGGTTACCACATGATTTATTTTTCTCTAAACAGCAACAACAGTAACAATAGGAGGTGAAGTGAATGCTTTGCGATATACCACCAGGCCCCAGCCAGAATCCTCTTCAGGGCTGAAGGACTTACTTATCCAGCTCTTGCGAATTCATTGGGTGGCCACCCTGCCACGCTCCATCCTAGGCAAGAAAGAGTTGCCTAATCCAAGGACACTCTCGGGGCAGCCTGACTTTAACTAGTTGATGCAGGAGTATAAAGGCACAGTCCCCTAGCTGCATTGCAGAATATCTCTGAAGGCCAGCCCAGCAGGGTACCTAGATGGCTCAGTCACTAAAGTCCCACTCTTGACTTACACTAGGGTCTGATCTCTCGGTTTGTGGGTTTGAGCCCTGTTTCAGGCTCCTTGCTGAGCATGGAACCAACTTAAGATTCTCTCCCTCCCACCCCCCCACCCGATGCTCTCCTCCGCTTTCTCTCTCTCTCTCAAATAAAATATTTAAAAAATTTGAAGACCATCCCAGCTTCAGAGCTCCCTACAGAGTTCCTTAGTTGAGGCCATGGTTGAAAGTGCATCATCACTGAGTCTCTCCTGTAGAATCTATTTCCCCATAAGTCTAACCTACAACAAGAACTAACATTTATTAGGTCCATAACATATGGTAGTAATTTTTCTAAGTGTTTTGCTTGTATTAGTTTATATATTCTCTATACAATTAATATCTGATTTTCGAGATGAGAAATAAAAGCACAGAAAATTTAAGTAACTGACCTGAGATCATGCAACTACAAAATGTAGTCTGGACATGCAAAGTCTGATTTCAGAATGTATGCTCTTAAACACCAGGCTATAGTAAATACTAGGCTGTGAAGTTTATTACACTTCACATATTTCAATTTGATTTGCACATACTAAATGCATAGTGCTGAATTCTACGATGTCCATATAGTAAATCCACTTTATGTAACAAAGTAAATATGAAGTACCTTAAGGAAAAGATCCAGTATTATGCCCTTAAAAATGAATATTCTTATTGTAAGTCCACATTTAAACAAAAATTACACTCAATGTAAATTACACTCAATGTAATCAAGGCCCAATGTGGCTAGCAAAATTGGATGGAGGCCAGGGATCAATGTAGAATTCTTGAGGAAAGCTTCACAAAATGGAATAGAATTGATAATGTCTTTGAAGGATTAGTAGGATTCAGAGATGCAGGAGGGGTTTTTGATGTGGAAAATGGTGCCAGCAAGTAGAATTCAACTTTCAGAGATTTGGATTTTACACATCATGTGCTTTTAAGGTTAGATATAGGAGAGTAAACATGTACACACAAACACACACAGATTTATGTATACATACACACTGCATATAAGCTGTAATAGAGCCAAGTACAGAAAAAGCACATTAAGTTGCCCTTTGTCATCTATATGGAGGGACAAGTGTGACCAAATATGCTAGAACACATTATAGCAATGTTGGAGGTGGTTGCATAAAAAGCCTGGATAGAGCAAATATTTATAAATCCTTCTTATATTTTTCTCTTCTGATTTTCTGTAATGAATTGTGTAGCTAGCAAATGTAAGAGGGAAAACACATACCCTTTACCCTTCTTTATGGTTTTATCTAATATTTTGAACACTTAATATTAGCCTTTTTGTATATTAATGTGACAATGAATAAGAATCCTAGAAATGTTTTTTCTATCATATAAATGATATTTGATATACCCATTTATATAATTTAATAGTACATGCTCTACTAATTCTTAAATTTAAGTGTAACACTGTTGTACACGTGGAAACATGTCTGTTTTTTCTCCTAAAGATGCAATTTTTAAACCAAAGTTTCAAAATGAGTAACCAGCAGTATAAGTTAGAAAAACAGGTCTTAACTTTTTCCCAGAGCAATACTTTCTTGTGACATTTAATATAAGATAAATAAGGTTAGGAAATCTGTATTAAATAAATATTTATTGGCCTCCAATATGCTAACATGCATAGGGGGATAGAAGGCAAAGTTTCCCACACTAATTCGAACACAAGAACTTTAATCATTAGAGTTTTTGTGGATTGGTGTTCTGTGGAATGCAATTTGGGACACCCAATTTTAATTTGTATTCGATTATCTGTTGTGCTTGTTTCAAAAATATATAAATATTTGTGTATGTGTGTTTTGTAAGAAGGGTGATTTGTTTGATAAACAAAATTCTGCTTTGTTCATCATTTGACTTGGCTAGATACATACACCACCAGCACCCACCACTGACACGTATACATAAAAAGGGTTATTGTTTAGCTTGGAATCAGCAATTTCTTCCATTTTTATTCATTGATTCATAGTTTTTATTGTTTCCAGTGTTAGTTTTTATTGTTACAATTATTATCACATAAAATTTTACATGGAGAAAATCAAATAACTTTTCCTTCCCGATGGCTGCTAAAGTAATCAAGACTTAACAGTTTCTGGATTTAAATCAAATCACAATAACATCTCAAATCCTATTCTTGACCCAAACTGCTCACATTGTTTTTGGAACTTGCTACAAATGCCCTATTCTCACTAACACCTTCTGAATCAGAGCGGAGGGAAACCTAAGACTCTATATTTTAATCAACTATCCAAAGAAGTCTTACATCCACTGAAGTTTGAGAATAGGGACTTGCACTGAATCTAAATATTCTGGGAGGAAACAAATGCAGTAAAAAAGCTAGCTGGGTGCATGGGTGGGATGGGGCAGAAAGAATAGTTGTTCCTCCTGGGCTTGTTTCCAAATTGATGGCATTTTAGACCATGAGAGAGCCAGAGAAAATGTGCAGGAGAAGGAGGTGTTCTTTTTTATGCTTGCTACAGCCTCCATCTGATTTTCTCGCATGACTGCCAATAGTAAAGTAGAACAGCTGAGTTGACACTATAACAGAAGCATGGACTTGAAACAACAGTTCATTAATTCCCCCAACAGTAATAATGATAGTTTATTTTTAGTTATCATTATTACTTTATTACTCCCTTCTTTTTCTGCCAACTTTTTTTTCTCCTCTGTTTTCACATTATAGTAACTTTTCAAATATGTACGTGTAGGGGAGGGAGAAAGGAAGATAAAAGAAGATACATTTAATAAACAAGACTCAATCCAAATGCATGCTTTCATGTATCATTGTGTACTTTCAAGCTTCACTTCTGTGCATTTAATTTGTGTGCTAAGGATGTAATCCTGTATTCATAAACAAATACAAGAACAATTTGCTCTATTTCCATAGACTTGATCTAAATTAATTGGATTAAATTAAGTCAATTAATTTAATAAGCCCTATTGTTCTGACCAAAACCCAAGACCTTTTATTTAAATCATCTATAGTGGCCTTAAACCTACCCTTCAAAATGAACCTTTTTCTTTTTGAAGCCTGGATGCCAGCCATGGATGCAATATAACTTAATGCCAAGAGAGATCGTTTAAGTGCGGTTATTAAGGAGACTATGATTGATGGAGTTTGTAGCTGGTAATGTGATTCCCCTTTGGCTGCTCAGTGAACATCGGCAACAGATCAATATCTCATCTGCATGAGATTACAGCCAGTTTTGACAATAGCAGTGAGAAGAGGTTAAAAAAAAAAAAGAGCAACATATTTGGCTGAGAATCATGATAGCTATTCTAGTTTAAAAGGTAATGCAAATAAATAACTCCTTTCTTAGAGGGAAAAAAAATGATCTGGTAGGAATTTTTGTTACTGTTATACTTTTTGTTCAGCGTTGATCAGATTGATTTTTTTTTACCCCTCTCTTGTTCATTTTTTTTTTTCTGTTTTAAACAAGGTAGATCTTTAACATGAGCATGCAGAAAACTGTGTCTACCCACTAAAACACATCACAGCAGGTTTAACAAAAACTAACATTTTCCATCTAGAATGGTCCAAAATGTTTGAATCATGTAAAAACCTTGACAACAAATCGACAGCAAATCAAGACCTTAGAAATTCTGTTTTAACTACTTCTTTTACATTAATTGGATGAATTATGCTCTGAATCTAAACTTGCATAATTGTCTCTCCCTTCACTGGTACTTTGTTTCTTTTCTCTTTACTCTATGAACCTTCTCATCCTCAACACCATAGAATACCCATCCCATCATCAAGTTGGATTCTAGGGAGACTCATCTATTCCTTGACCCTACTCTGGACCTTTCCTAAATGCTGGAGAGCAAGACCTTAATATTTATTCCCACCTAGCCTATGTCAAGCTGCACTTCACCTACTGAGTGCTGTCATTTTCTAAAGGATGACTCCCTTCAACAGTAGTGAAGTGGGCCTGCAGGATAATCAAGGGAGCCTGTGCAGCACCATGTTATGAGACAAAAGGAGGCTGGAGCCGTAAAACCACAGAAAGGCTAGGACGCCCTTAGGGGTATGTTTGCCAAGCTCTTGAAATGATTAGTATACACTACATTTGTATACAGAAGATTTGTGTACAGTGTTTTAAAATCTTTTGTTTAAAAAAATGGAAGATTTTTATTTAGATTAGATTTTTTAAAGTATTGCATCTCACACTAATTTCCAAAGGTGGTAAATTATTCCTCTTTAGGATAATTGTATTGAGTGATCTTCCTGTGCTGTAGTATTATCTACCTTTAAAAGGCTGAAAATTTTTTTTTCAGTTTCATTCAATTCTGTGGGCTATTTTATTTTGATGTCATAAGCTCCTAAAGTCCTGCCAAAACAAGTAGAATTGAAAAGAAGGGATTATGAAGGTGTAAAGCTTAACAGAAGTAAGGTTCAAAGCAAGATTAGAAAATCCATTTCTGGCATAAGATAATTTATTAATATGGAATAATTTTCAGACAGAGCTTTTAAAATAACGGAATGATTTTTAAGTTAAATTCACATTCAAAAGATGTGACTTTTAAAATTTTCTTTGAAAATTGATTTTATATGTACATATATATTTACATTACTATATATGGGAATATATATAGATAGATATCTATAGATATCTCTCTATTTTCTTTTTTTGAGAGCGAGAGAGCAGAACATGGGAAGAGGGAGAGGAAGAGAGTGAATCTTAAGCAGGCCCCACGCCAAGCGTGGAGCCGCTTGCTGGGCTGGATCACATCACTGTGAGTTCATGACTGGAGCTGAAATCAAGAGTCAGATACCTAACCAACTGAGCCACCCAGGTGCCCCAAATATCTACATTTATTTTAAAGAGTTAGTGATCCAGCACTAAACAGTTCTTGTAAGTTGCACTGTGTCCTTTGGAAATCTAATACAGACTAAGATTTGCAAATTGAGATTTAGGATTGCTTACTAATGTGCCTGTTCTTGAATATTAATGACATTCATATAAAGTTGCCTTGCTGAGGAAAAACAAACAGTTGAACAAGCTACCTACCATGTGGGGCTGACCAGGTAGTTGTGATAGGCTTTAACAAAAATGATTCAAAATTAAGCATACCTTTCTGTGTATCACTGTTAAGGTTTTAGTTATTCTTTTCTTCTTTTATTTTAATGGAATGGGGAGGAGGATCATAGTATAATGGGGTCCACATGTATTCTGAAAATTCTCTGCAGAGTAAAATCATTTGTAACCTCTAAGGCATCCATCTAAAGCAAGTAAAAATGAGCCACACTTGTCAAGAATTAGAGAACTGAATGTTCTGTTAAAATCATCCTTTCTTAAGCACCAGAGTTTTGCTTTTAAGAACTTACTTCTATTCTCAGTTCTGAGGATCCTGTTCCACTTTATAATTTAGACTCAGGGAACCTAATGAACAATTTTATTGATAGGGCTTTTTCAACTTTGATTCCAGGAGTTTATATTCTTTTATATTTGACTGACCTAATCCTCTGAGCTGACCCTGTAGTATTAAAAGCATTTCCCATGAGAAATTAAACACCTATCGATTTTAATTCTTTTCTTTAGAAAAAGGCTTCTAAGAAAAACTTATCCTCTCTATTGTGGGGGAAAAAAAGTACTGAAACAAAGTTTTTGGCACACATTACAGCAATTGTCTTTTGATTGACCAAATTTTAATGTGGTCCTTCCAGGTGTCAAAAGTCAAATTCTTAGCTAGAGGCTACCATTTATATATAGTATGATGTACCGTATATATGTATATGTTTGAGAATGAATACATATCTCTAACATATAAATGTTTCGTTGCTGTTCTTATTTTATACTGATTTCTACTAAAATCTAGCTGAAGGTATGTGACATATATGGTTCCAAATGACAAGTATTGCATATTATGATGATTCTTTTCTAAGCTTAACTTTGACATAGTGTTTATATGTATACTTTGAGTTACCCTAGTGTTGATTAGTAATTGTGTGATACCTATTTTCTCCATAAATCTTGCAATAAGCTTTGCGCAAAAAGTTATGGAAATCAGATTAAGAATGTTTACATTCTGTCCATTCCTTTTGTATTGCCTTTCTTCCTTTCACACTGGATACTTCACTAATTCTGAAAGATATTTTCACTAATAATATTGGCAAACAGTTGAACATTTTATTTTTTTATTTATTATTTTTGAAACAGTTGAACATTTTAAATTTCAAGAACTACTGCAAACTTGCATTGCCTCTTCCTTTATATGTTAATATCACCCATCTTCCCTTATCTGTTACCTATCCCCATCATGCTAGTTCACCTTAAGTCATGAAACTAAGAAAATTTGGCCCTCTGCTTTCAGAAAACATGTCTATTCTGGGTCTCCTGGGTGGCTCAGTCAGTTAAGCATCCAATTTTGGCTCAGATCACGATCTCACAGTTTGTGTTTGCGAGTTCAAGCCCCTCATCCGGCTTGTGCTGACAGCGCAGAGCCTGCTTCAGATCCTCTCTCTCTCTCTCTCTCTCTCTCTCTCTCTCTGTCATTTCCCTGCTAGTGCTCACTCTCTATCAAAAATAAATGAATAAACATTAAAAAAAAAGAAAAGAAAGCAGTCTATACTGTCCTGCACTGTGCATTCATATGAAAACTACACAAACTACCTAAGAGAAAGAATTTTAACCTCAGTGTTTTATTAAAAGCATCCCCTTTCTGACTACCCTCACTTTCCCACAGGATGTGCTGAGGTTAGTAACTGTGAAGTACCCATCTTTATGAGTTAGTTCTTGGCTTTTGAGGCTCTAGCTTAGCACTTCTCAAACCATCTGTAGTGAAGGAACACTTTTTTTTTCTCATCTCAGAAAACCAGTATTTTTATAAGATGTAATAAAAATGAATTACTAGAAAAATGTTCGCATACTTAGATGTCACAGAAATGTCATACTGCTATAAAAATTTCTACATGCTGATGGGGCTCAGGGAAGGCTGCCCCAGAATGTGCCCCCTTTGGCATGTGGATTATTTTGAGCTGAAGACAATGAAGGCCCCACAGACTCAAGAAGATTGTTTTTGTTGTTGTTTTTTTTTTGTTTTGTTTTGTTTTTTTACTTTTAACCTTCTAAGAGAATTTAGATAGGAGGCCTATACCAGGAATGAACTATTACCAGAGATAACATTTTACATCTGCCTAGTGTGGCAAACATTTGTTTACCAAACATTTGCTTTTCCCATCTTCCTGTGAATTGTCTTCCCCTCTACCCCCCCACCCCTGCCCCCTGTGAAGTTCCAGACTGCTATTCCCTTCTCAGGATGGCTCAGAATGGCATGGAAACCTCAATTGCCTGACTTTTGGGGACCTTCATATCTTTGGGGTTATTATACATACAGAGTTAAATTTTTTTTACATATTAATCTGTCCTATATCAATTTAATTGTTACACCATCCAAAGAACTTGGAAGGCAAGAAAGGTTTTTCTCCCCTGCAGTGCTCTGTGAAAACCACTCCTTTAGGAAGACTGGTATCTGTTGCAGTGTTTGAGCTTTTGTCATGGTTTGAAACACGCACTCTACTGACTGATAAGCTTTTGAGAACCCTGCCCCATGGTTTGGAGATGTGTGAAAGGTACAGTTTTCACTGTTCTTTCTGTATTATACTGATGAGTGAAAAGATAGCAAGCGATGCCTCTTTAGCAGATACAAGGGCCTGAGAAGATTATTGCTGTTTTTATGCTTAGTTCTCATTTCCTCGGGGAGTATAATATAGCAAAGATAATGATTATAATAATGATAATAAAAACAGAAGAAGAAGGAAAAGGAGAAAGAGGAGAAAGAAGAGGAACAGGAGGAGGTCAAGATTGATATTAGTGTTGGCAGTTGCTTTCATTGCTTCTACTCTTGTTATATAACTCTAGGATGGACACCTGCACAGCTAATTAAGGCTGCAGTGGCACTTTCTCATTCATCCTGTAGAAACCCTTAAAAATCTAAAAAAAAACTTCAAAAAAATCTAAATGAATACAACTAGGGCAAATAATGAGACATCAATCCATTAGCAATTTTCACAGTATAGTACTGACTCCAAGAATTTAAGATGAAAATCTTGGCAAAGCTCTTTGGCTAATCTTTGATAAAAATATGCTTTAGGGCATACTTATTACTGTGCACTGTTTTTATTGTGTGTGTGTGTGTGTGTGTGTGTGTGTGTGTGTGTGTGTGTTTAGTTTGCTTTAGAGTGACAAAGTATAGTCATGACAACCTTGATAAGGTTACTGTCTACAAATTCCTCAAGCTCAACTAAAGTAAATGCAAGACCACTGTCAGAATGATAGGATCTGGCAATCTGTATTCTACAAATAAGTAGCATAAAATATGATGGTCAGGGATGACTGTGAAAAGGAGGTTGGAGCACTTTTAGCCATTTTGAGAAATCACTATCAGTAACTTCTTGGTCCAATAAAGTTCATCCTCCACCCCCCCAGAGGACTGCCATTTTTTTTTTAACATGACTTAAATTTGTTTAAGAAAAGGCTAATTTTTCAAAAGAAAAAAAGAAAAAAGAAAAAAAGAAACACTAGTAGAATCCAGTGGAACAGAAAGCCTTCAACCTCTTGCTGTATTTTGAGGGCAGGTGACTTACACGTTGTAGTCTGTTGGATTGAATACCAGGAACTTTGAGAAAGCAAAATTAGAGGTTTTATTTCCTGGTTCTTACTGGCTTCATAGGAAGCTGATAGACTGAGGCTATATGCCACTTCCTGAAAATTTTCCATAGGTTTTTCTATGTTTAGACTATTATTAGAGTTTTATTAAATTATGATACATTTTCTGACTCTATTAGATCTTCTGTTATATTCCCAGGACAAGGATTATTAGTTGAAAATCTTAGCATTATATGGGTCTTCATTGACTGGTGATCATTGTATCTGATGTAGCATAATTAGTGATACATTACTGATGATAACAAATGGTTATATTTTCAAGAAAGTCACCCAAGAAGAATAAAAAAAAATGATTTTATTGGGATATTTTTATTTAAGTGTTTTAGTCATCAGTCACTTCTAGACAATTAAGAGGAAAACTCTCTCTAGAATTAGTTGAACCTGAATTTCAATACTATCTTTGCTACATCTTTCAATTTAATCTTGGACAACATCCTGGCTCCATGTATCTCAGTTTTCTCATTATAAGTTAGAATAGTAACACTACTTACAACAAATGATTTCAGTGAAGATTAAATGAGATATTCTAACAGGTGCTCTGCACAGTGCCTAACACATAATAAATGCACAACACATACTAGTTTCATTAAAGTTCATATTATTAGTATTGGTATATTTACATTTCTGCAGAGATTTTTATATCATTAATCTTTATTGGCAAAATTAATATTGCCATCAGATGTGAGTGGGCACACTATTTCTGTAGAAGCCTAGGTGATTTCTTTAGATAGTATCTTTTCAGAACAAAAGGTAAATTCTTACTCTTTTTTTTTCATGCTTATTGTTGTCAGGTTTTGATCCAAACATAGCTATACTAGTTTTCCTTTTAAATGATCATGTTCATAAAGTCTCGAAAACTTCTTGTTATAGAAGACATTCCTTCAAAATGATACTTAGAAATAGTGATCAATTTCTTCTGAAGAGGCTTATATATCACCCTCTCATGATACAATCTAACATTTTCTCCAAGAAACAACTGTTGTGTATAATTAACAATGGTAGCAATTGTGTGATGTTGATCATTTTAAGGAACACATCTGAGAAACAACTTTAAGAGAAATTGAATGATGAAGTAGCTTTCCTGATTATTTATATACCATAAAACTGGCACATCTTGAGATCAGAGTAATTCATTAGTACTCGTAGAAATACAGCAAATTCTAGAAACATCTATCCCTCGATCTTTTGAAGATTGCTAGAATTCATTGTTTTGGCCTGTTTTATGACTTAGTAGTTAATGGCAAAGAGTTTAGAGCTAGATTTACTGGTTTACATAATCCAAGATTTACATAATCCCAAATTATGTTTTCCCAAATCCATTCAAATTTATTGTTCAGGCAGGTGGCTTTCCGGTGTAAGCAGCAATGTTTTTAGCATCATTGAAATCTCTGAACTATTATAAATTAGGTTCAAATCCCAACTTTGCTGCTTACTAGCTATGTGAGCTTGAGCAGGTTTACCTTTTCAGGGTTTCTGTTTCCTCACTGATAAAATAATAATAAGAGTTCCTCATAGGCTTGTTTGAGGATCAAACAAGTCAATACATGCAAAGAGAAAGCACCATGGAAGCTACTATTACAAGGCATCATGTCATTTGGAATATCTTCAGAGTTGCTAAGCTATGTCCTCAACTGCTCTTATACAAAATGTTTTCAAGACAGTTTCTTCCCCTGGCAGAACATGCACCACATATTCTTACAATTAAAAGTAGATGTACATTGCATATTCCTGGAAATTAAAGCAAGACACATTTATTTGCACAAACTAAGAAGAGCAGATACAGAAGCCACGTTACATTTGATCTGATCTAAAGATATTTTATAAATAATATTATTTTAAAAAATTTTACTGTTTATTTATTTTTGAAAGAGAGAGAATGAGCTGGAAAGGGGAAGAGAGAGAGGAGGACAGTGGATCCAAAACAGGCTCTGCACTGACAGCAGCAAGCCCAATGCAGCGCTCAAACTCATGAACCATGAGATTATGAGTTGAGCCGAAGTTGGACGCTCAACTGATTGAGCCACCCAGGTGCCCCTAAATAATCTTATTTTAAACTTTTGTGGTCACAGTATTATAGAGAACTTCTTATCCCAAAACACATTAATACTGTAAGTAGAATCTACTCTTTAATTTCTGAATCTAAGTTTTACTGCACAAACTTTCACTTGGATAATTATGAGTCAATTTTTCATCAACATTTACTATTAAATAATCCTTTTTGTGAATTATACAGGCAAGGCAATACAAAATTGTGTATTTTAGAATATCCCCAAATTTATTGTCCAGGTAGGTGTCTTAGCTCCCCAGTTTAAGCAGCAATGCTTTCAGCATTGTTGAAATCTCTGAACTCTTACATATGAGGCTATTGAGAAGTATGTTTACAGTTATCAGAGTTTATAAAAAATCTTTATGTTGGGGCTCCTTGTGGCTCAGTCAGTTGAACATCCAACACTTGATTTTGGCTCGGGTTATGATCTCATGGTTCCTGGGATTGAGCCTCGCATCAGACTCTGCTCTGACAGCATTGAGCCTCCTTGGGATTCTCTCTCTTCTCTCTCTGGCCCTCCTTCACTCGTGCTCATTCTCTCTCTCTCTCTCTCTCTCTCTCTCTCTCTCTCTCTCTCCCAAAAAGAAAGAAACTTCAAAAAAAAAAAAAGATCTTGGCCTTGGGCGAAGCAGGGAAAGGAAGAAATCTTTCTATGGAACAAATGCAGACAATAAATTGTCAGAGTATACAAGGTTCCATAATATCATCTTCTACTTTGTTTGCTTCAAAATTAATGAAAGTTTCAGCATACAAATGCAAGGAAACAAATTAAATGATGTCAAATTGCAATAAATTTCTGTCTCTTTTGGTCTCTGATAAATGTTAGTGCTTGATAAGATTTTTTTCAGTTTTCTGTCCATAGTTATTGGAAAGACAATTACATTATATGTTGTAGCTTACCTTTCTTTTTAAGAGTAGCCTTATCCTCATCATTAAAATATTTTGATTTTAGATTTCAACAAATAGGTACTTTACATTTTAGTTACTAATTTTCACTTTGACCAAAGCTATCCTGAACCAATATCTTTTAAGTTTGGTAATATATAAGAAGAATAAAATCAGACTGAACACACATTCACATGCACACACTGGAAAATACATCTTGATGTGAGAAACCTACTCTGATATCATTTATGCTCTGGACATACAGGGAAATTATTGTGGTCATTTCTGATATGGAAATAGGAATGAGGTGTTGAGAAGACAATATAAGATAAAATGGTAAGATGTGTATTGTAGCAAAACACTCCAAACATAAATAACTGGATTAATTTCATGTCAAATACACTGATGGGAAACAATCATGTTACTTTAGTTTTAGTTGTAAATGTTTAGAGTGTTTGGATTACATGTAACTTTGATTCAGTTTTCCACATTTTCTTTGTCAGAGCAAATGGAGAAGATATTGTAATTCAGTGCTTATCAGAAATTCAGCACTTTTGGGGTTTGGAATCTTCACATATAATAACTAAAAAAAGTATCATTAATCCTCTTCTATATGTATTTATGTCCATGCTGGAAACAGAAAAAAAAATCAGCTTATAACATCAAAGTACTTCATGATTTTTAGCACATTAAATTTGAAGGAAACTGAGTTTTAACAACTGGTTGACATTTTTGAAATCCCATTGCATAAGCAGCTTTGCCAGGTAACTAATACAATCGTGCGTACATTTCATTTCCATTTGCTTTATATATTCTAGATGAGTCTGGGTAGTAGTCTGTTTTTCTGCATAAAAAGAATGTGCAAGCTATTTGAAGTTTGAATTGTAAATCTTGATGAACAATTGTAGTGATTTTAAAAAGCGTCTTAGAGAAAAATGTCAGTGAAAACGGGGGAAATGGTAAACAGATTTAAGGACTTAGTAGTAACTCATTAAATGATCTGGGTTCAATAGAAACATTCTTTTATATCCACAATTGAGCCATGCATCAAATAAGAATATGTAAATGTAGGCAGACTTAAATGAATATTTCAGCTTCTCAAACATATCGTAGTTATAATAAGTGTAAATTCTTTTGAGATTAAAAACAAAAGTAAGATAGCATTATATGCCTGCTTCTCAGAAAATAATGTGGAGGAATATTGGGGCAGGGGGAAAGGAAAAAAAATCAAAGCAAAGCACAAGATCTGAAAAAAGAGATAGGTGGGGTATATGACTTATATTTCCCAAGCTCCCAAAATTGATTTAATAGATGCCTTGGGTATATCACATAGATTTGAGCAAGAGACAGAAAGAACTAATTTGTGTGATGTGGAAATTCAAAATTATTTTGAGTTTGGCTTCCATATTTATAAAATGGAAGCCTTTATCATCAGACTATTGTAAGTTTTGCACAAGCTAATGTTTAAAGAATGATTACCTTGTTTATTGAGGCACAGTAAAGATAAGTATGATATATTGCATTTCTCTTCCCCAGACCATGCCAGAATAGTTGGTTCAAAGTAATAATCATAGAAAGACATCTGTGGCTCTGCCACCAGCACCAGTCATTAAAATTGCAAATTCCAAATACTTTTTTTCTTGTTCAGGGGTTTTTCTGAAGTGTTTGAAAACTGATAGTCCTTGGTCAACACTTAAAATGTCTTTGGGCAGTTCTCTAAACAGGTGCTACTGATGTCCCTTGTAAGGTTCCTAAATGTTCTTTCACATCCTTACCTGTTCTCATGTCCCTGTCAGTTTTATGTGCACCCCATACCCAATTCTTTTCATAGTTACTATGAAGTAAGAGGAAAACGTCATCTATCTTCTTCTGAGTAGTGTTCAGCCCACAGAAAAATGCATGCTCTAATCTCCTGTTGTTTCTCTGGTAATAAAACTCTTTTATGTGTCTAGCTTGATTAGACCCTCCTCCTCTATTTAAAAACCTGACATAAGTTTCTGAGAATTGACCAAAGTCGTGAGAATCAGAAGTATATGAAAGTTGAACAATATGGAGTTCTGTAATCAAACTTCTCTCTGCTTCCTCCCCTCCCCCAGTGGTGTACCTTTAGTGCTGACTTGCATATCCTTTATAGTGATTTTTTTTTCCAATTCATGTATGTGGTATGAGAGTTTAAGTGCAGGTGTCTTGGGATGGAGAGTCCTAATTTATGGAGCGGCTATTGCTCTCAAGTGCTCAGTCATTATCCCACAGTAATGACTTCCTACCATCCTCAGCAATTAGAATCTCAGCACACCTATAAATTTTCAAAGCTTTGACTCTTGCTTCAGGATTCCTACTAGTTATTAGTCAAATTTTGGAGATAAAACACTAAAATACATATAGCACTAATCTACATGGCTTAAGGTTTTAAAGTTTCCTTGTGAATGAAGAAAGGTGTACCTTATAATTAATATAAGACTAGAGCATTATGGTTGGATAAAGGAAGCAAAAGTGAAGGGATCTGACTTAGGTAGGAAGTGAGATATGAGGGATTGATACTCTGAGAGGAAATGGGGGAATCAGGTGGTCTTAGCGGTATTGAGGAACAAGTGGTATTGGATTAAGAATGGAAAATGGAAAATTGTGGTTTGATATACAGAATACCATCTGTTTGGATGTCAGCAGTAAGCAAACCTGGGAGAACAAAATCAAAGATACTATAAAATACATTATCATAGTTTAGAAATATAAAAAGGAATAAATGGTTGATATATATTAGGAATGCTTTTGCCTTGAGGTTTCAAATATTTGACTCAGTGGTTTAGAAAGATCTGCTCTCTCTGCCTGTTAGTGGATGGACTCCTGTTTGCAGTTCCAAGAATGGTATTTGTATCCAGAGCAAAAAACAAAGTGGTGGCAGTATTAGCATATTTCGGTTTCTTGTAAGATTTTTCAGAGTCTCCTAGCTCACTTGCAGACACACACACACACACACACACACACACACAGTTGTCATTGTTGCTCTTGTTGTTGTTATATTCTATATATGTGTGTTTATTTATTTTTGCCAGATATGTCACAGCCCTTTATCTAGCTGCAAAGGAATTCTGGAAATTTACCAGTTAGCTTTCCAGTCTCTCCATATTGGTTGGCAAAGAAGGGGTTTAGGAATAAATGTTGGGTGATGGAACAGATAATGTCTGCTATGGATGTCAATTATTTAGATGATTAATTCTATCATAAGTATGTGAGTTTCAAAAAAAAGATGAATATATACTTAAAGTATTCTAAGGGCTGTCAAATGTCATTTCATGAAAAAACAATGTGTAAAAATATAAAAGTCTCTCTCTATTTGAATCTGAATTCCAGTATCCATTCTATTTTGAGCAGTTTGTCCAAGTTTGTGAAACCTAAAGATTAAAAAATTTTCTGGCTAATGAGAACACATGAACATAATAGCAATTAAATAACAAACTTATTGAGCTCATTTGTGGCATAAATATGAAGACTCTATTTTCTTTACTACACATATTCTTGTCTTGAATGAAAAATCTATGCTTTTTACTTAGAATTTACAATTAATGGTAATATTTCTGGGATATTAAACTTTAACAATTGAATTTGAAGTGGAATATCTTCTAGAACTTCTCTCCTCTTCCTGGAATCATTCAGAAAGGGCCTATCTTTTATAACAAAATGATTTAGCTAAGTAAAGCCTTGTCTTATCAGGCTAGTACTCTGTTTATGATTCAGCTGTAATCACAGGAATATAAATAATCTTGACTTTTTCTTCTTTCTTACTGCTGAAAAGGAGTGAAAGGTAGAGTAGTATCTTGAAGTACCAAAGTATTTGTGTCAACAAACTTTTTCTCATGACTTCTCAGATAGCAACATGACCTGAGTTTCTCCTCTGATTTTGGTCATGGCCAAAGAGAAAGTTTTTTTGCGGTGGTTTATATTATCTCCCACACTCTCCAAGCCCATGATTTGCTCTGTTTTGATTGGCTTCACCAAAACAGACAGACATTGCTTTGTTATTGTCATTTGCAGTCATTTTTATTTTAGGGAAGATAATCAAAAGTGGGAGCAAATATTTGATTTAGCACATTGGTAACTTGAAGAATAAACAGCATCTGAAATCACCAAAACTAAGAGGAAAATGAGACAAATTATACAATTTTATCATCATTGTAACAAGATGAGTGGTTGAAACATTAGTTATTCTCTCACCCTCCTGACGAATTGTCAACACATAATTAGAAAAGTAATTTTCTTTTCCTTTTTCATTGAAAGCAGAATGTCCAGATAAAAATCCAGGGTGCAAGTTATATTTGTATTTGAATTTCAGATCAATAACAAATGATTTTTTAGTATTAAGTATTTATAAAATATTACATGAGATATACTAAAAAATATCTTTTCTTATCTGAAATTCACATTTAACTGGGCATCTGTATTATTATTTGCTAAATCTGGCAATTCCACTTAAAGGGAGATTCAGTCTTTTTTTTTTCCCTCTCCCCAGGATCCATAAGTCCCAGAGGAAAAAGATTTGGAAGTTAACAGCTATTTTGATTCATGTTCATAGAGGGGAATTGCAGTATATTATCTTAGATTAAAGAAGGATTTTTTTTCTTCAACGGTACTAGATATATATGAACCAAAAAGTGGAAACCAGTGACAAGTGTCCCTTGAGGTGGAGTGTGAGGGCAAGAGTGGCAACAATCAATGAGCACTAAGGAAGAATCTCCTGTTGTTGACCTGGGGATAGGGTTGGTGGCTTCCTCTGGTGTCACCCATCATCATAAACATACTAGCCTGGGTACACATTGGGCCATGGGAATGCTTCAGAGAAAGCCACAGTACCAGAATATTAACTTCCAAGAGCAGTACCTGGTGATCACCTAAGGGACTCTTGAAATATCTAATCTACTTTGGAGAGGAAAAGTATACCCTGAGAAAAGTACCCATATAGGGCTTCTTGCTAATGTTGGCTTGTGGAATCCTAGAACCTTTCCTTATCCCACTTACATATATTCTGATGTTTGACATCTCTAGCACCTAAAGGGAACATCTTATCTTTTCCTGAGGAGTAAGAGGACAGGTGTATGAGAATTACATTTGTCAAACTATGGTTTGGTACCACCTCCTAAGAAGGCAGAGGATTCCTCCCTGGAAGCTACTATATTTAGAGAACCACTCAGCCATACCCTTCAAGTGGACAGAGTCTTAAAATGTGCATCTGGGGTGCCTGGGTGACTCAGTCGGTTAAACACCTTTGGCTGGGTCATGATCTCACGGTTCTTAAGTTCAAACCCCACATCAGGCTGTCTGTCACTGCAGAACCTGCTTTGGATCCTCTGTCCCCTTCCCTCTCTGCCCCTCCCAAGCTCATGCTCTCTCTCTCTCTTGCTCTCATTCTCTCTCTCTCAAAAATAAACATTAAAAAAATTGAAAAATAAAATAAAATGATATGTGCATCTAAACCACATTAATTAAAGACAGAAAGAAGTATACGTAGAAGATAGAAGTTCATCCTGAATGTTGTATTTTAATAGAGATCATTTTAGAATAACAAGAGTGCATAGCTTTTCCCCTCAATATATTAAGATGCCAAGTAAAAATTTTATATAATTAAAAATTTGTATGCAATTCAATATCTACCACAGTATCTGGTTATTAAAACATTTTTGAAATTTGCAAAGGTATTAAAAGCTAAGGTAATAAATCAAATATGTAATTACAGCTTTCATTTTAGTCTTTTATTTTGTGGTCCACTCATATACTCTCTTCTCATATGTGTGTGAGAGTTGCTGTGGGAGGTATTAGTTTAGTCAGGAGCCTCATGATTTAAGTCAAGGAGAGTTTCAACATACTGTTACCTCAGCTTGTTACAAAAGTCTTGAGGAAGCATATGCTTTTATGAAACCCAACTCTTATATTACAGTATTTAGTTCACATTCTCAGGGTATTTTACTAAAATTGATTCTAATCTCTGAAAATAACTGATATTTTGCTCTGCATTATACCATATTTCAAACATAGTCCCACTAAGATATCTCAGGATATGTTCTTTCCAAACTTCTACTATAGACATGGTCCTCTGCATTTGTAATCACCTTGGTAAATTTGCATGTTGCAAGACTAACAGACAAGTATTAGTTTAGCATCATGTTCACCTGTTAACAATACATCAGTGAGTCAGTTCTGAGACCGACTTAAATGCAATTGAATGTTCAATCCAGTATGAATGTGAAGACATTTAAGTAAATGCAGTGTGTTTGTCTGAATCTGAGATCATGTTGTACATGTTTATTTATTGCATGATGTGCAATCAATCAAACAAATGCACTGAGTAGATTTATGTCATTCTTTTATAGCACATTCAAATAAATGTCTCCACTATTTACAGCAATGTAAAAATGTAAACTAGTAAAGATGTTTTGTCTCACCTTTTTTTTTTTTTTTTTACAAAGTATAAATGTGACATAGTTTCTTGACGGGAGTGATAAATCTATTGTGTAATGACCATTTAAGACTAGTTTTCATTAATCACATGCAAGACATTTTGTTTAGGTCTAATCATTTTCTACTCCACATGTACCTTCCCAAATGTACCTGTCACAGGTACAATTGGTCAGTCAATTTTGGTCATTATAGGCATTGATAACAATCTTTAATAAATTTGGCTATCGCAAGAAATACTGATTCTGAAGGGAAGAACTGCCAGTTATTTAGTGACATACACGTATGATTCTGGCCACAAGAAAGTAGATTAAAACTCAACTTTTCTACCTTTTGATCAAAAGATACTTTTAATGGGCCACAGTTAGTAACAAAGGAGAATATAAATATTTCCTGCAGAGATATGTACACCAACTCAAGTGGAGATTGAACATTTGTTTAATTTCACCAAAATAAACAGCCCAAAACAATACCAAAAATTATATAAAACAGACTTAGCTTATATAAAAATAATTTTAAAACTGATATCCTATTGAGATGGATATCTGAGAGCCTCTGTTATATAGTATTTTCTTTTAAGAAAGTGAGGCTGTTTTTGTTTTTGTTTTGTTTGAAATGAGAAAAAAGAGACAATTTGTCAGATAGTTCATAACATAGATGGTGTTATGTTAATTCTGAAGGAACAACTGAAATCTTACTAGGTAGATCTGTTCCTAAAAACAAGGAATGCTACATCTGAAGAACTGGACAATGACAAAGGGTTGGCACTTTATAGAGGTGTAAGTTGAATGCACTTCTGACAATGATCCCTTGCTACAGTGATCTTAGGCAATACATTATTCTCATGATAAATATGGTAACTTCCAGTAGTTTTGAGGTATCTTCTCTTTACGCGTATACATAGACACACACAAACACACACACCCTTACTTTCACACATATTCCTTAATTAATGTCGATAGCCTCTTTAAAAAAAATTAACACTCATTTACTCATTTTTGAGAGACAGAGTGTGAGTGGGGAGAGACAGGGAGACAGAGAATCCAAAGCAAGCACCAGGCTCTGAGCTGTCAGCATAGACCCTGACATGGGGCTTAAACTCATGGACTACAAAATCATGACCTGAGCTGAAGTCAGATGCTTAACCAGCTGAGCCACCTAGGCACCCCATGGGTAGTCTCTTTGCGTCAAGATTCTAAAGTATCCATCTTCTTTCTCTTCCAGAGGCATTAAAAAATATAAGCTAGTCTGGGCATTGTTCTGTCCTGCACCTAGAACTAGTGCCTGGAACAAAGTGGACAATAAATGTTTCTTGAATGATATAATGAATTTACTTACTCAAAACTAATGTGACTGGGAAAGTTGTGGTAATATAATGGTAAGGTTTATTAGGAATTGATTCTTGGTACAGTGGAAAACAGCTCTGCCACTCACTATTTTATGGGTTTGGATGTTTGTTAACTCCCCTGGGGCACACTCTCTGCATCTATACGTGAAGAAATTAGGCCAGATGATAGCTAAGATCTTTTCACATGTAATATTTGATGATTTGTTAGGTCTTATCTGAGAATTTCATTTTGGTATCACATCAATTTTCCTAACAATAGTTTACTAATTTCCAGAACCTCACAGTATATTTGTCCCTACAAACTCTCATCTGTAGTTAGAGACTGCCAATTCCCTATTATTATCTAATTTTGTTTAACCTGAAATTAGAATGTAGAATTCATCAACATTTTACTAGTCTTTTAATTTATATATACCCTTTGACAATTATTTTTGTTGTATCTAATTAGAAATATCATTAATAACCTTAACAAATTAATTACCCATGTTGTGAGCTTTGTGTTTTATTGTCAATAACATTTTTAATTGCCTATAGCTCAATTCCTTTAAGACCTAGTCCTTTTTTTTTTTTTTATCACAGGTAATGGGTCTTTAAGCTTATGCTAATTTGCAGGGCTAGATGCACATTATGACTAGTTAATAATTGGTGTTTCTTATTTCAAAAATCAGCTACCCCCACCCCCATTGTATGACTACTATATTATGGAAAATTATACTAGCTCACTTACATTTGGCTATTTTGATCCATGGTTCACTTTTTTTTGGAATTTAAACTAGTTTTTCTTAAACTCTACTAGTTTAATGTTTATAATGAATATAAATATTCTTCTGATTGCATAATGCTTTTTTACAAACTACTGTGTTCATTATCCACTAACATATCTTTTTTCTAAAATATTGTGCATGTGTTTATGTGTAGATTATGCTCAGCTCTTGTTATTATGACTTTACACATTTCTCCAAAACTTTCATATTCAAAATCAAAATAATAAATATAAAAATAAGTGAAAATAATGGATAAAATGTTTGGTATTATATCTTTAAAGTGTACACTATATATAATTACCTAAAGTATAACAGTATTTTGAACTTTCTTTAAAACTTCACAAGCTTATACTCCACAATGAATCTGTAGGCTAGGAAATATTGCAAGCTCATTTAAGTATTAACATGTACTTGCTTTCTCTATGTGTCTCCATTGTTTTTCAGATTATGCTGAGTCATCCCTACTTTTCTGCTTTTTACAGCACATTTTGTTGAACTGACAGCTGAGGTTAGAGAATATTGTTAACTTCTGTTTGTGCTTGCATGCCATTGGTTAACAGGAATCTTTAGAAATATATGGTACACATTATGCATTTAAATTTCACACATAGCCATTTTTCAAATAAGTATAATATAGGAGCTTCCTCCTTTTATCTCAGAGGAAACCTTCCTTTCCTCAGGGAAATGAAACCCATTCAAAGACCTACCATATGTGAATTCATACTACAGATAGTTTTTACCATATGTGCTATGAGACTAACACTTCAAGATACTTTCAGCTTTGACTCTGAATTTCCTGTTCTTTGTCAGTTTAAACTAAGCTCTTCACATTACTGTGAATTGAATGTAACTCATATGTATTATATACTGAAGGTAATACTTTAAAATAAGTGGAAGGTAATTATTCATTTATTTGGTATTCACTGAGGTAGCATTAATCATAGTGACTCCATTTTGGATTCATATGGAGTATAGTTCATAATTCCGAAGAATTCAACTATATACCTTGTCTATATTCATAATCTGTCCTTATGGAAACTATGATTATCAAACAAAAAGTCATTTTGGTGATGTCACGAGGACAAATTTTATTCTTATGTTGAATTTGTTACTGTGACAATACACTAGCTACACATGAATAAACCATTCACCTCAATCCTGTGACCAACATTCTTTAAACTTGTACAACAACTAATACTAAATATATGAACTAGAGAAGTAGAGAAAAATATCAATGCTGACCTAAGGTAATTTTCTCTTTTCCAGTTATTTTGGGGTCAATAACAGGTCAAAAATCTCACTAATCTTAGAAGTGAAGTCTAATTAAAAAAAATCATATTAGATTTTGATAGTGAACTGCATCAGTTTGATCAGAAAATTTATTTTAAACTATTTAAGAAGATTCATAGGTGTGACTTTACTAAAAATTTAAATATACCTATAATGTCAGCGACTACCAAATAATGTAAAAATTGTACAGCTTGCTTACAGAAAACAGTTGTCACCTTCTACATTTTCCCCCTTTGTTAAATTCACAGTTTTGTTTCTGCAATACTGTCCTTATGGAGGAAAATTTAACATCAACCATGAATGAATTGATTTGAGTTGCATTGGCATTGAATTCTTATGTAGTAATTCAAGAGGTGGATTAGAGAGCAATTGTGATCCAAAGATTGTTTTCTGCAAAGTTCTTTTGAATTATGCATAAATGACATTTGGATTCTGCTGTTTGAAGTTTATAATTCGGATAGCTTTTTAAATATTAATGAGTTGTTTGGGAAGATTTACCAAACAGATAATGACCAGTCAGACCAAGTAGATAAGGATCCTGAGAAGTATGTGGGGTATTTAAATATTGTGACTTAATATTATCTGACCACTGGAATAGTCCATGTTATTTACTATGTTATAATGTTTAATTACCTGCATGGAAGTCTATTGAAAAGTCATTCATAGGTCTTTCAAATGTCATTTATAAATGCGGAGTACCTGAGTGTAATGAACTTTGCAGAAATAAATGTGTTCCAGTAAAAAATTTTGATCTGTTTGGGAAGTGATCATGTAAATCAAGATTATAAACTGAACCACTAGAGAAACATTGTAACAACTCATGAATTACCCAAAATATATTGCAAAGAGAAAGGAAGTGAAAGGAGAAAGGTAGGAATGTACTGACTGACATGACTTCAGACTGTGGCTATGTCTCCCTAGCCCAAAGAAAAAGAGAGAATGTCATACCTTATTGCAGAGACAATGTTCATCTGTACGACTTAGAATTATAGGTTTTTTTTTTTTAAATAATTGTTTTATTCTGTTCTTTGTTTAAAATTATGATTTATCTACTTAGCTATTATTCAAGGACAATGGTTTTACCCGTGTTAAAACATTATATGAGAATTGAAATGGAATTATAGAATAACTCCAAATATTTGCATTATGGCTGTATGTACCAGTTCATTTCTACTGTGTAACAACCACTCCAAAATCTGATGACCTAAAACAACACCATTTATTTAACTCACAATACAGGTTGGCTATTTGCTCTATGTGTTAGCTTAACAATTTTTCTGATCTATATCAGGCTCCCTAGGTGTCAGCCGTTTTCTGGCACATCAGCTGGAGACTAGCTGGTGTAGATTGGCCTCAGCTGAGGGGGTTTGTGTCTGATACAGGAGGGGAGCCCAGGCTTGTTCACATTAGGTCATGGGATTTCAAGAGAAAGAACATCAAGAAGCCTTTGCTCAGAACTAGATCAGTATCCCTTTTGCCTCATTATTGACCGAAACAATCCACAAACCAGTCTGGATTCCAGGAATGGAATGGATTCTACCTCTTTATGAGGGGCTACAAAGTTACAGTGCAAAGCAGGCACATGCAGGATGGTGTGGTTGAGTATGATATTTCTGCCATGGCATGATAAATAGTCCTCTCCTTCCTAATTTTGATGTTTAGAAAGTCACCAGATTGACTCAAAGCTGCTATCAGAGGCTTTCTTGAAGACATGGTTTGACTTACAGTCTAATATCTTTCATTTGTCTTGAAGACATTTTATCCTTTCATTTTATTCAGAATATTAATGGAATTAGGGGCTGTCAAGGAATGCTGTCCGTGAGGATGTTAGATGAAGTCAAGCTTTCCTGAAAATGGCTTATACCATTTTTGCCTTTCATTTGTGCCATTTCAAAGGATATATTTAACTTGTGTCCTGTGTTTTAGTGGATGCATTTCCCGCCCCCACCCTACCCTCAAGTTAATGTTGCATCCTGGTCTGTACAGAATGCAATACTATTGTTTAAATACCTAGCATACAGTAAGTGTTGAAAAAAGACAATTTAAAAAACAAACATTATGGTCCTCTGATTGTTTATATAATGGTAGATGGTAAGATATTAAGTTTTAGATACCATTTATATTTTGTGGATAGTAAAAGACTGAACTACAAGTTTATAATGTTTATTTTATTAAGTAGTAGAAAATAGATCAAATTTAATATGCATGTAAAAACAAAGTACCAAGCAAAACATTTATGCTGTTCTTCTGACATGATGTGATGAGAGGTAACCATTACAAACCAGGAAAGGATCACATGCCATGTGGTTAATAATGCCTAGTGAGTGCTACCTCATCAAGATAGGTATTTGAGAAAATCTAGACAATATGATCTTCTGCTGAGGGAATATGTATTTTGCACCCAGAGTATTCTGGATTTGCATAGCTGAGAAAAGGCACCCTAGAAAACGAGGCAAAGTTTAGAGAAGAGAAACAAAAGTTAATAGGTGAAGGAAGAGGATCTTACCTGACAGTAGAGTAGGAATATTATAGCTTTTCAATCTAGAATGATTAATTCTAAGTTGATATTTATGGAATTTAGGAAATCATGAAATTTACAGCTAAAATTTCACCACATTCTGAAATACTTGGACCTCAGGGTCACCTTTAAGAATTATTTTTCTCTTTGTATATAGTCCTGGTTATTCTCATTCTGCTAAATTCTCTAAAGTTCTAAAGATGAAATCCACTGAATAATGGTTAACTTCATGTTAGGCACTCAGTATTAGGTGATCATACTCTAAAACCCACAACCAAAGTGAAATGTTTATGCCCTTCTACTGACCCCTAAATGTCACATCTTATTACTATCTTTGTATGGCTGGACTTTTATAAAGTCTCCATAAACTCAAACCTTTTACCTTATTGGGAGAAGAAAATAAGGTCCAGAGAAGTTGAATGAATTGCTCCCATTACACAAGTGGTTGTTGAATCCTAATTTTGAGAGTAAAGTCTCAGACCCATACATCCAATATTTGCTTTTTACCTTTAACTCTGGTCCAGCCTTTCTCCTCCCTGCTAACTATTGCCAATGGATTGTGTCAAGGGTACTTATGGGTAATCTTATGATTCTTTAACGTCTGTATCAGTACTGCTCTAACTTCGTTTTTTTTGTTACTGGAGAACAGGGAACCTGAATCATCTCTTTCTATTCTTTCTAATGTACCCTTTCCATAAGAAACATTACTCATACATGAAGTTGACAAATATTTATTCATAAGCTATCATGTTGCAAAACTATGTTAAGGTCTTGGTATAAAAAATTCTTGGAATTTATAGACTGAATAGAACTATATGCCTTTTCACTCGATTTCTGTATCATTTTTTTCTTTTCCATCATTCATTGCTACCAGTCTAGATTATTGTATTAGCTGCCAATAGTCTCTCCACTATTTCTCTTTTCCAAATAAATATTCCTGCAATAATATCAGTTATATTGCTTTCTTATTCAAAGTCTTCATTGATCTTCCATACACTCAAATCCAACCCCAACCCTTGTTTATATTACTTGCCTTATGAATTAACTGCTTTTGTAATTCAAATAACATCTATCTAGTTTTAACCTCTATTTCCCAAAGTTTATTAATAAAAGCATTTATTGAACATTTACTGTGGGTAAAACCCAGTGTTAATTATACTGAGGAAGACAAATATGAGAGATGGTGTTTGAAATCCAAATGCTAACACTCTATTAGAAAATATAGAATGTTATGTAGAAATTATGAATATCCTTAAAACCAAAGGGAGAACATTCACAAAGTTCAAAAGAGAGAGAGCCTTCCTTTGGGGAGTTCCTGAAGGAAGGATTTCATGGTCATTTTAAACTTAACCCTTCAATTATTTTCCCTGGTACTTTTGGTTTACTTTCCATCCTGACTTTAATCCTAAATAATTCTGTTCTTGAAAGTGTAATGTTTCTGGATAATATAATATGTGTATACTACTTTTAATGAATGTTTAGTGTAACTAGAAAATTGAAAACATTTGCAATTATGTTACTTAATGATCTCATATAAAGGTCCACATAGTATATTCTATCTTAAATTCTGTGTGTGTGTGTGCGTGCGTGTGTGTGTGTATATATGTCTGTTGTATATGTATATGTATATATATATGTGTGTGTGTGTGTATATATATATATATATGTGTATATATATATATATATATATATATATATATATATGTCTGTTGGCAGTCACCCAGCAATGCCCCTCTGCTTGATAACTTAGGTCCTTAAAGGAACTTCATGTGGAACATGGTCTGGGCCCCAGGTAACTATGATTTCTGTGACTCCTCTCAGACACAGGACCCTGCCTAAGGCTGAGGGCCAGCTTTGTCTCCAAAGTTGATTTCTTCTTATGCTTGCCTCATCCTGACTCAGGACTAGGCCACAACACAACAGTGTTTATGTTGTGGGAAGGGCAGTCTTGGCTATGTCAGCCTCTAGGAGTGCTGCAGTTCGGTCAAATTTTTTTTTCTCTACACCCTATCATCCTCTTTAAATTTTTACCATGGAATATATTATTTTTATAATTGAAAGAATATGAAAATCTCTTCAGAAAGATCCATAAGCTTCACAATACTGAGCTTATGACTGTATTTTCTTTTAACACTTGGAGTAATTCTTTCTACTGATCCACACTGTAACTAATTACCTTCACAACCATTCTAAAATAATTATCTTCTGTTCTAGTCATCTGGATAAAAATCTTGTTGCTCTCAAGTGTATGGCTCATCCTTAGTAAACCACTTGCAAACTCTTTTGCATTATATTTTTCAAATTTTAGAACAATGAACTTGTAAGTAATTATTGATAATGACTAGTTTCTTTACTTTGTTATTAAACTCTAAAGTTATCAAAATTTTGAATAACAAGGTTATTATTAATACTGATTACTGTCTTTAAGTAGGATTTTTAACTCAAAACATTACTTATGAATAGATGAAAACAATTTTAGAAGTTTGAGAAAACATATCTAAGTTTTTATCAAACTCTGTTACTCAGTAAACTAAAAAAAAATAATACATCTGTTTGCTGTTTCTATTCTATCATGCTATCAACATTATCTTATAATTTCTATTTGAGGAAATCTTATCTGTGACTCAAGATCTCACTCACAAGCCAATTCTTTTTTGAAGAGTCCCTTGATAAATTTCTAACAATCAGTTGAGGTTAACATACAACCCCAAAATCTCTGGCTTGCAACTACAAAGGCTTATTTTTCATATTTTATGCCCACTGTTGGTCAGCTACAATTCTGTTCTTTGTCATCTAGGTGACATGCTATATCTGACATGCTACACCTATATCTGAGATGCTGCTAGTCTTTTTTAAAAGAGTTTTAAGAGAAATATGGCAAATTCAAACTAGCTCTTCAACTTTAACTTGAAAGCTATTCATGTACAGCTATTCCCATGTCATTGACCAATGCAGTTAATATGACCCACTCTGAAGTCAGATGGATGGAGATATACCATACATCACATGGCAAATCTGGATACCAACAGGATTGGGAAGTATAATCTACATCCAGGTAGGGATAGAAAATATTTTTAACAATAATACAATCCATAGCAATGATCATTGTAATGGAGGTAGGAGATGAAAAAATATACAAAATTTTAAAATTTTCCTCCAATGTTCTTATTAACTATGTGGTTTCCTAGAATATATCCTAATGGATTTGTGTCTCTTTTCATACCATTCACTTTCATTCTTTACCTCTTCTTCCCAGTTCCCTTTTTGAAAATTCTATTCATTCCAATCATAATTACGTACTTCCTTGGTGGTTTTCTTGATATATTCAACTCATATTGAACTCATTTCTTATTTAAACTAATGCACAGTAGAAAATCCATGTATAACTTTTGTCTCGCCCAAAACTTAACTAATAGCCTGCTAGTGAATGAAAGCCTTACCAATAACATAGTCAACTAACACATATTTTGTATGTTATATGTATTATAGCCTGTATTGTTACAATAAAGTAAGCTAGAGAAAAGAAAATGTTACTAAGAAAGTCATAAGAGAAAGAAAATACATTTATAGTCCTATACTGTATTTGTCAGAAAAAAATCTGCATGTAAGTGGGCATGTGCAGTTCAAACCTGTGCTGTTCAAGATCAACTGTATATTGATTTTTTAAGCACTTGCTTTATTCAGGTCTCCACAGTAGTTTCACAAATGGTGTTTGTGTGTTTTCTCCCAAGTCAAACATATGCTAATGTACTTGACAAGTCTGAAGCTTTGATCCATTTTTCTTCTTTATGTAGGAGAACCTGAGTTTTTAGGTTTCAATACCCAGTGCTGCCACTATGGGTAGACTTCCCAAAGGCCTTTTCAGTTCAGTAGAAAATGTGAACAAACCTGTTATTTGTAAAAGTGTGGATAGCTTTTGGTTTTGTATTCACTTGTCCCAGTATGTGCTTGGTGTATACAGAAATCTGTATCAGCTCCCTGTTTTTTCTCAAATGTTTACTGAATATGTCAATAGATAATCTTGGGATTAAGAAAAGGCATATGGTTGGGATGCCTTGGTGGCTCAGTTGGTTAAATGTCAGACTCTTGATCTTGGCTCAGGTCATGTTATCACAGGTTTGGGTTCCTGAGATTAGGCCCCCCACTCTTGGGCTCTGCGTTGACAGTGGGGAAATTGCTTGGGATTCTCTCTCTCCCTCTTTCTCTGCCCCTCCCCCACTCACACGTGTGTGTGTGTGTGTGTGTGTGTGTGTGTGTGTATGCACACTCTATCTCTCTCTCTCAAAATAAATAAATGGCCTTTTTTAAAAAGAGAAAAGGCATATGGACCTCTGTTTAGAGTGCTAATGTATCAATAACATATGTTGTGCAAATTCAGGCACAGAGATTCCATCTCTTTTTTGAAAAGAATAGCATTTGCATATCATAGGGCAAAAGTAGGAAAAAAAAGGTACCAATGGAATTGCTACAGAAACCACTGGAAGATAGAGTTATATAAGGAAGATGATGATTAGCAAAGTAAAACACTTCATAAAATCAAGTACAGAGGAGCCAGTAAAACATCTATTTGACCAGAGAATTAGAAATTGAAAGTACAGAGAAAGGGGCCCATTGTCGAAATATTTAATGCGGATGATATGTGAACACCCCATTCAGAGAAGTAAGATTGAAGCTATTTCAAAAAATGCAAATGATTTCCCATGGCCATTGAATCACTTTCATATCACACAGTTTGTTATTCTTACAATTTAGTGCTGAGAAGGTAGTGAGAGTTATAGTTATTAGAAAAATAGAATAGATGAAAGAGAGGATTTGGAAACATTGTCTACTGTCTTACCATTTCATGAAGAGTTCCTATCAAAAAGGCTAAAATTGCAGTAATGCAGTAATGATCTTAATAAAGCCAAATCAGTATAAATGAAGTAATCATTTATCTGTTACACAGTGTGTTCAATTAAATCTTAATAATAGATTGAGTTTTCTGCTACAGGACAATCAAAATCCTGGTCATATTAAAAATATATGTTTGCTATCAGGAAATAAACTTGACATTTTGGACTTACTTTGAAAGGAGAAAACGGGGACTAGATGGATGAGAGATAAAGCATGTAGAAAATCAATCAAAAGGAAAGTTGCTTGACATCTGTCAGAAAAGAAATTTCAAAGAAGTTAAAGGCTAAAGCAAGGTAGTAAAGGACATGAGCTCTGTTTAACAACTTTAACTTTGAAAATAAATGATGAATTGTTTGAAGTCCTCTTAGGAAAGTACTATACTAGACTTTCTGCAGCCCTTCAGTACCAGACCTTCCTTTGGGAAACTGAATTTGCCCCAATATTAGTTCCCATTTTTTTGGGGGGGGCTGATGCCAATCATTTCTCCATTTCTATACCTGGCCTAGCCGATCAGAATTCTTTGTACCCTAAACAGAGGGGTGAGATCTGAGATAGATGCATAATTAAGTCAGCCTAATGAGAACCATGCTATTGAATTTTCTTGAAACAGTTAGAAAACTGGAATTATCTTTTCCATAGAAATGTTAGCTGACAGTCTGGAGATGTAGTGATCATCACTACTGTATTGCACAAGAATGTTGAGACTGGATCCGTAGAGAAGAAAGAAAGCTAATAGACAAAAATATATATTATAACAACTCTGTTAGCCATGTGCTAATATAACCATTTTATAGAAGAAGAAATTGAAGCTCAGATACTTAATTTTCCAAGTCATTCAACCATTAGAATTAAGTGGCTAGGTCAGGACACAAACTCAGAACTACATGATTCTAGATCCCTTACACTTTTCACAACATAAGCCTGAATTTTATATATGCTCTCTTATTTGATTTACTCAGAAACTCTTGAAGTTTACAGGGTATGTCATAACCCATCTAGAAGTGAGAAAACATGTAGGGCAAAGTTTAAAAATATATTCAAAATAACAAAAGAAGGAAACATCATTGAAACATATTCATATATTCTGATTAACAAAAAGAAAATTCATTCCCTCTGCAGCATAGAACTTTTATTAATTTATTTTGTAAATGTTACTAAATACCTAAAAATAATAAATTCTGTCATAGCATCAAAATCAAATGATACTTGGCTCTTTTGTGTAAGTAGTGTATAGTTTAGAAGATACTTTGTAAAAGTAATAGGAAATAGCTGATATATTATGAATCGAGCCAATAAATATCATTAAATGTGTCAGGAATTTTGAGGAAAATATTTAACATGATAGAATGATTTACTTTATATCAAATCTTAATGCAGTCATAACTCCTCGAACTCTGACCTGAAGTACAGCTTAAATTGAGCATCTGTGAGATGTTGGGGAAGGGAATGAGAACTGTTCCTTCAAAGAAAAAGTAAATTGATAAGGGACGCCTGGGTGGCGCAGTTGGTTAAGCGTCCGACTTCAGCCAGGTCACGATCTCGCGGTCCGTGAGTTCGAGCCCCGCGTCAGGCTCTGGGCTGATGGCTCGGAGCCTGGAGCCTGTTTCCGATTCTGTGTCTCCCTCTCTCTCTCTGCCCCTCCCCCGTTCATGCTCTGTCTCTCTCTGTCCCAAAAATAAATAAAAAAAAAAAAAAAAAAAAAAAAAACGTTGAAAAAAAAAAAAGTAAATTGATAAATATTTTAAGTTTATAGAGGAAAAAATAGAGTTACTGATTCATTTCTTAAGAATGCTAAGCAGAGTGGGGCGCCTGGGTGGCTAGGTCAGTTAAGTGGCCGATTTCGGCTCAGGTCATGATCTCGCGGTCCGTGAGTTCGAGCCCCATGTTGGGCTCTGTGCTGACCGCTCAGAGCCTGGAGCCTGTTTCAGATTCTGTGTCTCCCTCTCTCTGACCCTCCCCTGTTCATTCTCTGTCTCTCCCTGTCTCAAAAATAAATAAAACGTTAAAAATTAAAAAAAAAAAAAGAATGCTAAGCAGAGTATTTATGTTCAGTTTCACTCAATGGATTTTAACTCTTTATCAAATTACTGGGTCCGATTTTCATAAAATTTGAGGACACTTACATTCTAAAGACTGAAATAGTTCCTGACTAGCCTTTTAAGCTCCAGGAGATCAGAAGCCCTGTCTTTTTTCCCCCACCATCATTGTATGAATTAGTCTTAGATTTGGATGCATAAATAAGATAGAATTTGATTTATCTCTCACATAAAAAAGTCTAGAGGTCTAGAAATAAGCTGTCAGTCCAGGGCTGTGCAGGCATGAAGTAAAGTCAATGAGACAAAAGGAGACTCTGCATCTGAAACCTTTACACCCTCTTCCTGGAATAAGTCCCACATCTTCCCACTTAGATATCAATGGCCAGAACTTACAGAAATGACTACATACCTAGTTTCAAGGAAGGTTAGAAAATGTCTTGTGAGCCCCGAAAAAAAAATAGTTTCTATTTCTAAAGAGAAGCAAAGCAAATAGGCTTTAATCATTGCTAAAATTATCATCTCTAAAGTACCTATCATCTCTAAAGGTCCTCATTTTAACTGTTTTTCTAAAATTCTTTCATTCCTTCAGATCTTTGCACTTGGTTCCCTCTCTCGGGATCCACTTGCTCCTTTGCCTATTTGCTTCCTGTGGGCACACCCTTTCACGGCAATAAAATGGGAATGGGACAAATTGTCTTTCAACATGTTAGTTTTTGTTACAAGCCCAGTCTTGGATGAAACACAAAAGGGGATTTATAAAAATCACTGATGTTGAGCCACAGTGCTCCATGACAGTAGCTAAAAGAATAGGCATCATTTTTTTTTTATTATTTAATTTGTATTGTCATTCATGACTAAGGCAGCTGGTTCCTTGTAAAGAAAGGTTATGAAGAGTCCTCAAAACCGTCTTTAATAATGCATTCAGGCATTCTCTTCCATTTTTGACCTTGATTTTTCATTTCTGCGAAGGTCTAAAGGATGCATTAGCTATGTGCACAAAGGCCTTTCTTTCCCCTTTTTATGCTTAAGGGTTTTTCTTCATGAGAGGTGCTGAAGGAGTTGCTATTAAAGCACATATGTCTTAAATCAAAAGATCCTCATTTACCTTTCTAAATTACTTGTTTTATTAATTTAATTCAGACTTGAAATAATATTAAGAGCAACTATGAGTTCTATGCTGGGCTAAGTCCTGGGAGAACACACATACACACACACACACACACACACACACACACACACACACACACACTGTATTCCAGTTCTGTAAAGAGCATGCTTTATAAATAGGAGACAGGTATAAAATAAGTGAATCTACTACTAGATATATTTTTACAAATTTTAATAATTCTACAAAGCAAGAGTTCCACAAAAGAGAATAATATATGGGTGACAGGATTTCAGAGGCAATCCTTCATTGGGAGATGATCCCATTTGAGTCATGGTCTGGAGAATGGACAGGAAGAGTTATACAGATGAGGAATAAAAGGGGAAGATTTCTTTGTCAGGGAACATGAGTAGGACTGATGTATGCATCTACATAAGGGAAATGGAGTTGTAGAGTATATCCATTTATTCCACTGAAATGTATAGAGCATCTGGTCTAGGGACATGGCATAACAAGATAGTGAGATATTGATTGTGGCTGGCCTCAAAATGTTTACAGTTGAATGGGAAGAACACCCTTAAATGAGTGCAATGTAGCAATATACACAACTACTAGAAGTATTTCCAACTTGCAATAGGCAGAAAGAATCATTGTCTAATTCTCCTAGAGATAGGAAGAGGCTTGTTGTTGGTGGAGGGGCTGACTTTTGAGCTGTGGGGGCATAAATTTTCTAACTCCAGTTTCTGTGTCTTATTATCTTCTGGAGGATTTATTGATCTTTATCAAACACCTATGATATTTGCAGCTTTGTGTTACTAGCTGAGAAGAAACAAGAAGCCTTAGAATCAGTCATTTTTAGATCAGGTTTGCTGGCCTTAAAAGTTTTCTAACACACTAGGTTAAGAATTTTTATTTTATCTGTTCATTTACTTTTCCACAGAGCCTTTTCATACAAACATAATCTCAGGTAAAAGCCTAATATGTAAACTAGAGGAAGTCCAATAACTAATTCTGACTGAAATCTCAGGGTTAGTAAACTGACAACTTGATTATAACTGCTGCTCTCATTCCATGAGAAACTAGATGCATGGCCCCTGTTCCCTGGTAATGTAGATTTTTGGGATGTATGAAACTATATCCTAGTTATCTTACACTTGTCTTTTAAATTAATATTTACTTTAATTAATATTAATTTAATATCCACCTTTTACTAATTGTTATTTTACTTATCAATTTACGATTACATCTTTTGCCAATGTTAAAAGTTTCTACATGGAAAACTAATGTTTAACTTTTGAAATTTGGTATGCTTTAGTAAAGCAGAATAATTGTAGAGGAAGAAAAGTAGTTTCCTCAGACCTCACTAAAAGCAAAAAGCATCAGAAGCCCATGAAAATAAAGCTATTTCAAAAATATAGTTTGATGAGAAGTGTATAAACAAGAGATAATTCTGAAGACTAGTGATTTGTTATAAAGTTGTTGATAAAAATGACTTTTAAAGGTGCAGTGATAAAAATATAAGTGAGGAGTCCTTTCTGAATCTCTTAACTCAATAAACCTAGGCTAGAGCAACATAATATATCTATACAGTCACAAGTTATAACCAATTATGTGATTATCAACTAAATAGTAAAAGAAATTCCAGTCAAACCAGGATATTGTTTTAGTGTAAAAACTTTTCTTTAATGCATAGTTTCCTCTATTTGAATTTCATTTATAAATTATTTTAGGTTGAAGCTCAAGTTTTCTTTTTCTTTCTTTCTTTCTTTCTTTCTTTCTTTCTTTATTTCTCTCTCTCTCTCTCTCTCTCTCTCTTTCTTTCTTTCTTTCTTTCTTTTGTTTTAAGTTTCTTTAGTTTGGGGGCAGAGAGGGGCAGAGAGAGAGAATCCCAAGCATTCTCCACGCTGTCAGCACAGAGCCCAATGTGGGGCTCCATCTCACAAACCGTGAGATCCTGACCTGAGCCAAAACCAAGAGTCAGATGCTTAACTGACTGAACCACGAGGTACCCCACAAGCTCACTTTTTCTTAAGAGGAGATAAAAAACAAAGTTGAAGGGATCTGATTCTAACATTTCCAAAAATCAAAGAAGAAAATCGAATAGAGAAATTATGACTATGTATGGGTAATGCAAAACTTATCAGCCAAATAGTTAAATTCCATTTAAAGGAAAAACCTACTGAAACAATTAATAAAGTAAATGCAGTAATTTGGCACGATACTTGGACAGATAAAAGTATTATTGATACGGTTTTTCATTTCAATTTCCTGTGTTGACCTTGATGAGAAAGAATGGCTAATTTTTGATAATCTTTAAAAGGCCTGGGTACAAAGGAAAAAAGAATATTAGACAACGCATGATTCATTCCTGCCTATGTGGTTCATCATATTCATTGAAAGTCCATTCATAGAAGGGGCCACAAGAGGAAAAGCCCAGCAGTAGTTACTAGTCACCACATTTCAAGAGGCAAAAACATATCAAAAACTCAAAACCTTTTTTCTTTAAAGTCTTGGAAAACAATCTCCCCCTGAACTTCTTACAAGTTTAAAAATCAAAGTACTAACCATAGCACTGAAATATTATCGATGTGCCATTCTCAAAAGGATACTTTTTCAGTGTTTCAAAGAAAGGAACATTGTAAAGGTCTGAAATGCTATTTTTAATATCTAACAATCCTTGACTGTTACGGAACAGGATGAGTCAATCCAAAAAATGAGGATCTGGATTGAGTAAATAATCAAATCTATCCATTAGAATTCAGTTACAAATGACTGAAAATCAAATTCAAAATGGCTCTACCCAAAAGAGAATTTATTAGGTCATTTTACTGGAAAAGCACTTGTATTAACTCATAAACTGTCTGGCTTTGGACAAGAAGACAGGAGCTCAGTGAGATCATCAGGCTCAGTTGTTCTATCTCCATCTCTGTTTCCTTTTTTGGAACAGGCCCTACTTTTAGGTGTCATGTCATTGTCACGTGGAGGACCCACTCCTTTCATTAGATATGGAATCTAATCTAGTAGGAATATGTGCTTTCATATCCTCCATTAGGCACATGCCCATCACAGAGTCTATGGCTGCAGCCAAGACTATAAGATATGTTGACTGACCTGGGTCTGTATCACATGACCACCTCTGTAGCCTCACCAGACTCTACCAATAGCTACAGGGTAAAGCTGAAGGTAAAGCCTCACCTAGAATTATGATCTGGGACTTAGTAGAGAAAAATATACAAAAGAAAATAGAGACTGTTCCTGGAAGAATGGAATCAAAATAATAGTAATAATAGTTTACTACAATTTTTAATAAATTTTCTGGGAATATTTGTGCTTGGACTGAATGTGTTCCTCTAAAATTCATATGCTGCAACTCTAATCACCAATGTGATGGTATTTGGAGGCGGGGCCTTGGGAGGTAATTAGGGTTAGATTATGTCATGAGGGTGGGGTCCTCATGGGATTAATGACCATAAATAGAT
Organism: Panthera uncia; assembly: GCF_023721935.1. Lineage (NCBI taxonomy): Eukaryota > Metazoa > Chordata > Mammalia > Carnivora > Felidae > Panthera > Panthera uncia. The sequence goes on from NW_026057577.1 coordinate 79,832,108, forward strand.
GAGACAAATCTCATTCTTTCCATAAGGTGAGAAAACCAGTAAGAGGGCTTTCACCTGAATCAAACGATGGCACTCTGATTTCAGACTTCCCAGACTCCAGAGCTGTGAGAAATAAACGTGTGTGGTTAAGCCAGTAAGTCTATAGTATTTCTGTTATAGCAGCTGGAAATGACTAACATAAATTGCGAACTTAATGCTATAATATGTTATTTTAGTTGATAGAATTTTCACAACACACTGTACTTGATGACTTCTTAATCAGTACTTTTATTTTATTATTATTCCATTATTTTTCCAAGTTTCAAAAATAATAAGATACTAAGAAGAATCACAATATGCAATTTCAAAACACTGATTCTTAATGAGTGCACAAAAACACAGTATTGAAATGGACAGATCCATGAACTTAAATATCTCAAATGTTCTTGAACTTTTAAAATTATCTTTATTCTTAAAATTATCTTTGAATAATCAGGAAAGAAAAAATTTTGCCTTCCACTATTCATGAACAAACAAATCTTTCCTATTTAATTTAAATCTAAGTTTACACTGTGCTGCTGTCCTTTCTGAGTGTGCTAACTTTAAATTATTACAACAGATTAAGGATTATTCTTATATTTTAGGAAATATTCCTGTATTTTAGGAAAGAAAAGAAAGATGAGATTGAGTGTAGGAGAAGAAATAAACGATAAACGGAAGGAAAAGGAGTAAGGAAAGAAGGAGTTAAAAAAAAAGAAGGAAGAATATATTTTATTCTTAGCATAATCAGCAAAGCATTGTTTATTTGTAATGGGGATACCTTAATCAGGCATTATAAACTAAGTTAATTTATTTTTGGTGTCTTAGTTTCTTTAAAATTATTCTGTTCACTAATATTTCTTTGTTTTAAAAACAAGCACTACTGAGAAACAAAACAAACAAGCAAGCAGACAAACAAGCCCTTTTCCTTGCTGGCTTTCAGTCATTTTCTTCCCTTAAATGCAGAAACACAGCAGAGTTTTATCATCAGAGACGAAAGCACACAATTTTCCAAACCATCCTGAGCGTGAGCTACAGGGCATGACCAAGGGATGGTGTTATCTGGTCGTGTTTTATGTTTTATATCTCTCATCCGCTGCTTAGTTAAATAATTTCCTTTTTATCCTCTGTAGGTATGAGAAAAAGTTTGTTTAAATGTGAAATTGTTTCAGTGTATTTTAACTTAACAGTGAAAAGATTCAGCCCATGCTATAGCATACAAACGTATCTTGGAAAGTTTAAATAAAGAGCAGTAAAAATGTGCATTAGAAAAGTACAGATGTACTTAAGCAAAACTGGCTCAAAGATGTACTTGGATTACATTTAATTGTCTTTACTTCATGATAGTGTCTCATCAAGTTACATGCCTTATTTTTTAAATCAATAAAGGTATTTTAATGTGTAAAGACATGAAGACAGAAATAGAAATATTTTTATAATTATTTCTCTATCACGTTCTGTGTTGCTTATTTCAAATTGAAATCTGATGTTTCCACAGGATTTAGCCTCATGTTGAGTTACTTTGGATTGCATTGAGATGATTTCCAAAGGTGACTAAAATTGGTCAATGAGAAGCTAAAGTAACATATTGGAACTTTTTATTAAATATTTAACTTACTACTTAGTTTATTCAAAGTTACATAAAAATACAAAGGACTTCATATTTTATGTATAAAAATCTTTGTTTTATACCCCTGTATAACATAGGAATTATTTTTTCATCCACAACAGTTAAATTAGGGTGGAATTTGGAACCCACTAAAATGTTTGGAAGGGACTAGGATGCCTTTGTAAAATGTCCTCTCTCCCTCTTGGCAAGGGTCAGAAGATAACAGTGTTCTCTGAGTGTCCTTGGCCTCTGGACAATGAGGATAAAGGAGCATGTCTGATGCTTGTGGCTTGTGTGCCCACAGCTGAAAGTCCCAAAAGCATGAAACACATGCTCTGCCAGTACCTCCTTGAGTTCCCAAGCCCCCATTTTCATGACCATAAATTAGGTCATTCAGGTGGGGTAGTATTGATGGCTAGTTATAGTTAACCTATTACACATGTCACCTGAGCCACATGGATTCTCCTGTCACTTCTTTTCACCTTACCAGGACAAACTCGCTTAAAAGTCAACCCATCATCACACTGGAAGGCCTAGAACAACAAACTTTTTCTCAAGGGAAAAACTTGGTCAACTTGTATTTCACTTTAACTTCATGCCAAGCTGTAGTTTCATGGCAAATCCTCTATCATATTTATGTAGGCCCTGTCCCTCTTCCCTCTTTTGAAGATTATACTTCTTACTTTGTTACTTCATCCTCCAGAAGGCAGTTTTATAAGCTTAAGCAAAGAGAAAGTCTTTCTTAGAGCTTAAAAAGCAGACATAATTACTACCTTATAAAATTTATGGTTTGTTGTTAAAAAGGAGGGTGTGGGGAGACATGTATCTTTACTGCTTGAAAATATTCTAAAACCAGGACCAATTGATTAATCTGCAAACCACTATAGCTGTCTCTTCAGCTTGTTACTGCTTTCTGCCCTCATTCGTTTTTCCTCATAGGATTCTTCACAGGATAAAAGCCTCCCCACCCTTAGATTCTGATTGTTTGTCTGTATTCATGGTTTAAAAGTATGTTTACATTGAACAGTGTGTTCCTTATTCAGCTGAACCCTTTCCGCATATGAGTACAACCAAATGAATATTCTGCAGAAGCTAATTTTTAAATGCTTTTCCTATTAGTTATTATTTCAAGCAGAAGAATGAAAAAAAAAAAAAAAAAAAAAACTCCCACCCTTGTAAGTGAACTGCCATTCAAAAGATCCTAAGGCCCAAAGCCAATTTTAGGGCTTTTTCTCATTTCCTTTCCAGGGTGACTGCCAATTTCACATTAAGCAGAAAATATCTCTTTATTCTTTCTTCAACCTTTCTTCAGCCAAGAAGATTAACCTTCTCCAGGATGTGCTAATCAACTCCATGACTTTCTTTTTCTAGGTTTCTCATTGCACCAAGAGGTACTTTGTTTCTGTTTTAATAGACCAATCCATATCCTCCTTTCCACTGGCCAGCAGATCACATGACCTGCCATGTAGGAGCTGCATGTCTCCTTTCGGATCAATGTGTAACACCATTCCAGAGAGTCTGGCAATGCTGGTGTTGCATTTCCCTCCGACTGGACTCCTTCTAGACAATATCCAGGCTCTCCCAAGCTTCCAAAAAGCATGCGTTGCGTGCCACTAATCTTTCGTTCAAACAGTAATCAATGTGTGTAGTTTGATTGTATTTCTTTCTCTCTTCGTGTTCCCCTGGAAAACTATTACTAAAATTATTGTTGGGCTTACCATTTATGGAGAATTAGAATTAAAGAAGCAGCATATTTTCTTGTCTGACGAATTTGGGAAGGACTTAATGTAAACAAAAATCAACTTTTGTGCTCTAGGGAAAGGTTGGATGTTTAGATTAATAAAACAAATGATCTAGCTTTATGAAAGAGGGTTCAGAACATCACAGCTTAGAAAATTAATTTACAGCTTAAAAATGAGTAAGCATGATTTTCTCTACTGCTTCCGGCGCTCACATACATCGCTGAAATGCCACAGTGCAGCTGAGTACGGTTGGCGGACTTGAGGCACTCTGTTCGAAAGCACAATTTTCTCTTAATGCTTAAGGATCACTCTGCAATTGCTGTGATTAATTGAAACAATACATTTAAATGTTGCTGAGCTGCCACTAGTTTATTAAAGGAGGCAATTCGCTTCCAGAGACTCTTTATTCCACGTAACGCTGCCAAGCTCTGGTTCCCAGAAAGAAGGGACAAGGTTGCAGGTACCAAGTCACTTTCCACAATGTATAATTTCACATAGAAATGTATCACAATAACTGTTTAGTCTTTACTGACGCCACTTTTGTGATTATGAGGACATTACATTTAGAGTAGGGCGATTTAAGTTCGCGTTAGCCAGAGCCAGTGATCATCCCTCACCCCTGACCTTCAGGTTAATGAGAAGTTCCTCTGGGTAATTGTCCTCCCTTAAGACAGCCCTGTGCTATGTAATCTTTATCGCTGTAAAATGACATTTAAAGTTTGTTTTACATGAGCAAGTAGGAGAACATTATTTCTGCAGTGAGCAATAATTATCTGCCTCCTAGCTGAAAATACATGCTGTGGATAAATTGTGTTCATCTGGTAGCCTTTGTTTGTAAGACAAGTTAATTAAAAGAGGAATGTTGAAAAATATGTTTGCCCACTGAGTGCTGATGGAGTAATAATATTACTTTACAAGAAAACATTACACACAAAACAACTTTGGTTTTGTCCTGAAGTTACGAAAGAAAATGAGGTAAATGAAATGTTCCTGCAAGCAAAATTTTGATCACAATAAAAAAGAACAGATGAGACAAAATATCTATTTATTCTAATCAAGTAATAAAAGTCTAACATTCTGTGTACCCAGGTAGTATTTGTTCCATTTAGCCTGGACAAGAAATATTAAACCTAACATCATGTTCTTATTAAAATATCCAAATAATTCTCTATACTCAATATCGGTTGGCTAGGCTTTTACAGTCAGTGTCTTTACTAAAAATGTATTAACTATTTAACGTTTGCACATACTGTAGTTATCTCCTATATGCCTTGTAAAAAACATGCTTGTAGTTATGTATTAAAAGCTAATTTGTTATTTTTTTTTTGAAGAGACCAGTAATTCAAATTGGACTTTGAGTCAAATTTAGCATTTTTCTGGGAATAATTTACTAATTTTTAATGGAGACATCTGGCCTTTTAAAAAGCATCCTAACATTAAGGTTGTATATCCGTTCATTGAAATTAGGTTTTGGTGTCCATATTTTGTGGAAAATAAATTTTAAACTAATTTTTTCCATCAAAAATTTTGAGCAGCCTGTCACATTTGCTAATTGTAATGGTAACTCATCTGACAGCACATCTGTCAACAGAATTCAGTTGTCATATCCCTATATCAAGAAACCATGATAAATCTTTCTAAGATTATGTCTATCTATACTAAGGCAACACTTTCACCTGGGGACCATCCCACTAAATTGGGGCTACTCTCTATTGTTGTTTCCACTGGTACAGCAATGGAGATGATATTGCATTAAAACTCCAGACTCTTCCTAGCAGAGCCAAAGATGAGATACAATTAGGGTTGGCTAATGACTCCCATTCGGTTAGTACAAAAGCCTGTTTATATAATCAGTATTTTAAAGTATGTTTACTTGAGAGCTTTAGAGGTGCCTATTTTGATCTTCAGCATTAGGAAATGGAGGTAAAAGGGATATGGCCTATTAACAAAGCCTCCCCCATGCTTATCATGTTTATGCTCACCGACTTTGAATTATTTTTTAAAAACCTGTGGAGAGTCATTTCTGACTCAGGCTATTCAAGAATCTGATGAAAGATATATAAAGTTTCTCCAAAAAAAAAAAAATGATACATCACATGATTTTGCATGCAGTTTCAGGAGATTAATGGACAACCTGAAGCTCATGGAGTCATGAATTCGAGGTTAAGAACATCTGAAAGCAGGTCTTCTGAAATTATATCATTTCCATTTTGAATTTATTACCATCCCTTTTCAAAATATATTTCTTTATTTAAAGTTATCCTTTAAAACCCCACGTGATCATCAGGCATTTCATACTATTTTCACTCACTGAGGCAAAATGTTGGAACTCTGTCAAGGGGATTATCTATTTTGAGAATGAATCTTTCCCAAAGTCAGCTTTAGGTTGAAATATGAAATATGAAGGTATGAAATACCACACTTCCCAGTCTTTCCCCACTCAGTTTTTCTCTATCACTTTCTCAGGAATCTACTTCTACTTATGGCTCTTGTGCATTCTGTTTTTCTGTAAGTCCACTCTCAGGAAGTAAATTCATGAATGCTAGAATTTTATTCCTGCATGAACCTTTCTCCTAGTTTTTAGGTGAAGAAACTTTGAAGTGACTTTCTTGTGATGTCCTCAAAGTCTCTGAGCTAGGCAAGCAGAATCAGGACAAGAATCCAATATTGCTAAACTCACTGATGAGACTTACAATTTTTAATTTTTGTTTTTAACCTATGCGATTGATTTAATTGTGGAATAGCACTATAATAATGGCATATTGGTCAGGTAACCAAGTTAATATAGATTTCATATGTGAAAAAGATGGCAACTGACATTTATGTTGTTCCAGTTATTTTCTTGGTTCTGTTAGTAGATTCACCTGCCCAATTATATTTTGTGTAAATATATGTGTGCATGTAATTCCATTACTCAAAGATGGCCTTTTTTTCATCCTGAACTCATGAACGTATGTCATAATACTCTATGTAACCTCTTTACAAGATGTATCACATTCACTTTGGGAATGGCAAGTCATAGGTGTTTCTCTATTAATAAACAAACAAACTCATAAATAAACATCTGAATAAATGAATATATACTTTTATACATTCATACATATAAACATTCACACATGCATACCTAACACAAATGGAAGGTGTGGAATTTTAGAGAGAGGAGGAGGGCAACTTTACCTAAACATCAAAAGTGTCTGTTGAAAGAAAAAAAAAAAATGGAACATACTTAAAAAATAAAATAAATGGAGTGGAATAGTCCATTTCAATACAAAATCTCTCATATATGTAAGCCTGGTCATGATTATACAAAACTGTGCAATATTTATGGGGTACCTGGGTGGCTCTGTTGGTTAAGCATTCAACTTCGACTCAGGTCATGGTCTCATGGTTCATGAGTTTGAGCCCCACATCGGACTCCGTGCTGTCAATGCAGAGTCTACTTGGGATTCTCTCTTTCTCCTTCTCTACCCCTTTCCCATTTGCGTGGATTTCTTCTCTCTCTCTCTCTCCAAATAATAAATAAATAAACTTTTAAAACTGTGCAATATTTTAAAATAAGTGGTAAAAAGGAATTTTTGACAGGACAATACACGAAAGATAACATTTAGATAAACCAGTTACTCTTTTCCAATTATTTACTCCTATGTGTAACATTACCCCAAAATTCAGTGGTTTTAAATAACCATTTTGTTTTATACATGGTATTGTGGGTCAGAAATTGGGGAAGGGCTCAGCTGGGCAGTTTGTCTCTGATCCAGGTAGTGGCAGTTGGGACAGCTGGGAATGGAGGGTCCACTTCCAAAATGACTTCACATTGTTAGTTTTTTATACCATCATTTATTTATTGATACTTATAGGCAACCATCAGGTTTCCAGATCAGAGAACAGACTGATTATTTACTCACATGCTGATCCTGGTACTAGCTCACCATATCCCAGTCTCCTACCAGGTGACCCAGTGTGGGTGAGATGTAATCTGTGTGTAAAGGGGATTGTACTAAAGGAGAGGAAACTGAAATTATGAATTATTGGAGCTTATTATGAACAGCTGGCATATCTACCCCACTTCCCTTTTGCAGACAGAGACAGAGAGAGAGAGAGAAACAAAATTCTCTCTGGGGAGAGGAGGAGAAGGTCTTAGGTCTGTTTCTCAGCCCATTACCGTTTGTAATGTAAAGAAATAATCCTGGGGGAATAAATCTCTAAATCTCTCTGAAGGTCTTTTTCTTTAGGGTTGCTATCCGACTCTGCCACCCCCAGCAGTTTGCTCATAAAGCCCTGACTGAGCAGAGCTATGAAAATACTAACATTATTTTGCAACACACATATCTGAAACTGTAGTTCTCTTTGGTGTATTGTTCTCTTTCATTCTCTCTTTCTCTCTCTCTCTGTAGCATCTTATATTCCAGAGCTTTTGCACAGTCTTTGCAGAATGAGTTCTCAGAGAAACCGTAATTCTTACAGGGTAGGTGGTTTCCAAGAGGCAGGAAGCAGAGACGGGCACCAGCATCACTTCTGCCTGTTCTATCAACCACAGCAGTCACAGAGCCTTTCCAGACTCAATGGGGTGGAGGAATGGCCTTCAGCTCTTTGTAGGGTGGGAGGAAGGCTAACAAGATCACACTGAAGAAGACATGAGATATATCATTGTGGCCATCTTTAGAAAACACAACACCATAAAGATATTTTGAAAGAAGAAAACCACTGCAACAAAGAAATACTGTAGTTGGATAGATAAAACCTACCATTCAAATAAATAAGTAATAAATGGATACGCAAATGCCTAATTCTTATTTACTGACGATCCTGATTTATTCCCAAGGCTCCTTAGACCCAGACAGTGAGCTCCAGAGCACAGGAGATTTGACTAGTCCCTGTAGCAGTTGATCTGGTTTAGATGGTTTGAGAGTCTAAGCACATATTTGGCTTCCCCATTATCTCAAATCATTGTCCAGTTAGACTCCTTGACCCTAGGAGCTTGATTTTATTTTGTAGAGAAGCTTGGGCCTTGGAGATTTTCTTAGACTGCTTATAAGGCCACCTATTTTAGTGTACTTCTCAACTACTCTCCATTTTCCAGGATGTTGACTAGGCTTTGAAGTCTTACAACCATTATGGAATGAAAAAAAAAACAAAAAACAAAAACAAAAACTTTGACTGGTTCTCTCTTACTCCAACATCTGCCTTCCAATTCTGAAATGACACACTATTACTCCTCCACCTTTTTGAAAACACTTGGGAAGATCTGCAAATTCTATTTATTTTTTTAAATTCATTTATTCCTTTGAGAGAGAAAGAGAACACGCAGGGGAGGGGCAGAGAGAGAGGAAGAAAGAATCTCAAGCAAGCTCCTCACTGTCAGTGCCGAGCCCCAGGCAGGGCCAAATACAGGAACCATGAGATCATGACCTGAGCTGAAATCAAGAGTTGGACACTTAATGGACTGAGCCACACAGGTGCCCCCTGAAAATGCTATTTTATTATTACTCCTTTTCAAGTTTTAAAATAATAATACCCTACCTTTAAGTTATAAACAGAACTCAAAGGAAAGAAGATGGGGATGGGAAGAGGGTCAAAAGAGAGTAGTCCTGGATTTGCCTCTAGAAGCTAAAATAAGCCACTCAAAATTCTTGGACTTGTCATCTAGGCATGTTGGATTGGATTGTCATCAGTACATCCCTGAAAAGGCACTCATGGAGCTCTGAATACCTGATAGGTTCATAGATCACATCTGAGGAAAGCAATAACCAAGGTGTTTTTGTTTGTTTGTTTGTTTGTTTTGTTTTGTTTTGTTTTCATGCAGTTGCTTTATCTCATGCATAAAAGATATGTTAAGCAAAAGCAATGCTATATCCCAGACACAGGCTAACATTTATTGAAGGAGTGGGCATGCAAGTTCTTTACAAGCACTATGGCATTTAATTCTTCCTACAGTTCTGTATAATACTATCACCTCTCATTTTTAATGCCTGGAAAACTGAAGCACAAAGAGATGTTACAACATCTATGTACACTCAGCAAATGAATAGGGGACCTGAGAGCTAAAGCCAGAGAATACAAATACGTTACCTGCCCTCTTAACTCCTTGTGCTGTGGTTGGGTAGGAAAAGATACTGCATATATAGACTAAGCACAAAGAGGCAATATAGCATAGAAGTTGAGGGCATAGATTCTGGAGCCAAATGTCTGAAACGTCTGAATTTACATTCTGGCTCCCTTTCTGTGACCTTGGTCAAATTAATCAGCCAGTTTCCTCAACAATATGATAGAATAATTACAGTATCTACCTCATACAAGTGGTGCTATGATTAAATGAACATATTAATGTAAAATTCTTCCAACTATACATGTTATTCAGTAAACTACAATAAACACTACACAAGTATTGGCTATGTTGTTATTTTTTTCTTTTTACAGTAGATAAAATCACATTGTCTCTTGAGAAATGCGAATAGCAGGTGGCCACAGAAATGGTGGATCACTTAAGCTCAGGTTTTATTCTGAATAATACTGAGATATTCCTTTGGTTGTCCATGGGGTTACGAATACATCCTACTCTGTGAACCACTGGGATTCACAGTGACTGAATAGGTACTCATAGTTTCTCTTTTCTGTGTCTGGATATGACTCTTGGAATAAACTCCCCTGTGAACCCTAGTTCTGGGTATCTTTTCTGTACAACCTATCAGAGACTGCTTTAAGTACCTGATTGTGCCACCATAGTTACTCTAATTTAATATAAACATGTGAATTAAATATACACACACTTCATTTCCACTGATATGCTAACTTTTTTTTCATCCTACTGCTTACCTTTTACTTTTTCTTTTTTCCATTCTTTCTAGTGCTTTCTTTCTCTAATGTTTCTTTACTTTTCTTTTGTTTTTATATGACTCTCACTTCATTAAAGGTGAGTTTTGAAATCTGAAATTTTGGGATTAAAGTCAATTTATGTCCAGTGGTAAGGTAATTGAAACCCAAAATATGAACACATAAACCATTATATTTTTACTCAGTCATTACACACTCTTTCAGTTTATTTTGTATGTCATTAAAAAATCAAGTATGATGTCAGCATTAAAAAGTATCTAATTTTGTTTCCTAACAAAATGAAATGCATAGACTGTTATTTATTTTTCACTGACATTACTGTATTAGTGTGAGTTGTTGATAAGCTAATTTACAATGGTAGATAAGATCAAGGCTTCGCCTTAGGCTGATTTATCATAGTTCATATATTTGCTAACAGGCTGGCAAGTGAAGCCTTTGAACATATAATGAATTTACAATGTCTACCCATTATGTCACACCAGGTGATTAGTTAACCTATTCCTTGTATATTTATATTATTTTATATTGAGTTTCAACAGCAAATGAATAGAGTTGTATTACATCAATAGGATAAATTCCAAATGTTCAAATGTGTAGCCATTCTGGAAATAAATACAATCATATGCCAGAATTTATTATGCTGTTAGTTTACCGCAGTACCTTGCATTCAATCTATAAATTAATTACAAATCATAAAAAAAAAAAAAGCACACGCAATTTTAGAGCTGGAAGGCAACCTTAGAAATGATGTTGTCCAACTTCATTTTATAAAGAGCAAAATGAAATGGCAAGAGATGGGAAGTAACTTGCCACTGTAACAGAGCTAGTTTGAAACAAGACTTAGAGTAGGCTTCCTTGACACTTTTTATTTGATAAATCCTTTTCATTGAACACCACATCAAATCATCCTGAAATTACATTTGTGTTGCATCTATGAATAACTACTAGTAACTGAATGTGTTTTTTAGGAGAAGACTTTCATATAAGTGCTTAACAAACTGAAGGATGCTTTATATTCATTGCTATTTACTATCAAAAAGAAAGATACGCTAGAGTGGTAAAAACACCCATAACTACTCAGACAATAGATGGTAACACCCATATGGGTAAATTTGAAGAAGCAAACTCTTATTATTCATTGTGCATCGTAGAAAGCTTACATTAAAAAGAACTGAATATAGTTTATAGCAATAAGTCTAAAAAGTATATTGTTTACTCATACCAAAAATAAATTCAGGAAGTTATTATAAGTTCATTTTAATGTCATGGTTTAAGTATCCAACATACCATGTTTCAGTCACAGTAGGTAAAACCTGAATTATTATTTTTTTTTAATTTTTTAATGTTTTTTTTTTTATTTTTGAGAGAGAGAGACAGAGCGTGAGTGGGGGAGGGACAGAGAGAGAGGGAGACACAAAATCCAAAGTAAGCTTCAGGCTCTGAGCTGTCAGCACAGAGCTGGATGTGGGGTTCAAACTTGGGAACTAGGGTGAAGTCAGACACTTAATCAACTGAGCCACACAGGCACCCCCCTGAATTATTTTTTATCATATTTTATACGGTCAAAAGTATCGCCCTAACATTATTTTTACCTCAACAATTTCTTTGAAAGTATGTGTCCATAAACATTTAATTAAGAAAACTCCTTGTGTCAGATATTCAATTTTTTTGACAATCTAAACTCTTCCAAATTTATTAAACTCAAGCTGTGATACTCATGGCAATGCTAACCTGAAGATGTTTGCCTTCCAGTATATCTCCTAAAAAGAGGCCTAGAAATGTGAATTGCAAATTATAGCATTATGTGCTTTCCTTTTGTGGGATTATATGAGAGTGAGAAATCAAATCCACACTGAGATCCAAGTTCTTAAAACACACTTTAATATTTTATGCTTCAATTTAATTTCTGTAAGATGTACCTTTCTATTTCTAAGAGGAAAAAGACATTAAAATGTCTCCCTTAAGGATCTTCAAAGAATTGAAACAATGAGTAGTTCTGGAAGAGATAATAATTTGAGAAGATAAAGATTAATGAATCAGAAGATTGGTTACTAAATTTTCCTTGGTATACATTTATAGTTTCAAAATTTTTAATTATGTTTTGATCATTAACTATCAATTTTGTACATTCCAAATGTAGGATCAGCTTAAAATATACCCATATGATATACACAGATTTAAAATTTTTTGTTAACTTTTATTTATTTTTGAGAGACAGAGAGAGACAGAGCATGAGTGGGGGAGGGACAGAGAGAGACAGACACACACAGAATCCGAAGCAGGCTCCAGGCTTTGAGCTGTCGCACCCCAGGTGCCCCATATATACATAGATTTTAAAGTCCGAGTATGATATTTTTCTCCATGATAGCTGCTTCCCAAACAACGAAAATTGCAGCCATGTGAAAGAACACATTAAGAATATCTATATGAGAAATACCATTTCACAGTTTGGTGGAATATTAAAGGATTTCAAATGCAAGAAAACATAGCTGAGATGCAGTGTAATTAATTTACACAATTGGATATGGTGCATTTTACAAAACAATGATACTTTTCACAGAATACTCTGTATATCATTCTACTGTGTGAGTCGATTAGGTTCCTGTCAGAAAGGCCACAAGAGGAGTAAATGAAGCAATAAGTAGGTCACTGTAGATGATTGAATAAAGGAACAGAGAGGGAGGGAAGATTCAAGGTCAATATGAATACTTCAAAGCTGGTTGATGACAGAAGTAGAAGAAAGAGGGAAATTAGAAAGACAAGATGGAATGGGGCAGAAGTTGTATTTTTTAAAGACATTTAGCTGAGAAGAAAACTGAAGCCAATAAGTAGGATGCTTTAGACATGCATGGTACTAGAGCAATTTAGTTTTTTCTCAAGCTCACTTTATATCTGGATGTTTTTCAATTTTTCCTGGCTTGTTTAATGCTTCGGAAGCATGGAAGTGCTGCCTTTTTTTTTTTTATGACAACTATGTTGAGATATAATTCACATAACATACAGTTGACCCATTTAAAGTATATAATTCATGATTTGTTAATATATTTACAGATCTGTGCAACCATACATACCATCAATTTTAGAACATTTTATCATCCCCGAAAGAAACTCTTCATGTATTAGCAGTTGCTCTCCGTTTTCCTGAACACCCCAGTCCTAGGTAACCATTGATTTACTCACTGCCACTGCAAATTTTCCCATCCTGGACATGTCATATTATGGAATCACTCAACATATGGTCTTTTATGAGTGATTTCTTTCACTTGATGTAATGTTTTCAAGGTTGATCCATGTTGTAGCACATATCAGTACTTCATTGATTTTTATTCCTAAGTAATATACTATTGTATGGATATACCACAAATTATTTATCTATTCATCAGTTGATGCACATTTGAGTTACTTGTTTTGTTTTGTTAGCGAACATGAACACTCTACCATGAACATTGGTGAAGAATCTTTTGTGTGTATATATTTTCATTTCTCTTGGACATAGCCCTATCAGTGTAGTTCCTGTGTCATATGGTAGCTCTCTGTTTAACATTTGGAAGAAGTGCCATACTTTTCCAAAGTTTCTTCCCCCCCACCCCCCGCAAGAATAGCTGTGTTATTGATTTACACTACAGTGTTTGAGAATTCCAATTTTGGCATATCCTGCCAACACTTATTTTTTGTCTTTTTTATTATAGTCATCCCAGTGGATGAAGTATTATCTCATGATAATTTTCATTTCCATTTTTCTTATGGCTAATGACATTATCTTTGAGGTCTTTATTGGCATTTTTATACCTGCTTTGATGAAATGTATATTTAGCTACTTGGCCCATTTTAAATTGGGTTATTTATCTTTTTATTAGTGAGTTATTAAGTATTCTTTATATATTTTAGATACAAGTCCCTTATCAGATGTATGATCTCCCATTCTGTGGGTTGTCCTTTCACTTTCTTATCGGTGTCCTTTGAACCCCAAGATTTTAAATTTTGATGAGGTACAGTTTATCAATTTTTTTCTCTTGTTGCTTGTGTTTCATCTAAGAATGATTTACCAGATCTAAAGTCATAAAGGTCTATCCCTAAAAATACTTATAGGAGTTTTATGGCTTCAGGACTCTCACTTTATGACTTTGACACATTTCTATCCAGTGTCCTAGCACCATTTGTTGGAACATCAATTATGTCCCCACTTAATTATTTTCATGCCCTTGTTGTAAGTCACCTGACCATAAATGTGAAGGCTTATTTCTATTCTGTTGATTTATGTATCTATTCTTATGCCAGTACCAAACATAATTACTATAGCTTTGTAGTAAGTCTTAAAATTGGGACAGCTAGTCCTCCAATATCATTCTTTTCAAGATTGTTTGGATATTTTGGTGCTCTCGATTTCCATATAAATTTAAAGGGCTTGTCAACTTCTGCCAAGAAACTAGCTGGGATTTTGATAGAGATTGTGTTAAATCTGAAGATCAGTTCGGGAGTATGGGCATCTTCAAAAAATTAAGTCCTCTAGTCCACGAAGATGGGATATCTTTCCATATATTTATATCTTTAATTTCTTTCAACAATATTTTGTAGATTTAATCATATAATTTTTGCTTTTTTTGGTTAAATTTATTCTTCAGTACTTTATTTTCTATGCTATTACAAAGGGAATTGTAGATACCATTTTCAGATTGCTTGCTGCAGGTTCAGAGAAATATAAATGATTTTTGTATATTGAGCTTATGTCTTGCAACCTTACTGAACTCATTAAAATTTTCTGTTTAAGATCATACCATCTGCAGCTGGAGATAGTTTTACTTCTTTTCCAGACTGGACACATATTATTTCATTTCATACCTTATTGTCTGGGCAAGAATCTCTAATACAATGATGAATAGAAGTGGTGAGAACAGACATTTAGTTTTGCTCCTGTTCTTGGGGTTTAAGATTCATTCTTTCACCATTAAATATAAATAGTTGTAGGTTTTAATAAATATCTTAGGTTGTATGTGGTGTTGGATTTAGGTTACTAGTATTTTATTAAAAATTTTTTGGTTCTGCATTATGAGATAATGTTTTGTTATTTTCTTTTCTTTTGATGTCTTTGTCTTATTTGGGTATCAGTGTACTATTGGCCTCACTAAACAAGTTGGGAAGCATTTCTTCCTCTTCTGTATTTTGGAAGAGTTTATGAATAATTGGCATCAGTTCCTCTTTATTTTTTTTATTTTTATTTTATTTTTATTTATTTATTATTTTTTAATATGAAATTTATTGTCAAATTGGTTTCCATACAACACCCAGTGCTCATCCCAAAAGGTGTCCTCCTATCAGTTCCTCTTTAAATGTTGGTAGAATTCACCAGGGAAGCCATATGGGCCTGGGCTTTTCTTTGTGGGAGTTTTAACTAAAAATTCAATCTCTACAATTCTTAAAAGTCTACTCAGATTGTCTGTTTCTTCAGTAGTTTGTGTCTTCTAGGAATTTGTGCATTTTCTATGAGTTATCTAATTTTTGGTCTTCATTTGTTTATATTATTTCCTTAAAATTATTTTTATTTCTATAAGGGCAACAGAAATGGCCACTCTTTTAAATCCTTATTTTAGTAATTTGAGTCTCCTCTCTTTTGGTTTGTTTGCATATCAAAAGATTTATCAATTTTGTCGATTTTCATTGAACGTTATATTGATATAATTTAGTTCACTTCTTATAATTTAATTTCACTTTTTGTCTTCTATGTATGTTTCATGCCTCTTCTCTTTCTTTTTCCTCCTTTTTTCTTTTTTGTAAAGTAAGTATTTTACAGAGTAAAATTTTAGTCCCTTTAACGATATTTACACTACATATTTTGAGTTACTTTCTTATTGATATCTCTTGGGCTTACAATGTATATCTTCATATGAGAAATTATTTCAAATATATAATTATCTTATTATAGTAAGATACATATGATGTTAGCAAATCCTTCAAATTAGCTCCATTCTATCTTCTATATCCATACAAACACCTACACATGTAGCTCTAATAATAAATTATTATAATTATCACTTTATGTAATTTCATGTCTGTTAAAGAAACTGAAAACAGAAAGGAGAACAAGTATGTATTATGGTGATTATATATTAATCTCCTTTGCTTTCTATTTTTGGTTCTCTTCATTTGTTTTTCTTGACTCAAATTACCATCTGCCATTTCCATACTCCAGTACATATTTGTTCCCACACACATCGTTTGTGTTTTTATCATGACATATATTGCATTTGTCTATATTATAGGCCCAACAATCCATAAACATATATGCATAAACATATGCAATTGTTTTTAAATAGGTAAGAAAAAAAGGAAAAATGTTGATGCTACACTTTCTTTTATTGTATAAAAACCTTCACTGACACTGTGTATTTGTGCATATGTGCACACATGTGATAATACACATATTTACAAGTTCAATGTTTATTTTTGAGAGAGAGTACGCACCGCGCATGCACGCACATGAGTGGGGGAGGGGCAGAGAGAGAGAGAGGGAGACACAGAATCCGAAGCAGGCTCCAGGCTCCGAGCTGTCAGCACAGAGCCCAAAGGAACGAACTGTGAGGTCATGACCTGAGTCAAAGTTGGATGCTCAACCCACTGAGCCACCAGGGCACCACGCATACACATATTTAAATTGCTGACTGGCCTCGCTTGATTTTAGTCTAAAGAATTTCCTTTGTATTTCTTGTAACATAGGTTGGTATGCTAGCAGTAAATTTACCCAGTTTCTTTATATTCTGGGAAAGCTAATTTAGTCTTCATTTTTTAAGACAGTTTTGTGGGGGCATGTGGGTGGTTTAGTTAGTTAAGCAACCGACTCTTGATTTCAGCTCAGGTCATGATCTCAAAGTTCATGGGATGGAGCCTGTGTCCAGCTCCGCACTGATAGTGTGGACCCTGCTTGGGATTCTCTGTCTCCCTCTCTGCCCTTACCCTGCTCACACATGCCTGTGGGCTTGTACATGCACGCTCTCTCACTCTCTCTCTCTCAAAATAAATAAATAAACTTTAAAAAATAAGACAGTTTTTCTGGATATAATATCCTTTTTGACACTGAAGGCACAAGGAACAAAAGCAGAAATAAACGAATGGGACTACATCACATTAAATAACTTCTGAATAGCAAAAGAAACAAAATGAAAAAGCAGCCTGTGGAATGGGAGGTATCTGTATTTGTAAATATTTCTATACTGTATATCCAATAAGGGGGTTAATAACCAAAATACATGAGGAACTTATATAACTCAATATCAAAGAACAATTATTAATCAATTGAAAAATAGGCAAAGGACCTGAATAGATACTTTCCAAAGACTTAGAAACACTCAACACGTGCATAAAAAGATGTTCAAGATCACTAATCGTCAGGGAAATGCAAATCAAAAACACAAGGAGTTATATACTGCACTGTTAAGATAGTGTGTTGATGAGGAGGTAGAGAAAAGAGAACCCTTGTCTACTGTTGGTGGTGATGTAAATTGGAATAACCACTAGGGAAAATGTTATGAAACTTCCTAAAAAGATGAGAAATAGAACTATCACATGATCCAGCAACCACCTTTCTGGGTATATTTATCCACAGACAATGATAATGGGATCTTGAAGAGATAAGAGCTATCTGCACTCCCTTATTCATTGTGGCATATTTACAAGAATGAAGAAATAGAAACAACTTTAAGTGTCCCACAGTGGATGAATTAAAAAAGAAAAGGTGATATACACTAATATAAAATTACATATAAAATATCTAATATATTGGAATATCATTCAGCCATAAAAAAAAGAAGAAGAAAATCCTGTAATTTGTGACAACTTTAGGAAATCTTGAGGTATTATGCTAAGTGAAATAAGTCAGACAAGGAAAGGCAAATACTGTATGATCTCATTTGTGTGTGAAATCTGAAAAAGCTGAATTAGTAGAAAAAGAAAGTAGATTAGTGGTTGAGTGAGGCTAAAAGTTGGGAGAAATGGGGAGGTGTTGGTCAAAGAGCTCAAACTTGCAGTAATATGATGAATAAGTTCTGGAGATTTCATATGAAGCATGGTGATTATAGCTGATGGTACTGTATATTTTACTTGAAAGTTGTCAAGAATAAATCTTAAATATTCTTACCTCACATACACAGTAGAATGGTAACTATGTGAGGTGATGTATGGGTTAACTAGTTATATTGTAGTAAACATTTCACAATATATATAATATGTATATCATATTATCACATTGTACCATTTATACTTACAAAATGTTGTAGGTCAATTATATCTCCATAAAGCTGGGGAAAAAGATTTTTGTTGACAGTTTTTTTTTTCCCCCAATACTTAAAATGCCATCTCACTGCTTTCAGGCCTCCATGGTTTCTATGAAGATGTCAGCTTTTATTCTTACTAGGATTTTTGTAAGCAAACAGTCATTTTTCTCTTGCTTTAATATTTTTCATTGTCTTTGTGTTTTATTCTTACTGTGATATGTCTGGGTGTGGATCTCTGTATTTATCCCACTTGGAATTTGTTGAGCTTCATACTGGAGTATATCAATGTTTTTAATCAAATTGTGAAGTTCTCAGCCATTATTTTCTGGAACTTTCTGGTTCTCCCACTCCTCTTAGTACTGTAATCATGCATATGTTCCTGTGCTTTAATGTTGCCCCACATTTCTTTGAGGTTATGTGCATTTCCTTCATATTTTTTCTTGATATTCTTCAAATTGCATACCCTGTCAATCTGACTTCGATTTTACTGGTTCTTTCTTCTGACTATCCACATCTTCTCTTGATCCTCCCTAGAAATTTTTTTTCTAACCTCAATTATTGAATCTTTCAATCCCAAATTTCCAGTTTGTTAATTTTTATAATTTTTGTTTCATTATTGATGTTCTCTCTTTGACAAAGCACAGTTAACATAGCTACATTTACTTCTTTATGTATTGTTTCTTTAGTTTTTTGATCTAGCTGCATTTCAGGGGATGAGAGAGGCAAAAAAAAATTCAGGCTGCTCCACCATCTTGGCCCATCCCACCGTTTCTTTACTTTTTTGAACACTAAACATTTTTATAATGGCTTCTCTGAAATCTTTGTTAAATCTGACATCTAGGCCCTCTCACAGGCAGTTTGTATTGCTTGTATTTTTTTCCCTCATATAAGGGTCACATTTTCCTGTTTATTTGTATGTCCTGTAATTTTTTGTGAAAACTAGACTTTCTTTGTAGTTAAAGCAGCTCTGGATACTGATTCCCTCTTATGCTCCCTGGCTTGTTCGTTGTGGTGTTTTGTGTGTATGTGTGTGTGTTTTTCCTTTGTTTTTGTTTTTGTATTTTATGACTTGGCTACACTATTTGAATCATATCTACTTCTTCGGAAGTATGAAGCCTCTGATTTTTCTCAATAGGCTCAGCTTTGGATATCTGTCTACACAACCATCTAGAATGATAGTGGTTTTATCAGGACTGTTGCTCTCAGATTTCTCTGTTAAGCGCTTGCCTTGTTTGGTATCATACCAAACTCAGTCTCCACTAATTTGTGGCTGATTGCTCTGTTGTTTCCAAAAATAGCCTGGGGAGTAAATTACTTCACAGTCTAATCTAGCTAAATTTAGCATTCTTTGCAGGATAGTTTATAAGGCCAGTCTTTGAGGTTTATTTTGATCCCAGAAGCGATCTTTTTAGCTTCTGTTTCATTGGTGTACTCTGTTGAACTAGCTGGCATAGTATCTAGCTCCTTCTAATCAATCAGCTGTCAGCCTCCTTCTCTTAACTGCCTACCATCAAAATCTCTGCTGTTTTCATCATACCTATTTAGGCTCGAACTCCTCAGAGTCTGTTTCAAGTAAAGTCAGTTACTTTCAGGAAAGAAAGCTCTCAACCTTTTTCTTCTTGCAGATTACCGCATCCCCTAGTCAGAATAACTAAACTACTGTTCCAGAGTTGTGTAAGGGGTCAGTACCCTGCTTCTCATTGCAAATAAAATGCTGGGTAGGGATGGTAGCCTGTGGTCTTCTCAGTTTGCCTCTAACTTCAGCTGTAAAAGCAAGACAGGGAAAGGGCAATTGGGCCCCCAGTATTTTTGGCGTGTTGCTCCTGGGATAAGTTCTTCGCACTCTCAGTGGGGGCTGAGTGGAAGAAGTGAGCCTGTGACCTCATAGCTACACTGGTAAGTATTTTAACTTTTGCAACTTAAAACTTGGAGAGGGTGGTGGTATGACAAATGCTGGCAGCCTACACTTTCTCATGAAATGCTGTGTTCCTTGACTGGAACCTAAGAGGAAAGGAAGCTCCAGGTTTTGTCTCCATCTGTCTGGAGCAGAGCTTCTGTCATTCTGAGAGGAGTATGGGACAAGGAGGGAGATGGATGGTCAAGGCTCAAGTGCCATGTCCCTCTATTTTATAGAGATTTAGTAGATTCTTTCATTATTTTTTTTTCATTGTTTGTTCTTAGGGTAACTTCCACATACTTTTTTTTTTTTTTTTTTTTTTTGCTCCCATATACTTTAAATGGTAATTTCTTTGTTTTTTAAATTTTCACATTCACCAAAATATTTTTTCTGGAGAGTGGATAGTGCCATTATGAAAATTGGTAGCAATTTGAATGCAGTTGATGCTTCATATAATGGGGATGGGAATATTTACGTATTCAACAGATAACCTGGAAAACCGACTGTGTGGTACAGGTAGTCATTGACCTCATATAGTCTTTCCTTTCATGCATCCTGTTTCTGTTGGGATTATTAGTCTTATTATATTAATTATATTGGGATAATTGGTCTTAAGACATTAAATAATGAGATATATAACTGGTATATATAGAAAATTAATAGTAAGAAAGAAAATAACAGTATGAAAGAGCATAATGGTACTGTGATAAAAAGAGAATGGATCAGCAGCAGGCAAGAATACTGTACCCAGAGTGATTTGGGAAGGCCTTACTAAGCATGTGGTATCAGAGCAGAGGTTGGAAGAAGAAGCCAAGCATGTGAACCATCCAGGGGAAATTATTTCAGAGACAGGAAGGTGAAAAATTTTTCATAATCATAGGAGCTAATGATTTGTTGTTCTTTAGAGGATAATAATAATCTGAGCAAAAAACTGCTAGAAAAGAAGAAATGAAATATGCAGGAATCAGTGTAAATAATTTAATAAGGTCCTAATGGTAGAAGGAATTGGGATCCAAAGCATAAGAAAAGTATTATAGAGGAGTTAGCATTTTTTGTGATGAAAGTGATACTCTTTGCAAAGCCTTGAGGTTGAGGGAATTTCTCAAATTAGTAAAAATATAAAATTTAAAGCTAAGAAGGAACTTGGAATCAGATGATAAAGGAAATAAAAAGAAAGATGAGCACATTTACCTGTCTTAAATAACAGTGTTACCAAATGCCAACTGAGTCAACATTTAATTAATATGTTATCAAATGTTTTTCAAATAAACTAAAAGCACAGATGCATTTTCACATGATTTAAAATAACTGTGTTTATAGAAGCTGTTTTAAAATTTTATTTATCTAATAAATGTGTTATATGTGTGTTACTGGGACAGAGTCATTTTATTTTCATGTCCATAGAGGGGATAAAAGAGAAGAACCTTAGAGATAAGGCACATGTACAGAACTAAGTAATAAAAAAGAAAAGGAGAGAGAGAGAGAGAGAGATCATAGCCACACTTGAATTAGCTTATATACCTGAAGGGAAAATGTATGCTATAATGAGATTCAATAATAGTTCAATTACAGTAGATCTTGTGAAGGGCCAGTTAGAGGCTTGACAACAAATATATCAAGTTCAAAAATAGTTTCTGAGAGTCAATTGAAGGCACTGACAAGCAATTATATATTTACATAGAAATCTAAAATCAAATAAAGTTGGCTTAGTTATCCATATAGCAGCTAATTGACCAGATGTATTCCAAAATAAGACAATCTCATATTTGCATCATAGAAGTAAATGAAATTATTAAACCAATTTCATCTAAATAAAGGAGAATAAAATGAAATTTGCAAACATTAACATAAAATTCAATAGCTGACATAAAGCATTTGTGAAAATGTGAAAAGCTCATAGAAAACTAAGGAAAATGCATTGCCTTAAATGTCCTTCAGAAAGTCTTTAAAATGTCTTGCATCAAGTCAGAGTAACATGACAGTTAATAGCAACAAAGAGGTTATAACTATTCAGATCTAAAAATATCTCACAATAATATGTACTCTCTCAGAAAATGAAAAAAAAACAATATGACATTTTAAGACCTGGGACAAGAAAGTACTAAATGTCTTTTCACCTTCACCTGTATCTAGTGTTGTTTTCTTTATTCTGATTTTCTATATTGATGATGTGACAATTGAACTGAATGATAAATTTCTTGCTTATATTGTGCATGTTGCAAGTTTGATCTTCAAAAACTAATCGTTATGCCATGTTTCCCTGTTTTACTTATTATCTCGTCCAAAGAAAAACTGTTGACATATTAAATTTTATCCAGTTTTCTTGTCCTTTGCAAAAACAAAAACACGTCCCCCCCCCAAAAAAAAAAACCTAACAACTTTGCAACAGTCATCTTTCTATATGTGAATAACCACACAAAAAAATTGAAGCCCGGGTATGGGCTGTGTATCTGTGGGGGAGCTGTCATAGGGTATAGAGAATCTAGAGGGAGGGGCCAAGTTTAATTTTTTTTCTAGCTCAAAAAGCACATCATCAACTAGATGTCAGGTCAAATATTCTGAAGTTGTTTATGAAGTTTACAGTAAGGCTTTTCAAAACAGTGCATTTTATATTTAGTAATTCTTATGGGGGGGGCAGGACAGGTAGCAGGTGGCAGGTAAAAATGAAGGCTATGTAGGAATTATGAAACAACACAAGGAAAAGAATAGGAATAAAAAAAAGTTTAGCAATATCTCTTGATAAGTTAATGGTTTTAGGATAGCTTTCCTTATTAGTGAAGAAGGTTGGGAGGTACTAGTCATTTAAATTTAGCCCAAAGTCAGATCTATTTAAAACAGAGTTAGTTATACCACAGGTAAAGAGATAAGGGATTAACTATTTGATATGAGTTTTATGCTAAAATTATCCTTGTATACCTAGACAAAATATTCCAATTTTTTAAAGATGTAACCACTATGTGGAAGGTAAGAACTGTACATCCTTCTATAGCACTGTGACAGAATTGATACAGCTGAGCCTAGATCCATACTATCATGAACCAGGAAGGTCAAATGCAGTTTCAAGAATTCAGACATAAGCCAGTGTGCAGCCTGTGGCCAATAAATGAAGTTTACTGCTTGTCTTTATGCATTTTAGTATTATTTTAACAGTTAAGAAGCTACTTTTTGATAACATTGAATATGTATGCAAATCTAGAGCTAAAATAACATGTTATAGCATTGTTTCTACTAAAAAAAGTGAAATACGTTTCATCAGTCATGTGTAGCTGTATTATTATTTCAATAAAATAAAATACTATTTAGTAATTGAAAAGTAATCATACATGAATATTGGTGGACATGGAAACACAATCATATATAATTGACTAAAGCTAGTTGCAAAATAACTACATCCATGAAAATATATTTTTGTTACCCTCTCTACCTATTCTTACTACCCTCTCCACTACAGGTAATCTGAAAGTTTTAATTTTGTTTTTGTTTTGTTTTGTTTTGTTTTTTTCTTATGTAATGGACACTCGTGTACCTGTGTTATTAATTTACATTATTCTTATTGAGGTATTACCTTACCTTTAGAGAAGACATTGTGTTCTTTGAATCTTTCTAAGATAAATCTGTTTCCTTATGTAAATATGATCTTTGCTTTTCCTAAAGACTAGTAAGATACTTTGTTTGATAGATTTGTCTCATACTATCCTTAGGAGTGAATTTCTAGCTAATCTTTAATGGATATATAGCATGATCAGGTCATGAAGGTAAACTAATCACTTTGATTTTTTTTTTCTTTTACACCAAAGTGTCGTATAACCTACACAGACTCATTCAGTTGATTTTGAAATTAAGGTACACAAACATTCTGAAGTAACTGAGTAGCCTATTCTCCTTTTTTATTTTTTTCCAAGAACTTTGCAAGAGGTGAATTAATTGTTCCTTAAAATTTTGGTGTGATTTGGCTGCACATATATTGTGTTCATTTTAGTTTTTAATTTATTTAATACATTCTAATCTATTAATTTCTCTGTATTTTGCTCTAGCTTAGTTAAAATATTTCATTTTAACAAATAACAAAACTTATTTTACAGTGATTTGTGAAAGAAATCTGTCTTGTTCTCTTCATCCTCGTTTTGGAATAGTAAGGGCAAATCAACCTGTCTTGGGTAGTTATTCCCTTCACAGAATTTAACTGGAATCATTTTTACCTTTCATGTCTTCATTGAAGTGGGAAACATTCTCTGTATGGCATAGTTGAGGAATAACAAGACAGCAATAAAATGTTTATGCAGTACTTATATTATGCCAAGGAATATTCTAAGTATTCCATGTTTAAGACCACTGGTTCTGTAGTCTGATTTTTGCCAGATCTGTGATCTGCAGCAAAATATCTAATCTCTATGGGCCTCAAGTGTATAATGTATAAAATTGTAGTAGCAATAATACATATCTCATTGGACTTTATGAAGATGTAATACATGATTTCAGTGATTTTCTTTTTCTTATTTCTTGTTAAAAAAAAAAAAAGTTAACAGAGAACCCTAATGTGTGAGAGAGAAAACTTGAACTATTCATTTTGAAATGGATCTGGAGACTCACCAACTCACTGTCCCTTGCCTGTCTTCTACTCTCCACTCTAAAACAGGTGGCCCAAGAAGCACCTCTTTGTGTATGTAAACTTTAAAGGAACAGTTGTAAAAGAACTGTGCCGTGTATTTATCAGAAGTGAATATCATTTGGTTACATTGTTAATTATGCAAAGAAATTTGTCTTTGCAGATCACATCTTGGCCTCTGTTTACCAGCTGAAAGCTATAAAAGTTAAATAATTTCTGTGAGACTGAATTTCTTCATGTTTTAACTTTATGAAGAAGCATACCTTGAAAGATTATTTTGAATTCTGATGATATCTGTAAAATTTCAGATTGTCTTTAGTTTTACTTGCAGGTTTATAATACATGGCACTGCCACTCTTATGCTTTGATTTTCAAGCCAAATGTGCCTGATATAGGTTGTATATCCCTATTACTAATTATAATTAAAGCTGGCCTATACTGATTCAGGAATGCCTCTTTGGACTTTACATAAAGTATTCAGAGTTTACTAATTCTCTTAGAGGTGTTACACAGTTACCTGACTGAAACTACACATGATGCTTACAGCAATCTCTGACTTTATTAGTGTTAATCAGTAAATCCTGTCTAATACTTTGGCTGCTACCTATTTGACCACTACTAATATGTAGACATTATTTTGCCCATCACTCATCCTGATCTCTATGTACCTGAATATGTCTTTGCCTAAATCCCATAAGAGTGAGTAGGCATCATTACTGGTTGAGGTAATCTAAGGGCCCTGAAACTTACAAGACAGTTACAATGCTTGAAAGCATACACTTTAAAAAAAATTGTAAACCATACAATAAGGTTATTGTTTTAACCATACAATAAGGTTATAAGTGCTGCCATGACCTTTCTAGATCATGATTGATTCATCATAAATTATGTAAATAATAAAAATTATTTAAAATCAATGAAAACATAATCATAAAACACACTCAATTGGCATATGGTAAATGTTTCCAAAATGCTATTATAGAAAAATATGTGCCTTTTATAATAAGGTGATTAAAAACTAATATTCTAGTCCCTTTTCTACATCTTCTCCTGGTTTTACAATTAGCATAAAGTATATTATGAATATCTAAAGAAATATACACACATTTATATTAGAGCTTAAAGTTTACATGTATTTTATACACATGTGAGAGAGTACCTATTTGTGTATGTGTGCATGCACACATGTGAGATGCACTTATAATTTTAGGAAAATTGTCTCATTTTTCATTCATATGTTTCATTTGTGTATGTCCAGTAATCTTATAAGAATGAATTAAAAATAAAATGAATTGATTCACACCTTTGAATAAGGCAGTACTTTTACCTTGACAACCCAGTGCAATCCCTGATATTCTTATATATTAGTTCTGTTGTGAAGCCTACCTAAGTATATACATATCGGAATGAAACAAAACAAAATAGAACTTCACAAGTGACTCTAGTTCACAGCCCCAACTAAGAGATTCTTGAATAAAATTGTGAGCTGAAACAAGACCTTCTTACTCTCTTCTGGAAGGGCTGATTCTACAAGGCTTTGGGAATCATACGTATCTCACTGTGTAGCATGAATGCTTTCCTTCAGGAATGTTTCAAAAGTAAAGCTAATAAAGTGTTTCCCTTCTTGAGAAAAGAGTGCTCCTTGTGATCTTCAATGCCTTATAAATCATGAGTTCTTAAAACCTGTTTCTTAATGCAGTTGCTGGGAGAAATGAAACATAATAACTGTAGTAGGTATTGTTATTATTCATAAACTATTTCCTTTTCTCTCTCTTCCTAGGTGAATGATAGGATTGAACTTGACAGCTACCTTTTAATGTGACTTGCTACATTGCCAGTGGTATGGGAGAAGTGAGACATACCATTTTTAAAAAGTAAGTTTGAAGTTCTGTGTACTCATAGTGTGTACTGTATTTTCCTTGTGCAGTAGGGAGCTGTGTATTCGAGACAGTGACTATTGTATCAGCATCAGGACCAGACTTAAAACATAGTGACATAAAGCAGAGCTCTGCAGCTTGCCTGAAATGGACATGAACATGTCTAAAAAATTAATCATTTTTAATTGTTTTTAATTCCTTGAGCTTTTTGAAGTTACTTATTCATTACTGCAGTCTAACTTCAGCATACCCTGACTGAAACAAAAATTAAAATATTAAACTAGTAGTCATGGGAGTAAACCCTATTTCAGTATAACCATAACAGAAGTGTTACAATTATATATGGCAATTCTTTTCATTTTGAAATTCTTATCTTGTCTCACATGTTCAGTTCTTTCCATAATCGGATTTAATTCTCATCGTGACTTTAAGAAAAATTTAATACTTCATTCTCATTTTTACCTCAGAGGAAACAAAGGCTTACAGAAGAAACATTCCTTCAATATCATACAACTAGTGAGTGACAGAAACATCTCAGGTGCAGATTTTTATTTAAATTGTAAGGTTCATGCCCTTAAACATTGTGTGATATGTTATCTATGTGTCCAAAACAAGAAAGTAAAATTAACTAAACATTGAATAGTCACTAAATAAGGAATATTTATATATTCCATATATACAAGGGAACCACATAAGTGAGAAGTGAGGAAGTGGATGGCAGGTAATAGATAATAGCAAAATTAGTAAGTCATTAAGTCTTACAATGGGCAAGCTGAAGATTTCAGGACAGTGTGGAGAGGAAGCTGGATCAGGAGGCTTGTATATAGATCAGCAATAAACATGAAGTAGCTGTTCGACTGAAGGGAGAGACACTGAACCTGAGATGACCTGTATTAGTGAAGGTTGGTCACAGAAGTGATGGAAACTATAGCTGTATATTGTGTGAGTTTAGGGACTGCCAGGACCCTCAAGTAAGAAATGACCCAGTGAAAAATTATGAGCATTCAGATAGGTGATTTTTCACACTGTTGCTGTTAAGAGTCCAAAGGGGAGACTGTATTCCTAATCATCCCAGGAACAGATTTGCGCTATGGAAAGTGTGATATATCTGTAAAAGTAATTTGTGTCTTTTTTGTTCATCTGAAGTTCTGTAACAAGATTTAAGAATTCCTTGTAGTTTTTTTCTTATTTACCTTATTTCTGTTTTATCTATAAGTATATAAATTACTATGTGTGGTGAGTAATTTTAAAAATTATAGGCTTTGAGTAAACACATTTAAAATTAATAGAAAATTTCTTGAAAAATAAATGGGGAATTTTAGCCCAAATCTGACACTGTGTGTGATAGATATTTCAGGCAGTAAATTTGAAAGCAAAGTCTATTTCTTAGGAGAATCAAAACATTATTGTATTTGTTTGGGTCCTCTGGAAACCAGATAGCAGGATGTGATCATGTGTGCATTTTTATCCATAATATCTGTGTATTGACCAATTCTAAGATGCAGTGAAATAGTCTTTCCTTTTTATATATTGGTTTCTTAACCATCCCTTAAAAATGATCTATAGGTCCCCTAATATAGTTAGCAAAACAAATTGTGTAGAATGACAATTTTTGATATTTTTGGTTCATGGCACAGAATTGTAGTAAGCAGTGGATCCAAATTATGAAACACTGTCCCAACCATTTTTGCTAATATATTTAACAGTTAGGGATTTATCAAATGTATGCTTTATTCCAAACAAAACAAGGATTATGGAAATGCACAGTTAAATAGTCAAATGTTTATTTAAAGATGATTTCTTGAATCTCCTTTAAATAGAGAACAATTATACTTAAATTGTTATTCTTCCTTTCTTTCTATAAACCTCCTCATTTTCTTTTTGAATTTGTAATTATGTGGGATATTATCATACTAAAGGAAACACTGTGGAACATTACACAAAGCTTTCGAGTTAAAAATCAAAGCTTAATTTCTTTATTTTTATTATCCTTTTTTGGCAAAAAACTTTTGCGGTCATTGTTTATAATAGGACTCACAGTCTTATAATAAGACACACAGTCTTATCATTCTTAGATGGTTGAGCATTTATTACTTGACAGTTTTCATTTTATTTGCTGTTTTGTTTGTCATTAGTAGAGGTCAAAATCATGACTTCATTGAGAGAATCCACCAGCCCCCTGAGCCAAACTTTTAAATGGCTTATGTTAAAATCCGTGCACTTTTTTTCATGAACTCTTAGGAGTTAGTAAATCTTTAAGTTCATCACAGACTCCAGCCTCTGAACTCCAGCCTCTAAATGTCTCACTTTGTGCCCTTTGCAAATTTCTGGTCCAATCAGTAGTGACAAGGAAGGTCAGGGTCACTTGACACAAAGCATGGAGACACAGGTACAAGTTTATGTTCATATTTCTCTGGCAAATTAACTCCTGGGGTGATGGCATTTAGACAGCCATGAACTGGCTACTCAAAAGCCCAAAAAGTAACAATTCTTTTTTTTTTTTCTGACTTTGATACAAAATGTTCTTTCCATTGCTCTTCCCATGAGTTTTTATCTAATTTATTTATTATATTTTCTTGGGCCCTCTGCTCACTTTATTACTGGCACTATTTCTGACTCATTTAGGATTTCCCAAATCTGCCCTCAGATCGCAATACATGCTCCACAGCTCTTCTTCAGCTCTGTGGATCTACCCATATCAGTCTAAGTTTAGGTTGTTTAAACATGATGCAACTCTCAGAGATAAGGTCCTATTACAAACTTTGTTAAGCTAGCCTAAATTAATTTGTAGCACTAGTTGCTGAGAAATCAAAGTGTGAAGCTTACATCTGTGGTTCTATGAGCAACTATTTTTCTGAATGACTGCCTACTTTTGTTTAAAGTAAAAAAGTTATCTAGGTTCTTTCTGGACCATTTAGATTTTCTAATTTCTGTAAGAACAGCGGCCAAAACTTACACGAGGATAGCAACTTCTTTAAATTCCACTGTCCATTAAAATCTTGTGCAATGTCTGTTTTTGCTGTCAAACAATTTATTATACTTAAACACTGTGTCAAGAATTAAATTAGAATAAACATAATTCATTTTGATTTCAGATGACATACATGCTTTCTGTGTATTGCACAACTTGTTTCTAAGTTGCAAGTTGTACTAAACTTGAAGATCAGTATTTTAGCCTATTAGGCCCTGCCCGTATTTTCAGATATTTGCCACCAATCAATAAATTTAAATACTTTTTCATACTCCACAAAGTGTTAACATGCTAATATATTCAGTCTATCCTTGTCTTTCAGATGTCCTAGCATTTTAAAGTACCTAAGACAGTATTTTCATCTTAAAGTCTTTACACAGGATTTTATTTCCAATACCTCTTTTATACATTGCCAATATCCTTAAGTATTTAAAAGTGAGTTCCTTCTATCTCCTTTATAAGCACGCCAAAGAATATCCTAGAAACAATATGAATAGTCTAATACTCTGTAGGTCTTTGAATTCTATAGCACTGATTTCTTCTTTAAAAATTCTCTCCATATGCTTCTCCATGAAATGTTACACAGTACCGAAATATTTATTTTCATATTCAGTTCAGAAAGGGTACCCAAGTAATATCTATTATATAAATTTGACAGTAATCATAATTAAAATCTATTAATCACTTTACTTTTTATACAGTGCTTTCAAATAAATCACATCAGTAAAGTAAGCATTTGTACCATTTTTCATTTTAAGAAGAGATACAAGGGGTGAAATGAATTGTTCCAGGCTGTGTAACTAGAAACTAACAGACCCAAGCTCAAGATCTCTACTTTCAAATCATCCTACCAGACTGATCCAATTTCCCAATGTTGAACTTAGCAATAAATCATAATTAGAAAGACAGTACTTTATGTATTACTTTGTGATTTGGTGACGCCCTAAATCACTTAATAATTTTACAATGATACATGCAAAGAAACAGAGAGAGAATGTAATCCCTGAGACCCCACCATGATGAATGGTATAATGAAAATCATATGATATTTATACTCTGTTCAAGTATGCAGCAGTTGATGAAATAAAAGTTGCCCACATATCTGGTTGGGCACCAAGTTTAATTAATTCAATTTTTTTCTAGCTCATCCCATCTGATGAAAAGATAACAGGCCCAAGATGGAGTCACTTGTGTTAAGCCCCACGTCACCAAACTGAGCCTTAACTTAATTACAGTTTTGGCCTCTCAGAAATGGAATCATAAACCAATCACCTGGTTAGCAGTAGTGAGGTAATCTGCTTGATAGACTCTGCAGTCCCCTACAGGAAAGTGACCTTGCCACATTGAATCCGCTTTTTTACTAGTATAACTTCCTTGTCCCACTCGCTCCTGGCTATAAAAGTCTTTTACTTTGTACAGCTCCTGATAGTGTGCTAGAGCCCCTCCCTAAGGAATGTGGTGAAAACCTCAAGACAAGGGAAGGCAATCTGGCTATGTGTGCATGCGAGATCTTCCTCTTGACTCTGTAACACAGACTGCCCATTCAGACTGTATGTTACCATATATGGGAGACAAAGGAGCAAAATTGTACAAAAGACAACCCCCTACTGCCCTCGGGGCTCAGCCTTTTGGGTATTAGCCCTCTAAGCCCTTGTGGGCACGAATAAAGCTGCTTCCTAGAAAGAAAAGCCTAGGTGTCCCGACTCTCTGTGTGTGTTTCACTGCTACAGCAGCTCCTTTATATCTCTTCTATAGAAAACTGCCCAATTCATGAATCCTTGAATAAACCCAAGAAGATCTTTAAATTTTGGTTTTTAACACATTGGGAATAAGAAAAACAAATGAAACCCTTGACCCCTCCTCTGCCTCTCTCTATGACTCAACCATTTTTATCTTACGTAGGTGCCTATTTACTTGCTTTTTGTTGTTGTTGTATATTCCTACTAAAATAGAGAGTTAATAAGGATATAATACCTGACAGAAGAAGCTCAATAAATATTTTGTTAATATGTCAATAAAGAGATGTTTCATGGATCCAAGAGTCATCATTTTTGTAATAATTCCGTTTGTGTTGATAGTCAAGTATGAGAGTTTGTAATGCTAGAATTATCTTTTGAAAATATAGATCCTCCACTGATGATCTTTTAAAGGTAGGCTAGAGTATCACAGAGGAATTTGATTATTCTAGTCCAAACAGATAATTTAAGAATGTCTTATTCCTTTGTCTTTCCTCTTTGAGAAATATTTTTGTTAGGTGCCTTTGGTTAAAACTTGCTATTCACATAAATAGTCTGCAAAAGATAAAAAGGAACGCAGTTAACTAAATTAAAAACAAACAAACAAAAAAAACCCCTTTAAAGTACTTCAGAGGTACCTGTTGACATGCAGAAAACTATTACTGCCAATTATAAATATTTGTATAATAATGAGCGTTTACTCTTCTCTCATTGTCTACAGGGTAACTCAAAGCAACACCGTTGTAGCGTACATGAAAGCAAAGGTATGATTCTAGCTTATATTTATATGAAATCCGAGTTTGGAAAGTTAGATAAAATAAATATGTATTATTCTAGTGCCAAACCAGTACTGATTAAGAAATTCTATATCTAGAATATTAAGATATCTTGACTCCTCTTGTTGGTAACACATAATATCACACCATTTAAAGATCAGTATCTTAAGGGAGTTAATTAGAATATAAATATGCTGAATTAAATATAGGCTCTTCATTCTGCTACCCTCACTATAATCTAATTAGGAAAAATTGTCCAAGACTTAGGATAGAATCCCAGTACACTTTGGGACACATTCTTTATTTATATTGACAAAACTTTTACAGCTTTATTGAATGCCTGCCTCTCTGCATGAAGTCCTAACTGCAAAACAACTTTGAATAATTAATAAGTGGGTACAGGGTTGCATTGACCAGTATCAAGGATTTATCATATCTGTGGACTTTTCAGTATCCTCAACAGACAAAATCCAACCAAAAGATCAGTCAGAATCTTCTGACTGAAAGACAGGTTAGTCTTTAAACCTTGCTAAATCATGTGAGGAGGATTAGTTGAGATCAATTGTCATGAACAATCTACGACAAGTTTATGACATTGTCTAGAGTTAATGAATTTTCCTCTTTTCAGGGATGGAATTTTTAGCTCTTTGAATTTTTAGATTCCTGGATTATTGGTTTTCATGCAGACCCCTATTACTTGTGATTCCCGCTCCCCCCGCTTCTACCTTTCTCTGTTAATGTTTCAGTTTTCGTAAATTATGGTTGACAAATAGGTGATTATGATACCACTTGCCTTACATAAGTTGAGGACAAAATGAAAGCACTTTTAATTAATATTTTTACACACAAACACACTTTTTAAAAATTCTATCATCTTCCATGTTCTCTTGTTCTTTCTGGCTTTCAGTCAGGATTACCACTCCATCCAGTAGCCATTTACTAGTGTCCACAAGCTCTCCTTGCACCAATGTTGGAAGTGCAGTCTTCTCCCTGTGTGTTTCATAAATCTCCATGGAATAATTTCCTGTTCAAAGCTATCCTGATCTGGCTTAGCACCTTGAACTCTAGCCACACTGACCTCAAATAGCATGCTGTCGGTTTCTTTAAACTGCTCACCCCAATTGTAAACAGAGCTCCTTGTTTATTTCCCTAAATGTCAGAATATGGTGTTGAAGAAAGCTTTACCTGAAGGGCCAGCAAGAAAAAAAGGTAAAAATAATAGTATATCATTGCTCTAGAAGCAGCCTCCATAGCTTTCCACAAATGTTCTTTATTAGCCATTTTTTCTATAGCACATACATCTTTTGCATGTGAGGAAGTCCAGTCTGAGGAGAAAAAATCATTTGACATCATAATAATCTTCAACTAGGGAGTTGAAATACTTCTACATATTATGCAGATTCATTCCCCTAATCTGACTCAAACTCTGCTTTTCAGAAAGGAACATAGAATTGTATCTTGTGTAAGCACTGTGTCCAGTAAAGTGTGTTCCCCAAATAATAAGATTCTCAAAGGAGAATGCTGCCTTTGTTGAAAAGGCATTTTTCCCAACTACACCGGTATCTGTCAGTGTAAATGAAGATTCATTCAAATTTTAAAGACATTAAATTATAATACTACCATAAAATGATAGCAAATAAAAATGATGACATAAGTTCTCACCAAAATATCTACTTTAAAAAAGGTAATTGAAAGTATTTCAGTGACTTCTCCTCTCTCTTCAGAAAATGTTTACTGAGTGAATGTTTAACGTAAAAAGCATTTTCTCTTTTGTTTCACTTTTGGAGTCAATTATTTCTCAACATGAGGTAAAACGGTTACAGCCCAATCAGAGAAACTTAAGAGCCAGAAATAATCACGATCTTATTTATTAAATTACAATCAAATAAATATAGAAGTAAAGCAATGCTACTATGAGGAAATAGGCATATTTACAGAAATTGTCTTCAAGAGGATTATGGGGTCTTGTTGCATTGGAATAAAAGGAATCCTGTCTTTGCTTTGGACTGTCTAAACTAAACCCTCCTCTTGACTCCATTTGTTGCAAAGTATCCCAAATGGATTTATTCTATGGTAAAGAGTTGAACTCAAAGAAACTACTGAAAAAAAGGCTTTTACAACACAGCTACTGAGATCTACCTTTATGTTCTGAGCCGAAAGTCTATTGAATGCATGCACAGAAGTGCTTTGTTTTCAACCTGCTCAAGGTGGTGTGGTCTAATGATTTGTTTTCAAATTAAGTGCTTATGAAGAGAAACGGACAGGCGCCCTTAACAGTCCTCAGATGAAAGCAAATACCACACCAGATAAAGCATAAACATTGTACTGACTGGAAATCATAAGAATGAACAGCAAGGAATTGAGAAACTTTTATATATATATGTATTTTAACATTTACTTGTTTTGGGGAGACAGAGGGACAGAACACGAGTGGGGGATGGGCAGGGAGCGAGAGGGAAACACAGAATCCAAAGCAGGCTCCAGGCTCTGAGCTATCATCACAGATCCCAACATGGGGCTGGAACCCAGGAACAATGAGTTCATGATCTGACCTGAAGCCAGAAGCGTAACAGACTGAGCCACCCCGGCACCCCGAGACACTTCATTTTTAATTCAGTGTATAAAATGTTTAGTCATGGAATCAAATTCATCAAACACTTCTCAATTTGTATTAAATTATAAATATACCTGTTGCAAAATTGGTCTTCTATTTAATTAAAAATCTCCATTTCAGGCCAAAGAGTAACTGGTCCTAAATAATGCTATTAATTGAACACACTTGAGGAATTCCTTTAACATACTTCACCTTGGTCATTACATTATAAAATTGGCCAGACCTAGAAGTTCTTAGTCATCCTCTCAACAAATGATTTCTGAAGGTCTGCTTTGGGATAGGCACAGTGAGGTGGCTAGCTTACTGAAAACTTAAAAGATAAATAAGAACCTATATTTGTCATAATGAGAATTATTATGTGAACTACATTAACCTGGATAGTAAAATTAAAGAAAGAAGACTTTATTCAAGAATATTACAAGAGGGAGAGAGGCTAGAACATAATCTGAGCTCAACCCTACTGAAAAAAAGACTGCAGAATTTTTAAGAGCTATGGTAGGGGAAGGTAGGCCTCCTGTGTTTGCTAACTGCACTTACTCAACACTGGCAAGAAGCTTTAAAAAACATTTTTGAGATTACATTTCAAAGGGGCAGGGAAAGAATTTACAAGTTACTAAGGTAAATCGTCTAAGAAAAGGAAGGTCAGGGCCTAGGGTCAGGAAGAAACCTATATAAAGTTTAGTTCAAGCTAAAGGGAACATTAATGTCATCTTGGTTGGTGGAGAGAAAATAAAAATGGATTCTTTCTAAACTGAACATAAATGATTAATGCAAATCACATAGATAATTTTAGTTAAAGAATTTGTGGTCAAACTGATGCAGTTTGGGAATGGTGGTGGGCATGTGGGACCGAAGGCCAAGAAAGAATTCTTAAGATATCTTTTGTGCAAAAAAGGTGATTTTATTAAACCATGGGGACCCATGGTTCCCCTCAGAGCTGCCCTGAGATTATGAGGAGAGACTAATTATATACTTGGTATTTGGGAGAGGTAAAGGCAAAGGGAAGTTTCCGAAAAGATTTTCATTTGCTAAAGAAGGCTCACAGGATCCTGCAGGCCTAGCTATTTTCAAGCTAAGGTCGTTTCTTCCTCCAGTAGAGCATTAAGATTAAGACAGTAGATAGTTCCATGGGGCGCCTGAGTGGATCAGTTGGTTGACTGTCCATCTTTGGCTCAGGTCATGATCTCACAGATTGTGGGTTCGAGCCCCATGTTGGGCTTTGTGCTGACAGCTCAGAGCCTGGAACCTGCTTTGGATTCTGTGTCTCCCTCTCTCTCCCTCTGCCCCTCCCCATCTCTTGCTCTGTCTCTCTCTCTCTCTACAAAATAAATAAACATTAAAAAATTAAAATGAATGAACATTTATAGCACATATATCACACCACAAATGTATATTCACTGCACAAAACGCATTCAGCATATTATGGTGCTTCAGTTCAGTATAGTGCTGCAGACTGGTCACCTAATCCATTGAAAACACTTGCAATTTATCTACTTTTTTTTTTTCAATATATGAAATTTACTGTCAAATTGGTTTCCATGCAACACCCAGTGCTCATCCCAAAAAGTGCCCTCCTCAATACCCATCACCCACCCTCCCCTCCCTCCCACCACCCATCAACCCTCAGTTTGTTCTCAGGTTTTAAGAGTCTCTTATGCTTTGGCTCTCTCCCAATCTAACCTCTTTTTATTTTTTTTCCTTCCCCTCCCCCATGGGTTTCTGTTAAGTTTCTCAGGATCCACATAAGAGTGAAAACGTATGGTATCTGTCCTTCTCTGTATGGCTTATTTCACTTAGTATCACACTCTCCAGTGCCATCCACGTTGCTACAAAGGGCCATATTTCATTCTTTCTCATTGCCATGTAGTATATCCATTCATCAGTTGATGGACATTTAGGCTCTTTCCATAATTTGGCTATTGTTGAGAGTGCTGCTATAAACATTGGGGTAAAAGTGCCCCTATGCATCAGTACTCCTGTATCCCTTGGGTAAATTCCCAGCAGTGCTATTTCTGGGCCATAGGGTAGGTCTATTTTTAATTTTCTGAGGAACCTCCACACTGTTTTCCAGAGCGGCTGCACCAATTTGCATTCCCACCAACGGTGCAAGAGGGTTCCCGTTTCTCCACATCCTCGCCAGCATCTATAGTCTCCTGATTTGTTCATTTTGGCCACTCTGACTGGCGTGAGGTGATATCTGAGTGTGGTTTTGATTTGTATTTCCCTGATGAGGAGCGACGTTGAGCATCTTTTCATGTGCCTGTTGGCCATCCGGATGTCCTCTTTAGAGAAGTGTCTATTCATGCTTTCTGCCCATTTCTTCACAGGGTTATTTGTTTTTCGGGTGTGGAGTTTGGTGAGCTCTTTATAGATGTTGGATACTAGCCCTTTGTCCGATGTGTCATTTTCAAATATCTTTTCCCATTCCGTTGGTTGCCTTTTAGTTTTGTTGGTTGTTTCCTTTGCTGTGCAGAAGCTTTTTATCTTCATAAGGTCCCAGTAATTCATTTTTGCTTTTAATTCCCTTGCCTTTGGGGATGTGTTGAGTAAGAGATTGCTACGGCTGAGGTCAGAGAGGTCTTTTCCTGCTTTCTCCTCTAGGGTTTTGATGGTTTCCTGTCTCACATTCAGGTCCTTTATCCATTTTGAGTTTATTTTTGTGAATGGCATGAGAAAGTGGTCTAGTTTCAACCTTCTGCATGTTGCTGTCCAGTTCTCCCAGCACCATTTGTTAAAGAGACTGTCCTTTTTCCATTGGATATTCTTTCCTGCTTTGTCAAAGATGAGTTGGCCATACGTTTGTGGGTCCATTTCTGGGGTTTCTATTCTATTCCATTGGTCTATGTGTCTGTTTTTGTACCAATACCATGCTGTCTTGATGATGACAGCTTTGTAGTAGAGGCTAAAGTCTGGGATTGTGATGCCTCCTGGTTTGCTCTTCTTCTTCAAAATTACTTTGGCTATTCAGGGCCTTTTGTGGTTCCATATGAATTTTAGGATTGCTTGTTCTCGTTTTGAGAAGAATGCTGGTGCAATTTTGATTGGGATTGCATTGAATGTGTAGATAGCTTTGGGTAGTATTGACATTTTGACAATATTTATTCTTCCAATCCATGAGCAGGGAATGTCTTTCCATTTCTTTATATCTTCTTCAATTACCTTCCTAAGCTTTCTATAGTTTTCAGCATACAGATCTTTTACATCTTTGGTTAGATTTATTCCTAGGTATTTCATGCTTCTTGGTGCAATTGTGAATGAGATCAGTTTCTTTATTTGTCTTTCTGTTGCTTCATTGTTAGTGTCTAAGAATGCAACTGATTTGTGTACATTGATTTTGTATCCTGCAACTTTGCTGAATTCATGTATCAGTTCTAGCAGACTTTTGGTGGAGTCTATCGGATTTTCCATGTATAGTATCATGTCATCTGCAAAAAGTGAAAGCTTGACTTCATCTTTGCCAATTTTGATGCCTTTGATTTCCTTTTGTTGTCTGATTGCTGATGCTAGAGCTTCCAGCACTATGTTAAACAACAGCGGTGAGAGTGGGCATCCCTGTCGTGTTCCTGATCTCAGGGAAAAAGCTCTCAGTTTTTCCCCATTGAGGATGATGGTAGCTGTGGGCTTTTCATAAATGGCTTTTATGATGTTTAAGTATGTTCCTTCTATCCCGACTTTCTCGAGGGTTTTTATTAAGAAAGCATGCTGAATTTTGTCAAAGGCCTTTTCTGCATCGATTGACAGGATCATATGGTTCTTATCCTTTCTTTTATTAATGTGATGTATTA
The DNA here is from genome assembly GCF_023721935.1 of Panthera uncia. Lineage (NCBI taxonomy): Eukaryota > Metazoa > Chordata > Mammalia > Carnivora > Felidae > Panthera > Panthera uncia. The sequence continues at coordinate 79,870,834 of NW_026057577.1, forward strand.
CGCTGAGTGATTTGTGAATGTTGAACCAGCCCTGCATCCCAGGAATGAATCCCACTTGATCATGGTGAATAATTCTTTTTATATGCTGTTGAATTCGGTTTGCTAGTATCTTATTGAGAATTTTTGCATCCATATTCATCAGGGATATTGGCCTGTAGTTCTCTTTTTTTACTGGGTCTCTGTCTGGTTTAGGAATCAAAGTAATACTGGCTTCATAGAATGAGTCTGGAAATTTTCCTTCCCTTTCTATTTCTTGGAATAGCTTGAGAAGGATAGGTATTATTTCTTCTTTAAACGTCTGGTAGAACTCCTCTGGGAAGCCATCTGGTCCTGGACTCTTATTTGTTGGGAGATTTTTGATAACCGATTCAATTTCTTCGCTGGTTATGGGTCTGTTCAAACTTTCTATTTCCTCCTGATTGAGTTTTGGAAGAGTGTGGGTGTTTAGGAATTTGTCCATTTCTTCCAGGTTGTCCAATTTGTTGGCATATCATTTTTCATAGTATTCCCTGATAATTGTTTGTATCTCTGAGGGATTGGTTGTAATAATTCCATTTTCATTCATGATTTTATCTATTTGGGTCATCTCCCTTTTCTTTTTGAGAAGCCTGGCTAGAAGTTTGTCAATTTTGTTTATTTTTTCAAAAAACCAACTCTTGGTTTCATTGATTTGCTCTACAGTTTTTTTAGATTCTATATTGTTTATTTCTGCTCTGATCTTTATTATTTCTCTTCTTCTGTTGGGTTTAGGCTGCCTTTGCTGTTCTGCTTCTATTTCCTTTAGGTGTACTGTTAGATTTTGTATTTGGGATTTTTCTTGTTTCTTGAGATAGGCCTGGATTGCAATGTATTTTCCTCTCAGGACTGCCTTCGCTGCATCCCAAAGCGTTTGGATTGTTGTATTTTCATTTTCGTTTGTTTCCATATATATTTTAATTTCTTCTCTAATTGCCTGGTTGACCCACTCATTCGTTAGTAGGGTGTTCTTTAACCTCCATGCTTTTGGAGGTTTTCCAGACTTTTTCCTGTGGTTGATTTCAAGCTTCATAGCATTGTGGTCTGAAAGTATGCATGGTATAATTTCATTTTATTGTATTTCTTGTATACTTATGAAGGGCTGTTTTGTGACCCTGTATATGATCTATCTTGGAGAATGTTCCATGTGCACTCGAGAAGAAAGTATATTCTGTTGCTTTGGGATGCAGAGTTCTAAATATATCTGTCAAGTCCATCTGATCCAATGTATCATTCAGGGCCCTTGTTTCTTTATTGACCATGTGTTAGAGGATCTATCCATTTCTGTAAGTGGAGTGTTAAAGTCCCCTGCAATTACCACATTCTTATCAATAAGGTTGCTTATGTTTGTGAGTAATTGTTTTAAATATTTGGGGGCTCCCGTATTCAGCACATAGACATTTATAACTGTTAGCTCTTCCTGATGGATAGACCCTGTAATTATTATATAATGCCCTTCTTCATCTCTTGTTACAGCCTTTAATTTAAAGTCTAGTTTGTCTGATGTAAGTATGGCTACTCCAGCTTTCTTTTGGCTTCCAGTAGCATGATAAATAGTTCTCCATCCCCTCACTCTCAATCTAAAGGTGTCGTCAGGTCTAAAATGAGTCTCTTGTAGACAGCAAATAGATGGGTCTTGTTTTTCTATCCATTCTGATACCCTATGTTTTTTGGTTGGCGCATTTAATCCATTTACATTCAGTGTTATTATAGAAAGATAGGGGTTTAGAGTCATTGTGATGTCTGTAGGTTTCATGCTTGTAGCGATGTCGCTGGTACTTTATCTCACAGGATTCCCCTTAGGATCTCTTGTAGGGCTGGTTTAGTGGTGACAAATTCCTTCAGTTTTTGTTTGTTTGGGAAGACCTTTATCTCTTCTTCTATTCTAAATGACAGACTTGCTGGATAAAGGATTCTCGGCTGCATATTTTTTCTGTTCATCACATTGAAGATCTCGTGCCAATCCTTTCCTCTTCCGTGGGCCTCTTGTCTGCGCTTGGCTCCGGAGACTCCATTCTGCTAATCCTCTGGCGGTTTTCTCTTGTCTGCTTTTTAAAACCTACACTTCTGGTTTTGATGAAACAAAGACAGAAGAATATATATATATATATATATATATATATATATATATACATATATATGTATATGTATATGTATATGTATATGTATATGTATATTTATATAGTGGCCTATGTTGATGTTTAGCATTTTTGCAGGAAACATTTAAGATAAGAATTTCCAGAGAATGTTTTTTGGGTATAGAACAATTTAGAGAACACTAACCCATTCTAAATATTACTATAAAAAATTGCCCTATACACATGCAGTTTCTTTTGGGAGAAAGGCTAAGATATACATCTCATTGTAGGACATGTATCTCTTAAATGATGTACAAACAAAAGTGACCAGATAGTCTACAAAGAGAAAAACATTAAGTCCTTAGGACTACATTTGTAAAATTGCATTGTGAGAAGTCCTCTGTGATTGGTGAAATAATCTGAAGAGTGAAAATGATGTTGTTTTTTGTAACTGCCTAATATCATCAGAGTGAATCTTATTGTTTCTGAGAATAACATAATTGAAGCAATTTATCCTCAAGACAAGTGCTATATAACTCTATCTACTATTGCTGTTGTGAATATAGTCAAAAATATTTGTAGTACAGTTTGCATAGAAGAGATCAGACATGTTAAGTATTGTTTCTCTTAGTAGTTGTGGAAACCTTGCCTGTCAAATGACAGTGACAAATATCTATTAGGGAACAGAGCTTCTTGTAGGTTAGTGATGTTAGAGTTCATCTGGTGCTCATATGAAGTCCTATTACACATTTAATTTTTTTTTTCAACGTTTTTTATTTATTTTTGAGACAGAGAGAGACAGAGCATGAACGGGGGATGGGCAGAGAGAGAGGGAGACACAGAATCAGAAACAGGCTCCAGGCTCCGAGCCATCAGCCCAGAGCCTGACGCGGGGCTCGAACTCACGGACCGTGAGATCGTGACCTGGCTGAAGTCGGACGCTTAACCGACTGCGCCACCCAGGCGTCCCCCTATTACACATTTAAACACTATTGAACACATATGTAAGGAAATGTCCTTCGTGTTTGGATCTTGGCAACGTTTCAATATAGAAAAGGGAAATTAACCAGTATGTATTTATTTAATTCCCCTGGAAAGGAGAAATTTGAAAACTAAAGCCATTTGCAAGGTATTTTTTTTCTCATAATCATAGAGTTACCATATAATTTATTATCCAAATTCAGATACTTTTGTTCAGAAAAATTACTAAAGACAATAGGACCTTCAGTCATGTATTGGAGTGTCTATTACTCTACCCATTTTATAGATAAGGAAACTAAAGTTTATTTATTGGTAAAGCTTGACTTTGTATGAGGTATCCTATAAGAAAATAAATAGAAGTCATTAGAAAATATGTTTCCCAGTAATATTTTGATAGCTTTGTGGAATGCTTCTTTCCCAAAACCTTTCCTTAACCTCAAGTCCCTGTAGGCATCATTCTGGATATTGGAGTGCTGATGGGAACCTTATTTGTGATCAGTGAAACTTGTCTAGCTTAAGGCTTTGTACAGCTACAAGAGGATTAATTGAAAGTAACCAAACCCATTTTAAATAATGAGAATTACACATGGTTTATAAGCCATAAACTTCAACATAAAAATGTGTGCTGGGGAACTACAAGTATAGTGCAATAGGGTTCCACTGTTAACCTTCGATTGTTCCACTAAGTAACTTTCCTATTCCCGGGGAATAGAGAAATATGTAGCTAGTTGATTGTTTTTATTTTAAGAAAATTGTTTTTGTTCTTGTTTCGTCTAAATTCCTCTTCTGGTATAGGTTTCGTTTATTATTTTCTGTGTTGCCTGCTGTTTTGGGCATGCTTTGTTTTATCTGGAAGTGGCTTTTTGCTTTGCAGAAAAGTAGGTTCACGGTTGCAAAAGGTTCACACTTCAAGTAAAAAAAAAGAAAAGAAATCTATTGTTATATTTTTCTGTTTCTATTCTTAATTTCCCAGAAGTTGTACAGATCCTCTGTGTCCAATACAGTCAACAGTATGTGCTACAGAATTTTGCTATCTCTGGGTATTGTATAGCAGTGTTTTATTTATTTATTTTTTTCCTCTTGCTCAGTCTCTCTGCTGTAATTATCAGGAAAATTGTGGGGAAAGTACATTTCAGAAGAAGTCTGAGCCAAAAATGTACCATCCATTGGGCAAAACCATAGCTGTCTTCTTAATGTTGTGCCAGGAAGCGTATTCCTTGGCTACAGCACATCAGGTTGAAACATTTCATGCCAGAAATAATATGGTTACAAATTCAAAATTAGTTTTAAAAGGTAGTTAGTCATTAATATATAACAGTCTCTTGTCTCTGCTCTATGATTTACTGACATGTGATAGAAATATCTTTGATATAAAAACACATTGGCAGATCTATCTATTCTGCCTGGAATTCTGACTTCTAGGAGGTACTTTCCTGTAAGCTTCTATTCCTCTATCCTTAGTAAAAAAAAATAGATAATAATTGTTCTTTTATCTTTTTTATTTAATGTATAGTTATTGTGTAATTTTTTAAAAAAATATTTCTTGATTTAACTGATGTTAGTTTTTTTTTAATTTTTTTAAAAATTTTTAATTATTGGAGCAACTACACAAGTTCCCATCACATCAGATTAGATGACTTCTGTTAAAGTATAAATTAAAAGGATCATTTAGCTTAAGTCTGTGATTACTATATGAAATTTTTTCTCTGAAAATGGATATTGTGCTTAGTTCAAATTTTTAACTCCTGTTACTTGCAATAATACAAAACAATATGTATATTTAAGATGTAGAGGGGCGAAAAAAAAAAAGAAATAGTACTTCCACAATTATAGTACTGTAAGAAATTGGTTTACTTCTCCTACAGTGTGAATCAAAAATCTGAATGCCTAGCTTTCATACACAATATATTCAGAGGTAAATGGAAGTGATTTTGTCATTAATGTCTTTTCAATTATATCTTAACCTTTACTAAAGTGTTGTTTCCTTCAGCAATTATGGACAAATCAATAGTATGCCATTGTATACACATGACTATAAAATTACAACACTAGGGACATTATAATGAAACCTTCACTGTAGGATTGACCAGACATGAAAAGAATATCTGAATAAGGCTAGGAGTGTCAGCATAAAAGAATTGCTGTGAATAATATAAAAATCTAGGTCAAGTGTTACCTTTGGATAAATTCTCATTCTCTCCTCTTTAAATTTCATTTTACATTTTTATAAGCAAGTGTTACATAGCATTTATTGTGTACTAATACTGGCATCGATACGTTATATATCATAAATAATTTGAGTATGGGCCCTAAATTTTAAGTAGCCCACAATCTGAGACAAGAAGAAGAGAGACAAGTATACACAATTTCAGTCACAGCATACCTAGTGCCAAGAAAAATAAAACACACACAGTGCTATAAGAATACAGAATAGCACTCAACTTGGAGAGGTGTGAGGGTAGAGAGAAGCACTAAGGTAGAACTAAATTGTCACTATGCAAAGAAAGCCCAAAACACAATGGGAACATAAAAGCAGTGAGTTTATGGGGATCTGGCTCCATAATGCCTTCAGGAAGAGTGTATCCTTCCCAAAATTTCCAAGGAGAAACTATAATTTTTCAAGATTATGTTGTCACAGTCAATTTTTGATGTCAGAATTTGAGAAAGTTTAGTCAATCCTGCTATGTCTCTGTAATGTTTAGAGATTAAGTTTTCATTCCCCAATAGTTTTTAAGCATTCAATTGAAAAAAGTATCAATAAATCTACAAGTCTAAATTGTTTCATTACCTATTAGAATCAATTTGACCTCAGGTGAAGAATATCAGACTTTGACTAGGAACAGACTAATGCCTATTAGGGAAGTAGCTGTAATGAAAGAAAGTATATGGACTCTGGAGCCAGTCAGGTCTCCCCACTTGAACGTGGGCTCACATCTCAATCTCTGTGACTAGCGTCTTGACTTCCTATTTCGCTCTGCTCCTTGCTCTCCTACATCCTTAGACCCAGGCCCCTTTTACTCTGCTCTTTGTTCACATTGTACTTATCTCCTTCCAATATACTTTACGACTTATTTATTATGTTTGTTGCTTATTACGCTGTCCCTCTGCAAGAATGTATGCTCCGTGAGGGCAGAGATCTTGTCTGTTTCATTCATTGGTGCATTCCAAATGTAAAGTAGAGTGACACATAATAAATGATCAATAAATATTGAATAATGAATAAATAAATGAACATGTGTTAGCACTATCATTTATTAACTGTGTTTGTTGGACATGTTCTCAATCCCTTTGAGCCTTAAATATGTATAAATCAGCTCAAGAATTCCTACTCCATAGGGTTTAAGAAATCTGTAATGTATATATTTATATTATACAGTTGACTCTTGACAAACATGAAAGTTAGTGGTGCCAACCTCCCCCACCATGGTCAAAGTCTGTATAACTTTTGACTCCCCAAGAACTTAACTACTAACATCCTACTGTTGACTGAAGCCTTACTGATAACATGAGCACTCAATTATCATATGCAAATTATGTATTAATTTCTAGGGAAAAGAAAATCATAAGCAAGAGAAAATATGTTTATAGTACTGTAATGTTGTACTGTATTGGCAAAAAGTCCATGTATAAGGAACCTATGCAGTTCCAATATATGTTATTCAAACGTCAGCTGCGTCTATCTATATCTGTATCTATATCTATATATGTATCTATATCTATATATGTATACACACATATACATATATAAGTAGAAGGATGGAGGGAAGAGTGAATACATACTGAACCTTGGACATAAATAGCAGTTAGGTATATGTAGTTATTTTTGCCTTCTTTCTCACTTACCAATGGATACATCTGTGGCCTAAAGTTATCCCTCCCAAGTGTAGGCCAAGTTGTGCTTTGTACCTGAGTGAGATCTGTGAACCCAGTCACACTGACAAGAGTCCTAACTGTGCTGCTTGCTGCTGAAACATAACTTCTAGGAAAACAAAACCCAGATGTTAGCTTATTGGGGCAAGTTATATGGCAGCAAGTAGTTGCAAGTGGCAACTGAATAAAGGGATTTGCTCAAATGGAAACTGTTGTCAACACGTCTTATTATTAGTTCATCATATTTTCAGAGTTTCTTTATACATTCAGAAAAATTCTTTTTTGAAATTAATGCAGAACACACTGAAGAACATTGAATTCCACAGGTGACCTCTCATTAAAACAAAACAAAATCTAGCAATGTTTTAGAATTAAAAGTATAGAATATAAAATAAACAAAAAAATTTTGTGAAATTTTATGTAAAAGAACACTCAGTAGAAGGCATATCCATTTGATTCTCCAATAATTTACAACATGAGACAAAGGGCAAAGCCAGGGAGTCTGTTCAGTGCCCCCTGTCTCTATAGAAACAGCACCACTGACACCCACTTCTTTTTTATTTCTATGGTGACAGGACAAGAAGGAAAAGGGTAAAGATAAGAGATCTCTCTCTTTTTTTTTAAATTTTTTAAACATTTCATTTTCTTTTTTGAGAGACAGGGAGAGACAGAGTGCGAGCAGGGGAGGAGCACAGAGGGAGGGACACAGAATCTAAAGCAGCCTCCAGGCTCTGAGCTGTCAGCACAGAGCCCAATGCGGGGCTTGAACCCAGGAACACGAGATCATCACCTGAGCCGAAGTCAGAAGCTCAACTGACTGAACCACCCAGGCATCCCAAAGGTGAGATCTCTTAAGTGCTTATGGAGATGCACAGAGGCTGGTTATAACAGGAAGTATGAATGCTCACTAATCTCCAATAATTTCTTACACTCATGGAAGGATGTTTAGATCAGGGCTTAGGCCAGGGCACCATTAGGCTAAACTGAGTTCACAAAATAAATGTGTCCAAATCACTTGAGTTATTTTACATGCAAACCTTATTAAATTTTGACAATTACAAACAGAATAAAAGTTTTGTTGGTTCATTTATTTTTTAAAGTTTGTTTATTGAAGTAATCTCTACACCCAATGTGGGCTCAAACTCATGACCCCGAGATCAAGAGTCACATGCTCCTCTGACTGAGCCAGCCTGGCACCCCCAGAATGAAAGTTTTAAAAAGTATTAATAAAAATATAAATAATTATTCTCCCATATATTTAAACACTGTTATCTCATTTTGTCATTGAATTGCTACACAAAAAAGGAATAGCAGTAATAGTGTTTAGTTTTTGGAAGAAATAATAAGATGGCATCAAGTGCATAAAGACCATTTTATAGCTTAAGTTGTTTCCAGCTTCTAGCTTATTCAGGTAGATTCATTCTTAAAGAAAATTTTCCAAAAATACCAAAGGTTTAGAGAATGAAAAGAAAAGGGAAGAAAAGGAGTCAGATAATTTCAATTCCTCACTAGTGGAATTATCCGTAGCTAAATAGGCTCTGAGCTCTTTTTTCTCATTGACATATGTCAAGTATAATGTTAACAATGAAATGAAGGACAGAGATATTCTGTTCCATTCCCTAAATCATTTCCTACAACTCCCTTAAAGTTAAAATTACTTAAAGTTACAGGGAAAATGAATCAGGAAAGCACATGGTAGATTAAGTACTGGAGAGAAACTAATGGAGTGCTCTCCTACTGCATACACCAGCTCAGTTGGATGGGGACAGCCACTTAAAAGTCTGTGTGCTCTATTCTATTAGTGGACAGAAATTTTGTGAAAATAGTAAGATTGGTATATCTTTCATCTTTAAATACAAATGCTTTATTCCTTGTGTGCGTATTTGATATTTAATGCTTGTTCCTTTTGTTGTGAAGGATTATTGATTTGTGACCATATGTATAACCTCTTTGTTTTGCTTGTTAACATTTCCTCCATGGAGTCTCTCATTCTAGTTTTGAAGAAATAAAGCTAACCCCCTTGGAAAATTGCCGCCATGCCTTCTTTTATACCGATGCACCTTTCAGTGGAAAAATTTCCCAGGAAGAGACAGTCAGATTTCATACTCCCAGATTTGAAGTAATAAGGTAGCTGTGACAACGATGAAGGACTGAATTTATTGGTTTAACAGTAAATGCCCAGGTATTCTTGCAATGCTAAAGTGTCAAATTGGTGTCTGCAGAAAGTCTCATTGAGTAAAACCTTTTAAAGACTAGGATATGATCATCTTTATCAGTCATTGGTGAAACCAAGTTGTAGTTTTAAAAATAATTTCAGTTTGAAAGGAGAACAAATATTGTATCAGATTTACCCTCCTCATATATGAGACTTATATAAGTAAACTGATATCAGTAAATTAACCAAATCACATTAGTATCTCCTAGCCTATAACAAATCTTTTATTATCCGTATTCTGTGCAATTTTAGAGTTGAGTGAGATAAGATTGTACCTGCACCACAACACTTATTCCCTTATTTGAGGATAATAAAATAGTCAACTTTATAGAAAAGTAGTTATCAGTAAAACTGGCCATTTGCTATTATTATTTAAAGATTTTGTCAGTAGTTTCTCCAGAAATAGCCTCATATATGTCTATCTCTAAATTTATTTGATGGCATTATCCTTTAAATATTTTGAATTCTAATTAAAATTGTATATTCATTGTATGAATGATAATGATAAATGCAGAAATCTAAGTTGATGAATTTAGATTATCAGTGTTGCTAAAATAAACAACCACATATTTGGTATTATAACAAAATTACTAGTTTTTTTTTAATCATTAAACTTGTAAAAAGGGCAAAAAAAATTACTAGCAACTTTTACATATAAATTCCAGGACTTCCTCAAATAAGTGGTCCAATAAAAACACTTGCTTTTTTCTTCCTATTTTTATATATGTAGCTAGATTTTATTTAGAAATGCACAATAGTCAGTATGACTATTAGTATGAAATTTGTGGTACTTAGGTATTGTGTATTTAATGTGTAACTTAGTTGCTTGATTCTATATAATAAGTTATTGAAATAGTTAATTAGCCATTATTTCATCTTTCCATTGGGTTTCTATGAGGCTAATCCACACTGTAAGACATCCCACATCATGGGAAGTAATATGTCCATGTAACTGAAAATCCATGGGTTATGGTTTTGCCTTTTATTAAAGTCTTCCTTCTCTCTGAGTCAAATGTTGGTTTCTTTTTTTTTTTAATTTTTTTTAACCTTTATTTATTTTTTGAGACAGAGAGAGACAGAGCATGAATGGGGGAGGGGCAGAGAGAGAGGGCGACACAGAATCGGAAGCAGGCTCCAGGCTCTGAGCCATCAGCCCAGAGCCCGACGCGGGGCTGCAACTCACGGACCGCGAGATCGTGACCTGAGCTGAAGTCGGACGCTTAACCGACTGAGCCACCCAGGCGCCCCAAATGTTGGTTTCTTAAAGCAAATTTTGAAAACTGAAAACATTTTGCCAAAATAAGGTTAACACTGGGTGGTTGTGTGGAAAGCAATGGGCTTTCAAGTGGGCCAGTCCTGAGTTTGAATCTGCCTTTGCCGATTCTTTACCAAGTGGTTGATATTGGCCTGGTTAGTTATATTACCAATTCTTGATTTTCTCATCAGGAAATAAGAGAAACAGTATTTATTAAAAGGATTATTTCGGTTATGAGAAATAACATCTACAAAAACAAAGCCAAGAGTATAGAATATGATTCATGTTTAATAAGTATTAGATGAAATATTATACAAATATAATTTAATAGGACAATGTTTTCCATGAGTTTCCGCTTCATGACTTAATATACAATGACCACTTGTTATGCTCTAGCCACTGCACAAAATTTAGTATTTTGTTGCCTAATTCAGGGCACTTTGAGTAACTAAATCAATCAAGTTAAATAAAACAGCATAGCTTTACCCTCACCCCAACATATGTGAGTCAGTTTCATGACCTTGACTCATAAGCAGGGAATCCCATGTCTTTCCCCAGATACAAGATTTCCCAGAACTTTCATTCATGCCACAGTGAGACCGAACAGAGCAGTGTTTTCCTGGGAAAGTCAGTCTTCTTTTTGATGTGCACAGGCCATTTTTTCATGGCCATTAGAAGGTTGGGGGGCTGTGGAAGATAGAGCATACACCTCTCTCTCTATCCATCCCCTCAACATTTTTTTTACCATTGTTTCTACTTACACTTTTCCAATCCTAGGTATTTTGACATATGTTATCCTCACTCATAATTTTTTGCTATGTAAGATTACATGCTAGATTGCCCTTTAAAGCCCACACAGGAAATACTATTTCAACATAATACTAGCTCTATATAAATGATCTACTAGATGAAATAATGTTGGAAGGGCTGAACTATTACCATTGAGAATAACCTTCTAAAATGAAAAAAATAGGATATAAATGCTTCTGAAAGCCATTTAATGTAATCAAGTTTTATTTACTCACACTAACAAATGCAGAGTGAACACTATGGCATGAATTATCTCAGATAGTAACCTTTGAAAAGTAGATAAACCAGTGGTCATTTCCAGAATTTGAAACACTTATTTTTGAGTATGTGTTGGTTTGTATCACTTTTATCTAATTAATCTGTTAATTAGTCTGTTAAAGAGACTAATTAATATAATTAGTCTGTTTGATATGAAAATGTCTCTATTCTTCCTTGGTTCATACAGATCACTGGTCAAGAAAAGTTCCTGGGTGTAGAGTAATTTGCCCATCCCATGCAATATCTGAGACATACTTAAATTATTTGTTGTTTATCTGAATTCAAATGTAATTTGGTATCCTATATTTTGTCTGGCAACCCCAAAATTGATTTAATAATTATACACCATTATTAATAATCCCCATTATAAAGAAAAGAAATTGAGATTAAGTCACTTGTTCAGTACTATACACATATTTAGTTTGGAAAAAAATAAAAATATTCTCATAGTCTGGTTTCATAGTTCATGCTTCTCAGCATTTCACTGTCCTTTCTACCTCAGTGGTTACTCCTATGAGCTGAAAGCCTGCCCCATGTGATCACCTTGGTCCCTCTCAAGTTGAATCATCCATGATGTAGTTCTGTTTACCAAGGTACAAAAGGTCTTACCCATTAGAAGTTAATTCCACCTCATTGCTCCAAAATGAATACCTTTATTTTCATAGGATCATTAAAACAGTGCTAATGTAGATAACTTTCACATTTTTTAAAGAAACTTTCCAGAGATCAGTATGCCGTAACCAGCCAATCACTTACTGTATCATAAAATTGATTTCTCTAATTGATCCAGTGAACTTTGCAGTTTCTCTCCAAAGTTTTACCTGATAACTACTATCTATTTACTTGTAAAAATTCTAACAAAATATACATGGATGTAAAATTAGAGGAAAATACCCCTTCAAGTACCACTATGGTTCATTCTCTGCTGTAAAATGGATCCAGGCCGTGACAGACAAAGCAGTTGTATGCATGCTGTGGAACTGAAAGCTCAGAGGCAAAAAGGATCTCCCTATCATATAAAAAGTCATTTTAATTAAATGTAGAGTTTTGGAGGAATGGTGATAAGGAGGTGTTTCACTTTGGGCTCAGTAAAAGATTTTGAATCTATTTTGTCTAGCATGACCTCAGACAGGTCCAAGCGACACTTCTCACATCATGAGTTCACTGATAGTAGTCCAAGATCCTATTTTTATTTCCAGAATGAAGGCATGGTAGAGAGTGGCACACAGTTCATCTGAAGTGGTCAAATGGGGGAACTGAGCAATGAATATCTCCGATCCTGAGTGGTTGACCACTGACAGTAGAGAGGGTTGTCTAACAGTGAAGTAATTGGAAGCACAATTTATACATATTCTGGACACAGGCAATGTAAGGTATTCAAGGTAAATCTTCAGATGGAGACTGGACATTCCGTGGGCTTGAGTGACTGCCAAGTGGCTCCACAATGCTAGTGTCAAATGGTACTTGCTATGCCCGTGGCAATAACTAAGGACTTGACAACTTTGTTTCCTGCTCCAGTTCTGAAGAACTGGCTCCACTTGTTGCCTCGGCGAGGGAGAACAACTTCACAACTGGGGCACAAATAAACAGACAATAGGAAACCATATTTATTAATGAAAATCTTTAGTCCTCTTTGATTTACTCTTTCACATCTTCACTATTCGCTGTATTGTTTTTCTGTTTGTTTGTTTTTCTTCACAGTAGTGTTACGGTGATGTACATATGTGACATATTGTTCAGGATTCCAAATAGTAGATGTTGATTTTATAAGATATGCTGCTAGTCATGTGCAACAACTAGTTAATTCTGATCTCTTTTTCTCCTACACAAGAAATCACATCTGAGTGTATAAGAGAGGACTTTAAGGGATAACCTTACCACCTCACTAATTCACTCTGTGAAGAAAACATTCGCTAACTCTTTGTAAGAACAAAAACATTGCAATGTGATGATATAAATATCATAACACTTAGGATGTGAGCTACTATGCATAAGAGTAGGGAAATATGATAATAATATTCTTCTTAAAATCCTTCAACATTTTCATCTAAAGTCATCATAATTCATCAGATACAGGATACCCTTTATAATCTGTTCATGACTTGTCTCCCTAGGGTCTCCTCTTTCACATTCTCTTGTGCTTTTCCAGCCCTGGGAGCAGTAAGTCACTTGCTCTGCCTGGAATACATCATGTAATATAGTTTTTGGTGACTTTGCTTGTGTTTCCCCATCTGCCTGGATCACCCTTTCCCTATGTTCTATGCATACTCATCTTTCAAAGCTCAACCCATATGTCACCTTCTCCATGACATCTTCTCTATATACTGAGAATTAATAATTATTTTGTCTTTTCTTGGTGCTCAAATAATATTTTTTATATCTCTTAATTAGAGCATTTTTTTCAATAATAGCATTATTTGTTGATAAATTTACCTTTGATAGTACATAATGAAATATGGTAGGATGGAGCTAATATGTATTTCCTACTATATCCCCAACATGGAGTCCGTGATTTAAAGGGGATTTAATAGGGGTGCCTAGGTGGCTCAGTTAGTTAAGTGTCCCCCTTCTCGATTTGCACTCAGGTCATGATCTTGCAGCTCATCAGTTCGAGCCCCGTGTTGGCCTTGCGCTGCCAGTGCAGAGCCTGCTTGGATTCCCTCTCTCCCTTTCTCTCTCTTTCTCTCTGCCCCTTCCCCCCTCATGCACACACATTCTCTGTCTCAAAATAAACATTAAAAAAATAAAAAGTGTTTAATAAATGTTCATTAAATGAACAATTAAATGGAGAACAACTATGTAGTAATCTTATACTCTATCATTAATACATAATCCTTATAAAAAGGGAAATTCTATACATACTTAATTGTTTATTTTTTAATAGTCAGTGGGGCCAGAAAATAATTTTGAGAACCAAGAAAGTAAATGGTGTAATTTGGGGATTAAATATAATGGAAAGTACTATGCTTTAATGGAAAAAGCATGATCATGGATATAGGCAAAATTAGATTTTCATCTGAAATTACCTAATTTTAGTTGTGAAGTCAAAGAGTAATTATTTAACGTCTCTGACATTCATTGCTATCATCTGTAAAATGTGAACAATAATAAAAGAGGAGGAGAAATAAAGTGGTGAGTTCACTCTCTGGTACATAGTAGATGATCATTAAATATGAATTCACTTCTCCTTTTCTGGAGCCTTGTGAGCTCGGCATTTGAACAGAATTAGTCATGATGATGGAACATGCCAGGTTAAAGCTGTCTAGAAATAGGGAAGTTAAAGGAAAATATAGACTATGTAGGCATTGACTTATTTAATTATGAAGATAATTTGAAATTTTCCAAAATTGATTTAAACGATTTTACAGGGCTACTTTAAAAATTATTTTTTAATATTGGTGTTTCCTAAGTTCGGTTTTATAGTAGTCTAGTTTCAGGTGTAAAAAGGTACTAAAATTTTCTTGACACGTTTGCAGTATTTTTTATTATTACCCTTAGTATCTTTTGTTATTTCAGTAACTCCACAAAGAAGCCAGTCTCTTTATAGTTTCTTCTTTTAGAAACTATGTATGTCAGCCTCCTCTGCATCTATCACATTTATCTTAAACTTTCTGGTGTGTTATGTGAAACAATACCAGCACCTTCTGCTTGAAGTAGATAAAAATGACAGGATAAAAAGCTGACTATGAAAAAAGAAACACATAAACAAACAAACAAAAAACCTGGCTCATTTGCAAAATAGTAAAATGTTTTCCACTGCCTCAAAGATAAACATTTTGAAACAAAGCTTACCTTTCACCCATTTTTATACTGAATAACTTCCTTTGAGATCTGTGAACAGGGCTCCTGATAAAATTAACACTTTTAGTAATTAATTGACTATTCTATTTGATTGAAAAATGTCTTTATAGGAGAATGATTCTTTCATTAAGGGACTGAGAACTTGAGTTAAATATTAAGGAATAATTTATGGAGCTCCTGGGTGGCTCAGTTGGTTAAGTGTTTGACATCGGCTCGGGTCATGATCTCATGGTTCGTGGGTTGGAGCCCAGTGTTGGGCTCTGTGCTGACAGCTCAGAGCCTGGAGTCTGCTTCATATTCTGTGTTTCCCTCTCTCTCTACCCCTCCCCCACTTAACACTCTCTCAAAAAAAATGAATAAACATTAAAAAAATTTTAAAGAAATAATTTATGATTTTTAAAGGATTAAAAGATAAAAGTTAAAAGATCACCTAAGTATGATTACCAATATAAATAGCCTCTACCTATCTTTACTACAGTAATGTAAATAGTTAGGGAAATACTATTCACTGGATTAAAAAACTATCTCAAGAGTTCGAATAAACAGGTAGATTTTAATTTATGGGAGTTAAGAAACCCAGTAGCCATTCCCTTGATGGTAATCAGAGAGGGGGTTCCACACTTCTCTCTCTTTACCTTCACCAGGCTATTACCTTGAATTTTCTAGACTTTTCTAGAATATGGCCTTTTATAGACAAGGAATGTCAATAATACTATAATATCCAATATCTTTGGAAATTTCTTTTTAGTGCTCCATGCAATTACATTTCAAGGGAGGAATCTCAGGAGCATCTGTAGAAAGAAACCATGAAACTCATTGTTGGCCTTAACATTTATTGAAACCTCAGTTGCAGGACAATATGACAGAGACCCATTTCTCCCTTACCCTCACTGCTAAATATAACTAAAAAACCCTGGAAATATTGAAAGAGACAACCAAAGGAGATCTCTGAAATTTGCTAGCCAGAAAGCAAACTGGTTTGGAGTCCCAGGATTAGAGGAACAGAGTGCCAAGCTGTCTTACATCCTCCTATCAAGAGAAGACAAGGCATTTCACAACACCCAAACCAGGAACAGAAAACATTCCTAGTATGCCCATTCCTTTCCTAGACTGAATGGGAGCTGTGCCTAACACACCAGATTAAACCTGGTAGAACCAGCAAAGGAGATTGATCTGGAGTTTCACCAATAATGACACACTTTCCTCACTGGCCCTGGACCTGAGACTTGTTTACGTGGTCTAGAGACATCAGGGAAGCTGATGGGGAAGAAGTAGTATAGGGTGGAAGGACCTCTAGGGAGATCACATCACAAGGCAACAAGTAGTCTGGGAATCAGTCTCCATTTCCAAAAGACAGGAGTGGTCCTGCCATAACAAGTGTCCTGCCAGGGAAGTATCTTCATCTGTGAAAACCAGAGACTACACTCCTCCACCAACATACACCAAGTGGCCATCACTGGGGAAATCTTTTCTCCATCCTTACCACTAGCAGTGAATAGAGAGAACATCAGCAGTACCATATAAACTAGCAGACCAAAGTAACAGTATGAAATATCTGAAAGTTGAACTGTCATTAGAACCAAAACCTACAAAAATAGGCCAAGACATGTATGCTAAACATAAGCATTTCATCCTTAATGCTAGTGGTAAATTCAGTGCATCCAATCCAACAAGCATTCCATTTAGTCATTCCCAAGATTTAGAAAAACATAAGGATGATATAGATCAAAGAAGAACTGTGTAGGAGATCAACAGAAAACTGGCCAATGAAACGATTTGTGTTCTTTCCATGGAGAAAATGAAGAAAATACTGATGAGTGAACTACTAAGAATTCAGACTATCCATCCACCTCTAATTAGAAGCAAATAACCTCTTCAAAGTTTCGATCAGTCATGCAATGACTTTTGTGTAGCAAGGAAACAACTGTTGAAAAAGAGGGGCTTTCCAGTAATGGCTCTTATCCATGGAACCAATGCTTAGTAACAAATTCTTTTTTTAAGATTTGATCATTACTTTATGAATCTGTCACTTAGCAATACCTACATTATCAGAAATAGGGACAGTTCACTCAGATTCAAATACCAGTCAGTAGCAGGAGATAAATATCAAAACATCATCAGTGGCTGTCAGTACAAAACTTCTACCTGACCCGATCCTCCCTCCTTGTCCCATCCACTACTGCGCCCCTCTACCCCACGTGGCTTCCACTTTACCGCTGCCAGCTGTCCCCCACATATACTACATGTGACGTGTGGCCCTCCCTAAGGTAGCTGAGAGAAGCAGGAGTGAGACAAGCCAAAGTCTCTGTGCTGCAAATCTGTCCCCATTTGTTCTTATACTGCAAACTTCTTCAAGGGTCTGGTCTTTCAATACCAGTGATGAATAGCTTTTTAGGAAAAAAAAAATCATTAAAAGAAGGGGGTTTAATGCTGATCACTCCAAACTGATCATCTTCTTCTTTTTTGTCTTTTAATTTTTTTAATGTTTATTTATTTTTGAGAGAGAGACAGAGTGTGAGTCGGGGAGGGGCAGAGAGAGAGGGAGACACTGAATCTGAAATAGGTTCCAGGCTCTGAGCTGTCACCACGGAGCCAGTCATGGGACTCAAACTCACGAACTCTGACATCATGACCTGAGCCAAAGTTAGACACTTAACTGTCTAAGCCACCCAGGCACCCAAAAGTGGTCATCTTCTTGAAGTAGAGCAGTCCACAGATTCACAAAGTCTATCAAACAGAGCTGAGAATGGCCTGGGAGGAAAGACAGAGAGGCAGGATTCCCCTGGGCCGGTGCCCTGGAGGGCTGGAGGAGCTTGTATCCATAGTCACGGCACTATGTGCTCAGAGGTCCAGGTGGCCATGTGTCCTCCACAGAGAAAAAAAGCTGCCAAGTTGGGTTGTTTGGGCTTAAAAATTCCTAGTGTGGACAGGGAATCCCTGAAGGGAAATGTTAAAAAACAAATAAATCAATAAGGTGGAAATGGGGAAGGAGAAGGAGAGCTGTTGCCTAAGAGCTTCTATGTAAAAAGGAACTTAAAAATAAAAAGGGAGTAAGAGGAAAAAAAGAGTCTCTAATACAGTTCTGAAGATTCTAAGCATAAACTGAAAGAAAGTAGGGTGAGATGCTGGAGGAGACAGTTTGTATTGCTGGCCTGTCCGGCGGAGCTTAACTGGCCTCCCTCTGACACTTCTTCCTGCTTTGGACTCTGACATCGAGCTGGAGTCTGAGCGTCTATGAAAGGTATGAGTAGTGCTACCCTTGGCATTGGTGTACAGATGGTTGTCTGAGCAGGGGTAGTTGGTCTGAATTTGGACATTCGACCTCGCCTCTTCCAACGCAAGGACTTGCTGGCTCCAAAAGAGCGTTCTGCCACTTGAGGTCATCAGTATCTTGCTGGTGTGTGTGGTTTTTCCTTTGCGTATGCTGGATATACTCTGTGGCTTTGTCTGGGATTTCGGCCCAGAGTGCCTGCTGTCCTTGGAGTGACAGGACCAAGTCCCACAACCCGTGAAAGCCATCTTTGATGTGGTTCCTATGTTTTCATTCCAGTGTGTTATGAAGAGCCTGTTTGTCATAGGCAGATTGAAACCTCAGTTGCTCTTTTTTGCTCTCCACCTCAATGTCATGGTTGTGGCTCAGTTCCCATGGCCCAGGGAGCAGCCAACAAGGACAACAAGCCAAGCACCGCACCCCCCACACACACACACGCATTTGCTCCTCACTCACTCTTTCACTAAACACACATAACATGGGTTAGAACCACCTCCTTAAGCTAGTGACAAATTCAATAACATTAGATAATTGCATTTATCATAGTTACCCTAATGTTTGTTGCATCACCCTTGAGAAACTAATTTTCTTTAAATCTGGTCTACTGGGAGGAGACAAAAGACTAATCAGAGAACATTAACTTTAATTGTCATGTTGAGCCCTTAGGATGGGTCAAATGTCAGTGCCAACCATAAACCAATTCTCTTCTTAGCTTCTCTTGGTGAATAAGCACCACAGCTAGGTACCAGATGTGTGTCCTGTCAAATTGAGATAAGACAAGATTGCAAGGAACATAGATAAAGAACACGGTTGAAGAAAACCTGTGTTTGGACAGTTTTCTTTTTTTCTCCTTAATATGAAAGATAGCTGAAAGTTCAGATTTATACTTCAAGATCTCTGCTGAAAGAGAAGGAATCAGTCTGAATATATGCCTGTTTATTTTATTTCATTTTTATTTTTTTTAAATATGAAATTTATTGTCAAATTGGTTTCCATACAACACCCAGTGCTCATCCCAACAGGTGCCCTCCTCAATACCCATCACCCATCCTCCCCTCCCTCCCACCACTCTGGAAAACAGTGTGGATGTTCTTCAAAAATTTCAAAATAGATCTACCCTATGACCCAGCAATAGCTCTGCTAGGAATTTACCCAAGGATATACAGGAGTACTGATGCATAGGAGCACGTGTACCCCAATGTTTATAATATATGCCTGTTTAAAGCTGATGTAAACAAAAACTAGATACTTGACTAAAGACTCTTCTCTGGCTGTTTGCCCAGAACCACCATCTCAGTTCTCACTAGAAAGGAAGTTCCCTCCAGAATGTGTTCCACACACTTTCTTGTGTCTTGTCCCTCCCTTAATTCCCAGCTACTTTCACAGTCTCTGAGTTACTCTGACCAGAGAACAGCTCTTTGGGATTCCTTGAAGAAATAGGTTATACTAAACTTACTTAGGAATATGTCTATACCAATCTCATTTTGTCATTTTCATACAAATGGTGCTAAATTAAATTCAGTTTTCTCCTCCTTATTTTGGTTTAATGACACATCTTAAAGTTTGTCCTGTATCACTGCGTAGTGAGCTGTCTCTTCCCCCTACTCCCTGTGGCTACATGATAGTATTCTCTTTTATCAATTACCATAATTTATTCAGCTTTACTAAACTACATCTAGAGTTTTCTAATCTTTTGTTCTTATAAAAATGCAGACAATGATATTCTTAAGCTTACTTTTTTCATGAATATATGTGATTGCATCTAAAGTATATATGCTGAGTACGTTTTTCTAAGTCAGATAATATGTCCATCAAAATGATGACAAGTAATGTTGAGAGGGCTTTACAAATATGTGGAACTGGTTACCCTGTGCCAACATGTATAAGAGTATTGCTTGCTTCATTGTTTTGAAATATTCAAAACTCTCATCTATAATCCCATATATCCTACTCTATCCCGTGTTAGATTCAACAAAACTATTGATTTTTTTTAATGAAATAAGTTGGGAAACAGCTCCATCTAAATCCGAATGAACAAAATTTTCAGTATAGGTGTTTTGCTGTGCATTGTAACAATAATATTTTCATTGGTATCAGTTGCCTGCTAAAATCTAAGTGTTTGGTATTTGTAACTATACTAGCTGAGTTATCCTATTCTCCACCCCATGCAAAATGGTCACTCTTTTCCTTGCTATAAGACACAATGGGTTAGATAATGTTTTCTCATTCTTGGATACTTGCATGGTGAGCAGCAGCTCCATAAAATAATACAGAGCAGAGATTTTCATTCATCAATACCAAAGAATGCTTTTAAATAGCTAAGGTATATTCTGATTTATAAGCATTACATCCTATAAAGTATATGGTTATTTTCATCCCTTTTTTTGTTAAACATTGTATTTGAGGAAGTTAAATATGTATAGGATATCAATAATCCCTTGTAGCCCCCAAATTAGAATTTGCCACACCTTGTTCAAAAAATCAATCTACTGCCAGGGTAAGAAAACATTATTCAATAGTATCTTCCAATATTTCGGCAATTTAGGATTGTTGTCTAGGAAAATATTAGAGTCAATTGCTTGTAGAAGGACTACCTGTAAAACACAGATGTCAGACATATATATTTATATTAAAGAGTTTGTCTGAAACAAACTGTGTTTTGAAACACTTTGTTGTATATGTTGTAGAAAGAGAAGCCTGTGTGGATTAGTGCATTCCGTGGCATCTGTCAATGTAAAGGATGACATCTGCCTTTTGGATTTCCAAATGGAAATGGGATATAATTATTTTAAAGAGCTTTATTATTTTTTTTTCTTGAGTGATTTTTTTTTCTTTTCATAGGAGCCTTGTTTCTTTTTTTTTTTTAAGTTTATTTATTTTGAGAGAGAGCATACGCAGAGGAGGGGCAGAGAGAGAGAGGGAGAGAGAATCTTAAGCAGCCTCTATGCCATGAGCACAGAGCCCAATGTGGGGTTCGAATTCACAAACCATGAGTCATGACCTGAGCTAAGATCAAGAATTGGACACTTAGGGATGCCTGGGTGGCTCAGTCGGGTAAGCGTCCGTCTTCAGCTCAGGTCATGATCTTGTGGTTTGTGAATTCGAACCCCACATTGGGCTCTGTGCTGACAGCTCAGAGCCTGGAGCCTGCTTCTGATTCTGTGTCTTCCTCTCTCTGCTTCTTCCCTGCTTGTGTTCTGTCTCTCTCTGTCTCTCGAAAATAAATAAAAATGTTAAAAAAAAAGAGTTGGGCACTTAACTGACTGAGCCATCCAGGTGCCCCAAGGTGTCTTGTTTCTGATGCAAGAAAAAAAAAATTCTTAATTAGAAGAAATCTTGAATGAAAATAGACAATCCAGACTGCAATGGTCTTTTTTAATGTAAGAAAAAATTCCTGTCAGTGACATAAAAAAAACCAATAACATATGTATGAAACAAAGTGATTGTCTGTTTTGTTTTTGAATGTCTAGCTTCTAATAAATAGATAAAATTATGCAAGATTTCAGACATTGTAAGCATAAAATTGAGCATTTGGGATCCATGGGTATAATCATATAATCCTCTGTCCCTTTCAATGTCATAAAACTCAGTTTCCCTCTAAATTTGCTAATTGAAACTAGTGCTTCCCCTTTTTTTGGATTATAATTTGTGCAGTTTCCAAAATTTTGATCATTCATGTGTAAAATAGAATGTCAACCCAGAAATTAAAATTTCTACACAATGAGTTAACACTCACATCTTCAAACTTACTTGAAATTGAGGCCACACAATTCCCTCAGATGCAGGAAGCCTAAAGAGAAATGGACTATGGTTTGCAGCTTCTCTCATCTTGTTCTGTTAAGAAGATTCCATACCAGCTGTCTCTGAAATGTGTCACCAGGAAATATTTCTTCATTGGCCAAACCATAGAGGGAAGACTGATCCAAATGCCCAGTGAAAGCAGCTAGCCAGCCTGTGACAAATGGCATCATTTTCTCACAAGAAGTAAGGGAATAATTCACTGTTTTCCCAAATTGCAGGGAACATATATGTGCTCTGATTGGTTAAAACCTGAAGGAAAAAAACCTCAGATGTTTTTAATGATAAATTAACTTTCAACACATTGATAGAACAACTTAATAAAAATATCTACTCAGTGTTTTAAGGGGTGAAGTTCAGAGCTATTTTCTTTTATGTTATCATTCCTTTATTGAATTCTCTCTTCTTTTGTTGTCTATCATGATGAATAGGAAGTGAATCCATATTTTTCTCCCATCCCCTTCTTTAGTAATTAACAGTATGTGTAAAAGGGGATTGGTTCATATGAATATGCTCATAATATCACTTAGAAAGATAAATTCCATGCTTTTAAAATAGGTTTGAACTTTGAAAAGCTCAAGCATTCTGATTGCCAATTAAGTTACAGTAAACATCTATTAATTAGAAAACAAAAAAGATACAGTATTGTAGCAAATTTAATTTCTGTATGAACTGAAAGCTTACTCAAAACACAGTTAAACTATCACAAAGAAGAAATATTTCTAAATCCTGTAAAAATAAGTATAACCTGGATACAAATATCTGATAACTATATCAAAAAAGAAAATTATAGAGCAACTTTATGTACAGTTGTGTGAAAATTATTAATGTAATATTAATATACAGAAACTGACAGCTTCTTAAAAATGTAGTTGTCTTGAGTGTTATTTTTCCCAAGAAATGAAGAATGTTTCAATATTAACATAATTTACCAAAATTTATAAGAAAAATCACATATCATTTCTATAGTAACTGAGAATTTAACAACATTTTGGATAAAAACAATAAGCATAACATGGTTCTATAGGTATTTCTTTCACTCTATAAAATATATCAATCTCAGCCCCAAATCCACCATCATGCTTGATGGGGAACCATTTGGAGACATGTCTATTACTGTAAAAAAAAAAAAAAAAGAGGGGCGCCTGGGTGGCGCAGTCGGTTAAGCGTCCGACTTCAGCCAGGTCACGATCTCGCGGTCCGTGAGTTCGAGCCCCGCGTCAGGCTCTGGGCTGATGGCTCGGAGCCTGGAGCCTGTTTCTGATTCTGTGCCTCCCTCTCTCTCTGACCCTCCCCCGTTCATGCTCTGTCTCTCTCTGTCCCAAAAATAAATAAAAAACGTTGAAAAAAAAAAATTAAAAAAAAAAAAAAAAAGAATGACAAGTGACCACTTTTATTGCTATTATTAAATATTTAGGTACTAGTCAATACAATTTAAAAAACTTAGAAGAAAAAATAAAGTAGTGGACAAATCTATTAAATTTGAAGGTGGCACAATTGTATACCTGGAAAACCCAAGAGAATTAACTAAAAACCTAACACAAATATAAAGCAATATTATAGGACATAGATGTGCCAAATCAATATATATAAATTAATAATTTTCATATACAATATACTGGAATAAATTATCTCATTCAAAATACCAACATAATAGCTGTTTCTAGGAATGTGCACAATATGAAATGCACAGGATTTCTAGGAAACAAACTTTTAAACAATCATTGCCAACACGAAGTCTTGAAAGGAAGGAAAGATATATTCTTGACTAGAATGACACATTAAAATAAATACAGTTATTTTTGTAAGGGTGCCTGGGTGGCTCAGTCAGTTAAGCATCCAACTTCAGCTCAGGTCATGATCTCACAGCTCATGAGTTCGAGCCCTGCGTCGGGTTTGTGCTATCAATTCAGAGCCTGGAGCCTGCTTCCAATTCTGTGTCTCCCTCTCTCTCTGCCCCTTTCCTGTTCACGTTCTCTCTCTCTCTCAAAAATAAATAAACATTAAAAAAATAAAATACAGTTATTTTTAAGTTTATTCATAAGGTAATACAGTACCAATGAAAATACCAGACACCTGTAGGCTATTTAGGCTATTTATTACTATTATTATTATTTTATTTAATTTTTTTACTAAATGAACTAATTCTAAAATTTATGTGGAAAAAGAACTAAAATAGTTAGGAAAATTCTAAAAAATTAAAAATAATAAGGGGAAAACAATGTGTGCAATCTCACTTTTTCAGGGACCTAAGTCCCCCCCCCCTTTTTTTTTACTTTCTTTTTTACTTTTTCCGCCTAGTTTTATTGAGATATAATTGGCAAATAAAAGTTACATATATTCACAGTGTATAACCTGATATTGTGATATATGTGTACATTGTAAAATAGTTACCACCATCAAGCTACTTAACGTATCCATCATCTCAAACGGTTATCATTTTTGGTGTGTGGTAAGAACAATTAAAATTTACTCTCTTAACAAGTTTCAGTTATATAGTACAGTGTTATTAACTATAGTTACCATGCTGTACTTTACCTCTTCAAAATGTGTTCACCCTGTATAACGGAAAGTTTATATTATTTGACCAACATTTTCTCATTTCCTCCACCCCCAGCTCCTAGCAATCACCATTCCACTTTCTGCTTCTGAGTTTGACTTTTTCAGATTTATGTATAAGTGAAATGATACAGTGTTTGACTTTGTGTGCTTGGCTCATTCCATTTGGCATAATGTCCTCCAGGTTCATTGCTATTGTCACAAACAGGACGTCTTTCTTTTTTATGGCTGAACATATTCCATTGCATAAATATGCCATATGTTCTTTATCCATTCACTGGTCAATAAACAAGTAGGTTGATTTCATATCTTGGTTATTGTGAATAATGTTGTGATGAACATGGAGTGCAGATAAATCTTTGAGGAGATGATTTCCCTTCTTTTGGATATGTACCCAGAAGTGGGATTGCTGGATCATACAGTTCTATTTTTAATTTTTTGAGGGATCTCTATACCTGTCCATAATGACTGTGCAAGTTTATATTCCCAACAGTGTACAAAGGTTCCCTCTCTCTTCATATCCTCACCAACACTTGTTATTTCTTATCTTTTTTATTCTAACAGATGTGAGGTGGTATCTCATTGTTTTGATTTGCATTTCCAGATGATTAATGACTTTGAGTAATTTTTTCATATAACTGTTGGACATCTGTCTATATTCTTTTGAAAAATGTCTATTAAGGTCCTTTGCCTGTTTTTATTTTTAGTTATTTACTTTTAAATTTTTTAATGTTTATTTTTGAGAGAGTGAGAGACAGAACATGAGTGGGGGAGGGGCAGAGAGAAAGGGAGACACAGAATCTGAAGCAGGCTCGAGGTCCTGAGCTGTCACCACAGAGCCCGTCGCAGGGCTCCAATTCGTGAACTGTGTAATTATGACCTGAGCCAAAGTTGGATGCCTAACTAACTGAGCCACCCAGGCGCCCCTCTTTGCCTGTTTTTTAATTGGTTTGTTTGTTTGCTCTTGGGTTGAGTTCCTTTATATATCTTGGATATTAATCCCTTGTCAGGTGTATGGTTTGCAAATATTTTCTCCTGTTTTGTAGATTGTCTCTTCACTTGGTTGTTTTTGTTTGTTGTTCAAAAGCCTTTTAATTTGGTACAATCCCATTTGTCTGTTTTTGCTTCTGTTTCTGTGCTTTTAGAGTCATATTAAAAACATCATTGCCTAAATGAATGTCAAGAAACTTTTTCCTATATTTTCTTCCATCATCTTTTCAGTTTCTGGTCTTATATTTAAGTCTTTAATCCATTTTGACTAGATTTGTGTGTACAGTGTGAAAAAAGAGTGCAATTTCAGTCTTCTGCATATAGATATCCAGTTTTCCCACCACCATTTATTGAAGAAACTGTCCTTTACTCATTGCATATTCTTGGAAACTTAGTCAAAGATCAATTAACTGTAAATGCATGGATTTATTTCTGAGCTATTGTGTTCCATTGGTATATGTATTTCTTTTTATGTCAGGCACATGCTGTTTTGATTGTTATAGATTTATAGCATATTTTGAAACCAGGTAACATGATGCCTCCAGCTTGTTCTTTTGACTCAGCATTGTTGGACTGTTTTGTGTCTTTCACTATTTCTTATGAATTTTAAGATTGTTTATCCTATTTTCATGAAAAAAAATCCCATTATAATATTAACAGGGATTGCATCAAATCTGTAGGTCACTTTGGGTAATATGGACATTTTGACAATATTAATTCTTTTAATCCATGAGCATGGATATATTTCTATTTATTGCTGTCTTCCTCAATTTCTTTTTTCAATGTTTCGTATAAGTTTCTAATAATTAAATAAGTGTAGTACTGACACATAAGCTTACAGGGGCCAATGAAACAAAATAAAGACCACAAATAAATTCAGTCACATAAGTTAATTTAGCATATGATTTGACATGGCATCTCAGATCAGTAGTAAAAGATGACCTATTTATTATATTGTGCTTTGACAAATGGACAGACAGCTGGACAGAAAAAAATCAAGATTAATATATGACTCACACTATAGGCTAAGGCAAATTACAAATAGATCAAAGATTTAATCTAATAAGGAAGATCTTTCTATGTTTCTAAATCCCACATCCATTTAAAAATGATAAGTATCACCACATTTTATAAGTTTATATAACAAAGATGTTCAAACAAATTCAAAACATAATAACAAACTGTGAAAATATTTTCATTTACTATCAAATACAAAGTACCATTCTCTCTAATATATAAAGAATGCCTAAAAATTTATAACAAAATAATCGGAAATAGTGGAACCTTTGACTAGTAAGTTTACAGAAAAGGAAAGAAAAATGATCTTAAACATATGGCAAGTTGCTTAAACTTAACTCTAATAAGAGAAAAACATATTGGAACAATGCTCGAATGCCTTTTTTTAAAAATGACATGATTAGAAGATTCTAAGTTGTGTCAATTCTGTACCTGTGGAAAGACTGATACTTTCACACATTATTAGTACAACTTCTGTGTTTTACTAATTACCAGTGCACATACATTTAACCCAGATATTCTACTTCTACACGTTTATTCTATACACACACATGTACGAAATGGTGATGTGTACAAAGCTATTTATTGTCCATTGTATGTACTAGCAAAAGCTTAGAAATACCATAATTGCCCAGTATGTCCATGATAGAAAAAGTAACATAGCTATACAAAAGAATGAGGAAGCTCTGTATCCTGATATAGAATAATCTGCCATACATATAGTTTAATGAAAAAAGGAAATACCTGAAGTATGTGCCACCGATTGTCTAAAAGGGTTGTAATAAAAAAAAACTATTCATGAGCCTGGGTGGCTCAATCAGTTGAGTGTCTGACTTTGGCTGAAGTCACGATCTCATAGTTCTTTGGTTCGAGCCCCACATTGTGCTCTGTGCTGACAGTTCTGTAGCCTGCTTCAGATTTTGTGTCTCCCTCTCTCTCTGTCCCCCACCCCCTGCTCACACTCTGTCTCTCTCTTTCTCAAAAATAAATAAACATTTAAAAAATAGTTATTCACATTTGCTTTTATATAAAAGCATTCTGGGAGAATATCTAAGAACCTAATGGCAGTACCACCTGAGGTCAGACATGGAGGGGAAAGTCAGTAACTAAGCAGATAGAGTAAGAATAAAAGGGAAATGTTTTTGGTTATATGATTTTGTATATTTTTTTGATATTTACACTATGGGAACAGCTTATCTATTAAAAATCAATAATCTATATAGTTAATATATATATTATATATAGTTAATATATATTATATATAGTTAATGTATTAACTATACATATTATAGTTAATATATATTATATATATAGTTAATATATATATTATATATATAGTTAATATATATATTATATATAGTACATATATCTAGTATAGTCAATATATATTATATATATAGTTGATATATATATATTATATATAGTTAATATATATATATTATGGTAATTTCAAATGGAAGTCATTAATTGATATACTTACCATTATTTTATTTCCTTAGAATTCTTCCTTTTCAGAGCACTTGTTATGGTCATATTTTATGGGTCACTGTTTGGGAAATGGGAAGTAGAATACCTGAATTTAGAAGAGGTATTGCCTTGATTAACTTAAGCAAGCGATCTCACCTTATAGAACCTCAGTTTTCTGGTCTATACATAGAAGGAGAATTTCCAAAGACTTATCCAGCTTTTAATTTCCATAAATATAGTCGAGTAAAATAAATTGAGTCTTAATCTTTCTAAGCATCAGCTTCCATGACATAGAACCCACTTAGTTATAGGAAATGCAAGTGATGGTGGATGGGCTCTAATTCTAGAACAGCTCACCAACATTCTTTATATAAGATTCATGGTACCAGTCAATACTGATGACATTTTTTCTTCATAAAAGTCAAGTGAAAATCATTTAACATTAAATCCAGTTATTTTTACTGTTTTAATCAAAGTGTATCACTGTGTTGGGAATATGTAAAAAAAAAAAAATAGTGATGGTGAAAATTACCTTTCAGAAGCTTCTGAATTGGTAAAAGGCAATATTTTTATTTATGCAAAATTTTTCATAATTGATATTGATCTCTTTTCTCCATGAGTTATCTTTGTGTTTGTTTTCTTTTTTTTCCTGTATTTCACTGGACTGTTGAATGAGATAGTATCGTGCACTGATGATCACTCATTGATTGCTCATCAACTCTTGTGTGTAGTCAACATGCAGTAACAATCCTTCTCCCCCATTATGAGTCTTAAAGACAATTATTCTGGAATAATTTAATTTACAACTAGAAAGTGCCACTGAGAGTATGTAATGTTAAGAGTTCCAATAAGATGGAGAGTTTAGTGTGCTGTTCACATTTGCCCTCTTTGCTACTTAAATCCGGAATTCTTCAGACCAGTGAATCAGAACAAAGAAACAAACTGAGAAGTAAACAGATGCCTGTCAGAACTGTCGTGTTGTTTTCATGAGTTTGATCTTGTTAGAAAGTTTGACAATAAAAGACTGAAATACATTGAAAACCAGATAAATCTGACAAATCAGTGAAGTCACAAATTAAAGAGGATTTTTTTGATTATATAGCTGTTATGCAGGTTAATAACTCAGGATTTTTAGGAACATTGTTCCTTTAAAAAAGAAATCTCAATGATTACTTATAAAAAGTCTTTTAATAACATATATTTAGGTAGAGCTATTATTTTGAGCTAATGCAGGGTCATAATTAAGATCTGAGATTTGAACATCACTGATACCTGTTTTTTGTTTTGATTTTTGATATCCTATCTGCTATTTACTAACTATGTATTTGATCTTAAGGAATTCCCCCCCCACCCCACCCAGTTCTTAGTTTCCTTATCTGTGAAATAAAGATGATAATTTGTGGTAACTAATGTTATCCAAATAGTTAAACAATATAATACAGTTTAAATGATTTATAGTGTGCCTGGCACACATTAAGTAGTATATAAAATGTAGTTACTACTATTTTTGTACATTTTATTAAATTGTTGTTGAATCAGCCTCCATCCTGACAAATTTTTACACAAAGGGTCTATAAGTACTTACAAATAACATGTAGCCAACATTACTTCTCTTTTCTTTACAAATGATAAAAATTGCCATGTGCTGTCACTGGTCCATCTTTGGTTTTGTTTTGTTTTGTTTTGTTTTTTTCCAATTGTAAAAGCACATTGATAAAAGGTGAGATTAATTTTTACTATACAAGTTAAAATTAGACAATATGTATCAACTTGGAAACTACTGTGAGGCCATCATCATGGTGGATTGTTTTTGCTGCCATGTCAATTATGGGTGGCAGGCACCAGATGGTTCCTTAGTCATCTGATAGAATTAATGAGCCTGCTCAGTGGCCTCACTCACTACTAGTGATGTTGTAGATTTCATGGGAAGAATTTAATTGAATGATATCCTTTAGAGTACCAACAACATTTTTCAAGGAAAGGGTTCTTAAATAGTGATTCATGAGTCAGCCTGCCTCAGGCTAATCAATCATTATTTAGAGTTAAAAAAGAATCACTTTCAAAGTTTAATTTCATCTTCAAAATCATCATTTGACGTAAGAACTATTAATAATTATGAAAGTAGTAATAAAATTATTTCTAATAAAATAATAGTTAATTATTTCTGTGTATTTACTATACTCCAAGAATTATACTAAGTGATTTCCATTATCTTATTTATTTATCCCTCAAAAGAAATAAAACCACTATGGAATAGACATCTTCCCGCTTGTTAGGTAGAGAAACTGAGGCTAAAGAGTGATGTGATTTCTTCAAAGTCACCCAAATAAACTGAGCTGGTTTAAACAAATTCATTTCTTGTGAAGTCCCATTTACTGAGTTCCCTAAGTATGCCAAACTTTGCATTTGGCTCTGGGAATGGAGAGCTAGATAAGAGGAACATCTTGACCCTCAACATGTAGTTTTCATGTCCTCTTCAATGGAACAGGGCAAGGCAAGCTAAATGAGGAATTCAAGCCATAACATCATCGACACCTTTTTTGGAAGGTAAGTGGGTTGCTTATGACTGTAATTCATAGTATTTAGTGACTTGTGCATTGAATATTTGATCAAGCTATATTAACAGCAGTAATGATTAGTTGTATCCCACAACTAGAATCACACCTGACAAATGATAGATGGTCAGTACAGAGTTGTTGAATGATAGAACAAATGAATAATCTACTCTACATTGAACCTGCACTAAGGAGGCTCCTGGACCCTCAGGGCACAAAGTCTTTCAACTTTTGGTAGGGTTTCAAGAGCAACCTAATGCCATTTCTATCATATAATCACTTCAATATATTGTTGGCCTTTCCTCTTGCAGGCATGTCTGCCTGATGACTGATCTAAATGGCATCCTCTGTATATTTAAAGAATTTTCCCAGCAGGTCTTTTTGACTCCATTATCTCTGTTTGTATGAAATAAAAGCTACTCATTGTTTCCCTGGTTTTTGAGGCCCTGCTTTTTTTAAGGCTAATGGTAAGCCCTGGTAAAAATGACAGACATGGGTTCAAAATCTCACTGGTCTCATAATCTTTTTTTTTTTTTTTTTTTTTTTAAAGTAAGCTCTATGCCCAACGTGGGGCTTGAACTCAGGACCTTGAGATCAGGAGTCATATGCACTGACTGTTCCAGCCAGGCACCCCACTGGTCTCATATTCTAATGAGAAAGACAGATATATACTGGGAAGGGATAAATGCAGGCTTGTTTTATGGGAAAATATAATAAAACAAATTAAATTGATCAGACAATCTAGAAACAGTGTCCCCTAAAAGATTCAATATTCTATACTTGAGCTGTCTTTAAAAAAGAACGTGTTTTATTGTGCTTATAAAAGTTATAAACATTAAGGTGGTCATGGGAAAGGTACCTATGAAGATACCTCCTTTGGCCCTCTTCAAATGCCAAATACAAAAAGATCTCCATTCTTAATGTAAATTGGTAAAAATGGGGCATTGATATCCACAGCCTTTTATTCATGAATACTTATAAAGACGAGATGAAGTCAAATAATGCTGCTGGTGGTGAGAATAATGATGCTGCTGCTGCTTATATGCTGGTTATATCCTAAATTCACTAGCAAATATTTATTGCTGATGTACTTTGTGTTAGATATGGCACTGAAAGTTGACTTTCTCTTGGTCCTCATAGGCTTAATAGTCTAGCAGAGCACAAATCTATTGACAAATAATAATTGATCTGGAGAATGAGTGAGAGCATCTCTGAGGAGGAAGTAGCAGATACCTGAAGCAATATTAAGTCAAACTAAAAACATTTCTCATGGAAGAAATAGTGTGCACAAAGCTTTTTGGCTGGAAGGAAATAGGTAGGCTGTACAATGGGGAAAATGACTAAGAGTGCTCTTAATTCCTAAAAACAGCAATAATGCCCAAAATAATTTATATAAATCTTCTATTCATTTCTATTTGGCATGATTCATTTATTTTTATATAATTTTTGTGAAGTTAATAAGGATTCTCAAATGGCATCACTCTGACTAAAGGTGTCTCACAAGATTACACTGAAATTCTATTATGAAAAAATTCTTTTATATCTCAACTTTAATTGGCTTCTGGATCTTGAGATTCTGTGACTGTAATATATTCCAATGTTATTATAACCTGAAAGAAAGTAGTGATAATATTATAGATAATGAACTCTGAACTTCAAAATATATTGGATATTATTTAAAGGTCCAATAAAAAGGCATAATTTATTATAGTATGTCTATATTCATTTAAGTAATGTATACCTTTACAGGATGATTTTCCACAAAAATTAGTTTTTCTCTAGTTGTATACTCACATTTTATATGAC